>NC_043757.1:20491341-20791341 GCF_902148845.1 Salarias fasciatus
TACGGGGCTATTGTTCTAACCCCCCTCTCATCCTTCCTCCCGTATCTCTCTCCGTCTCACTCTCTCTTTTTTCATTTCACTTGTCCTCCTTTATTGTGCTGATTCTTCAAAGCTGTGCTGTCACCGCCGTCACACAACAAGCCCCGTCCTGCGCTGGATGTGACAGGATAACGTTGTAATTCTGGTGGAATCACAATCTCCATCATGATAATGTGTTGATGGGATGTGGTAATAATTGTTAAAAGGTCACCCAGTGTGCCGTAATTGGCTCTTTCATACTTCACTACGTTTACTACGACAGAAGGCATGACCTCGCTGGCAGAGATGGTAAATATGCCATCTTGAGAGTGTAATTATACAAGCCAAGCCTTCTTGGATCTCTTTCTCCCGCCTCCTTTGCCCTCTCTTGCCACTCGTTTCCTTACAGTCTCACTTTAGATGTCCAAACGTAACTGTAAGTTGGCATGAGAAATGGAGCAAAGCTGCCGTACAATACTGTACGTATGCCACGATTGGCAACTGTACAGCATTGTTGAGAATGGGCATTTGTAAAAAGGCAGAAATAATTTGAATTCATTTATTCAAGCTTTTTATTTTTTGTCGAAGAGGGATGTCCTCCTTATTTAAAGACAACATAGATTTAACACAAAGGTCTTCTGCCAAGTATGTTTGAGACAAAATGGAAATAAATCTGATGTCTTTATTAATGATACATGGAAATATATACTTATAAGCACATGCAGGCATTTTAATATCATCAGAATTGTTTTTTTTCTTTTTTTGACAGCCAAGGGAATAAATAATAAATAACAATCCTACATATTTATTTTTCACAGACAAGCAACAGCGTTGCTCTTAATTAGCTCAAACACACAATTAGGGGGAAAATGTGATTTATGTTTTTTGGGCATTTGGTGTTAACTTGAATCAATACAATAATTAATACAGGGATACAAAGGGACTATATGCAAAAAGACATAATTGGTTTAATTTCTCAGAGACAGCCAACATATGCACAAAGAGAAAATCCAGGTAATTTAGGGGTATATTCAGACCATTATCACTGCCTTTGCTTCACATTCTGCAAGACTCTATCCTATATTCTGTTATTGATTTATGTGTTAAACTCAGCTCTCCTTGAAATTTACTTTTGCATTTAAGCTGTCTTTTTACCAGATGATCTCCATGTAGAGCTGAAAATTAAACAGAGACAGATAAATTCAAATGTGTGCATTTTGTGTCAACGTTAAAACGAGACATTTAATTCCTTCTAGTCACACCATCAGGAGCACAATGAACACAGCCTGCATCCTGTGAGTCGTTCATATTTTGATTTTTTAGTGTCACTAATCATCTAACATTTGTTTGCACTGCATGAATGTCAAATACATTTCTTCAACTCAGTTTATTCTTTAAAAATCTGCAGGTTCAGGTTTTACAGTAAATGAATGAATATATTATTATCATTATTATTATTATTATTATTATTATTTAATTGTTTAATAAAGATACACTTTACTGTAGTTTAATTTTTACTGTATTTTACAATATCTTGAGGCCTCAACATTCTGTGCACTACTCCTTTACTTTTCAATCTGTCCATGTTTGACATTTCCAGAGGAAACTCCATGTAGCCTTTCATTTTTATTTAGTTTTGAATAAATATGCTTGCTATTATATAGATCCTGGTGTCAAATCCACAGAACACATGCTGAAGTTAATTATGGTATTTTATTGCTGCAGTACTGTATATATATAGTTGTGAAGTCCAGGTGCTGCCTGTGATAGCGGTGCAGATCCATAGCACCTCCCTGTGGTGCTGACCACCTTATTGAACCTGATATAAACTGGTTCCACTTACAATATCCCATCTTACATCTCTTCAACTCGCAGTCATTTTTATGTATCTAGTAAGAATTTTCTTGTCTTTTCAAGATCATCCTATCAAATTACAATACTGTATTTTTTTTTAAAGAGAGGGTATTTCTTTTAGAAAAGTTATCACCCGCTCTGACAGTGTGTCTCATTCAGTTTAGGCGGCTATTGAAAACTGCTGCCATCAGTGTAACATTGTTATGGTAACTGCTTGAGTGAAGTCACCAAATCTTATTGTAAAATCTCCGACAATATCATAATAACACTGGGAAGCGGGGGCAGCAGAGTTTGACAATAATATATCTGTGGAAATCTTTTTTCCCCCCTCTCCAGATCCTCAGTGAGAGGCACATCAGAGGAGACATTTGCGCTTTATGAAGTGCATTCATTTGGCCATTTGCCATGTTTCCTCACCAGAGGACTGCTATGATGAATGAGAGAAGAGAAGAAGCAGATTTTCTCTCCCACCTCTCGGCTCTCCCCTGTGATTACTAATACAGAGCCCTGCAACCTCCCACACTATATGAAAACTGTAGGCTTGCTCTCATATCCTGGGTAATCCTCAATTTCCCAGAATCATTAAACTGAGACTAGCATCTCTGATGGCTGGAGATACTTGACATATTATGATTATTATCATATGAATACCTTGTTGTTACCTTGGAAGTGGCGAGGTTGCCTTAAAATCGATGTGGAAGACTGGCATAATAGCCTTTCTAGGTTGTTGCATCTGGCAATAAAAGACCCTGTTTGTATGTATAAGATCAATCACTGGGATTTCTGTCCTCAGCCGGCGTGATGATGGACAAAACAAACATCCAGCAGGAATTTCAGGCACCAGCTGAGAAGTTCTGAGGCCAACTTTTTGAACACTTTCTTGCTCCCAGATTTATAGAAGCAATTCATTTCTTTTCCCTCCTCTCTCTCTTCCTTTCTTTCTTTCTTTTTTTTTTTTTTTTTATTACAGTTCAACCTGCCAAACGTCACGGTTTGTTTCCCAGCCGCGTCTGCATGCGAGCACCTGGAATCCGAGCCCACGTCTGTCAACCGAGCGGTGAGCGGCGCTACTCTCGGAGCCACCACGGGCTTGTGGTATGGAAACATTAAAACTTTCAAATGCATCATTTACTGTACACATAAACTCATGTTACTGATTACGAATGCTACCCTCAGGTGAAACGGGCGAAATTTATACACTGGAAATGCTGAATTCGGTGAATTAAAGTGGGCTGCCGGTGCGTTAGTGGGGGGATAGTCTGCTGTGGAGGACGGGGCCGGGGAAAATTTATGTGGGAGAAAAAGTGTATGTTCAGCGGATCGGCTCCAAACCAAACATATTATCTTTTGGTGCGCCCTCCTCCTCATAGCCTCAATCACTTGTTCACAGTGTGTAATTCGCTGACATGTTCACCATGCGGAGACTTAGGAGAACATGCTCTCCCTCTACTACCTCTGAGGGGAAGTATACGGAGCTGATACTGGAGCTAACCTGGCACCTCTTCAAACATTGAACACAGTTTACTCATGGAAGAGGGATTTTTTTTTTTTTTAAAGGTAGCAAAAAAATGTTAGAATCAAAACTGAATAGTGTGTTTTTTTTTATTTTATTTTTTTTCTGTTTGTTTGTTTCACTTCATACCCACTTGGTCCACAATGTACAGAGAGAAAGGTTTTTTAAGACTTTAGGCGCTGTCTTCTGCAAGTTAATGACTAAAAATGTCCAGGAGCATTCAAAAACTGGAAGTGAGCAAGAAAAACAGTGTAGCCCCGGAGGGTTACATTAGCAGATCTCTGCTCCGTCTTCTACATGAGTTCTAGTGACAATTTTGGAGGATGGGTCAGATGAAAGACAACAGAAGGAAAGCAGGATCAAAAGCCACATGCTTTCCTGTATCCCTGCTTGTTCTGAGGGGCATACATAGTGCATTGGATTCATATCAAGGTCTTTGTACAGGGAGAGTCGGCCAACACGCAGTGGCCTTATTATTCTTTACTTCAATAACAAACCCACGTCTTCCCTCTCGCCATCAAAGGCACAGCTCTCCAGAAGTGAAAATACACATCATATATGAGTCATTCATCTTCCTTGAAATTTAAATAACTCCTTTGAACGTTGTCTTTGGTAAGCTGTGGCCAAAGACGTGATTCCGCATGCGCCGCGATGTACAACGCCCGTCCGAGACGATTTCAGTGGCGTCCGGGCTCCCCCGGTCGGCGTAAGGAACGCGCCTTACTTTTCTCATACTGTGAAACTACACCACATAACTTTTCATACCTTTCAATCGACTCCCATTCGCCACCCGGTAACGACATTCACTCCCTCGCCCTGAGTGACAATAACTAAGTTGTCCACATCCATTCCGCACAGTTATCCGCCCGTAGCCTATAAAACAGAAATAACGCGGAGGTTTACTCACAGTGAGGGGTTACTCTCAGACCGGACCTGGGCAGCCATTTGAAGTGACAGGGCCGCCCATCATGCGCCTCTAACGGGGTCAGGGGGCCTTATGGGGACTTGATCCAGAGCGAGGCCAAGGGGACCGGGCCTTTAGAGAGGATGGATGGAGCGGTGGCGAGGAGGAAGGACGGGCTGATTACATCATTTTTCAGGCCCACCAAAAGGCCCTGCAAGGACCGCTGGGCGGCCGGATTGACAGTTGGCCTCTGCGCTAATACATTTCGGCGTGATTTGTCAAAATGAAGAAATTGTTCCTGCTGACCTATCTCACTCAGCTGTGAGTGACTCAGTTGACGGGAGGAGCAGCGCATTGCTCACGCTCGCAGCGGCGCCAAAGTTGTAACAAGCATTCATCTTCGTGGGGAAAAGAGAACTCTTTTTTTTTTTTTTTTTTTTTAAACAGCAACAACAACAACAAACAAACAAGCATATCCTTGAAGTCTGAGGAAACGACATTAGGAGTCAAGGCATCAGGAGCAGAGTTAATCACGTCTCCAGTCTGCGTCGTACTGTAGGTGGCGTTGACTTCTGTTTTGGGGGAAATGTTTTGTTTTTGTGCATTTCCTGAATATCTACAAATATTCCCTACAGGCATGCTGCAGTGCGATGTTGCGCCACCTGTTTTCAAGGCGCACTCGTTCCCCGGGGCCCCTCAACAAATCATCTTCCTTGTCTCTCCTGCGGGGAAAGAGACACCGTCACTTCTGGGTTTTGGGTGTCATATCATAGCTGAAAGATGCTAGAGCAAATTCGACATTTCCGTCTGTCCCAACAGGTAAAGTGAGAATCAAAAAAAGAAAAAAAAAAAAAAAAAAGAGCAAGTGATTGTGAAATTACAGAAGCGGCTGGAAATTCTTAGCGGGAGTTTTCCTTTTAGAAATCCGTCAGGCTGAAAAGCAGCATCTCGCTTTCTTTGAAATTTCACTAATAACTAGATTTCTTTTTGTTTCTTCTTTCTCTACACGTTTTTGAGTGTTTAACAAAAGGGAAATATATCCTTCATCTCCTCTCTCTCTTTTTTTTTTTCTTCCTGACTGCATAGCGTGGCATCGCCACACCCTCGGCGTAGTTCTGTATCTTTGTCTCAGCAGTGTAGACATAATGACTGACCTGGATTCATACCACTGTTTTCAATCACCATCTCCCTCCAAGGTTATTGGCCAAAATCCAAAGGTTGTTCTGGGATTCCACTTTATCAGAGGCAGAGGCAGAACAGCATGTGGAGTTAATAATAATTTGGTCTGTGTTTTACAGCTGTTACACAATGGACACTGTGTAAACCTCTTACGACAGCGGGGCCTCGGAGCCCTCCATTTTAGAACTATATCGGTCTCGGTAAGACAGTCAATGACAGACAAATAACAAAAAGATATTAGAGCAAAGAAGGGAGCGAGAGGCTGTAATTGGCGGTAATCTATAATGCAAACAGTGCGTCGCGTTATGTTCTTTTGATGCTGTATTCGGGAGCCAGCGACTGTGAAGGAGTGTTCCCTTAATAGCGCCGGTGTGAAACTTTCTATAGGTTTTCGTCACACTCTCCTCATGCGGTGTGAGAAAGTGGCGCTGGGACGGCGGCGGGTAGGTGCCGCCACGCCGAACATCTGCTTCCTCCATTACAAGCTGAGCTAAGAGAGCACATTAAAAGCTACAGGTAAGTGTTACCACAGTGCTCCTTAAAAAAAAAAAAAAGAAAAGAAAACTACGCTGTTCTGAGCTCGCCGTTTCACTCTGTAGGTAAAGCCAACATTATCATATTCTGGGTTCATCCAGGCTGCAAACATAGTTAAAAATTGAAATTCTGGAAGTTTTCTGCATTTTTTCCTGCAGAAAATAAAAGGAGTTTAGTTATTTACTGCCTGGCTTGCAACACTTCTAATGATGAAACTGACATCTGTCAACAATGCCTTTTTTTTTTTTTGAGGAATAATGAATATATTTACAATGTAATTCAGAACTCCAGTTGCCTCTAGACAGTTGAGCTTCCCCTTCATGCACCTCTGTATTTTATTCAAAGCAGAACCTCACCAAAGGAAAATCTTCTATTATCCAGCCTAACACTGCAGCCTGAGGAGGAATACTGGGTAAAACAGAGACTTAATATTTCATATTGGTTAGATTATTCATCCACACAAAGACATTTTCCTTTTTTCCTCCCTCACATTGCAACGCCCTCATTAAAAATGGGACACTGCACATTGAAACTTTTTAAAAATTCAAATATTTTCTTTCAATCTTTAAAGAGCTTATATCTAATGAACTAAGATTTAATTTGGCATGGCTTAACATCCATTTGCACTGTTCATAATTAGGAATGCAGACCTCGGTATTAAAATGAAGGGGCAAAGCCCTCAGTAAGTTCCCAAGTGAAACAAGAATTGGTTCCACTTTAAGTATTAATTGATTGGCTTTGCAGTATCCCTTACAGGAGAAGTGCACACACACACACACACACACACACACACACACACACACACACACACACACACACACACACACACACACAATTTACAGAGCACTCATTTCTCATCAATCTGGTGCTGCTTCATTTGCCTGTCTCTCAGTCCCCCAGAGAGGGACAACCTATCTGCTAGCGGAGCTTAGCATTTGATCATGAGTGTCAATATCAAACTGCAAAGCAGGATTACACACTGCTGTCGTCAATAGGAGTAATGGTTTTACATGTGTTAAGGTTAACTCAGCCATTTAATGTGCATAGTACCTCAGAGATAATCACTCAAAAAGGACTTAAAAATGTCACACAAGCCTCAACAGACCTGGGCTTCTGCAATGATCACACACTATACTCAGAGGGTCTTGTTGCATTTTTCTCTTTTCTAAGATTTGACAGCTTATGACTATGGAGTAGACAATTTCTACTGTAGAAAAGCAGTCTTCAAGGTATTTGATTCAAATTTCTTACAAGGAATATCTTCTGTGATGTATGATCAGACTGTCTGCAAAAGTCACCAGAGATACTATTATTGATCATAGGCCGACCTAATATAAATTCTGTTAACTGTTTATTAAGGAAGAGCTTTAGTCCTGCACAAAGGGTATTCTTTGTTGATCATTTTATCTCACTGTGGACCATAAATCTGATGACTTTAGAAATATAAAGTAACATCTCCTCACTGTTCAAAATTTAACTAAATGTCTGCCGTCACTTTTATGGTTTTATGTGCGTGTGTGTGTGTGTGTGTGTCGGCGTTACAGAGTATAGTGTGACCATGTGTGGCTGTGTGCAGAAGTCTCTTACATTTATTTTCAGGAGCCACAACACTCTCCCTCTGTAAACCTCTGCCGGTGCAAGTGACAGCTAAAAATCCCCCACAATGCTGTGAATTAGGAACCGGTCTATTAGACACATGATCACATGATGTGGGATTAGTGGACTGAAGTCTTCAAAGCTGCTATTACAACTCCTGAGATGTGATACAGGCTCCCCCACTGCTCTCTGCAGGGGCGTGTGGCTCTTCCTCAGAGAATTACCTGACACCGTCGTGTCTGCGCTCTGGGAGACAAGTGCTGTGGCTCGGAGTGGAACAGCCAACATCAGTCGGAAATGCTCACTCCATGCTGCGCTGAGCCAACAAACCCTGCATTTAATCCCATGTGTGAGCTGCCATGATGGCTACATGAGTTGACATCAGAGAAAAGGAGTTAGGGTGCTGTAAGGCTGGAATGGTGGGTGATAAAATGGATTACAGATGGGGAAATGCCATCATGCTTGAATAGCAAGTCGGACTCAAGATGTTAATAACAGTGTTTCGCCGTTTGGCGTTCACATTTTTATAACCTGCTGGTAGTGTCACGTCGTTGGAATTAAACGTGTATATATTTTGCAATTGATTATGGAATAAAAAAAATTAAAAATAACAAAAGATGATATAAAAACAGCATTTTTTTGTCACAGGTTTAAAAAGAAAATACTGTTTTGATTTTAATTGATCTAAAGTAATAGGGACATTACATTCACTTAAAACCATATGCAGAGCACGGGTTTTATGATGATGATACAAGGAGGAATTTAATCTTGAACAAGTTTATGGTGGTGTTACTCCTGTATACATCACAACAAAGAACAAAAATGGAAGAAATAAAAGTGGAAAAAGACATAATTTGTGGGAGGAAAAAAAGTGGTTCCATTCTGAACTTCGAGTTACCTTTTCTAAAGCTGAACACTGGGAATTTGGACCTCCCAGCGCAAACATTAACGGGCTGAAATGCAGCTCTGGATGTAACAAAGGAAACAATACCAGGGAAGAGAGCCAAGAAGGCAGAGCTGGCACGCCTGTTCCTGGGACCATGGGAATTTGGCTCCCAGAAATAATGGGGTTGAACAGGGCCCAGCACCACTGCTACTGTAGCTGGGAAAATGGTGCACTGCAAGCCAGGCTCCATCCAGGGAGACTTAAAACAGGGGAGGGAGGGGGGGAAAAAAAGAAATGAAATATACAGTATGGGTTGCACCTCACAGTGTGAAGTGAGATGAGTAAAATAATGGAGGAAGGGGAAGCCTGTCTTATGTTTGTCCTGAGCAAAGTGATTGTAAATCAAAAACACTGCCCAGCTTAGTGGCTGGATGTGAGCAAACATAATACACTGTGTGGACAAACTGCTACCTGAGCACAAAGAGGACGGAAATAAAATAATAATGACACACCTACAGCGCAGGACATAAAGGGTCTTTCATTTGTGCGCCTCATTCTGCGACCAAAAGTTGGGGTGAAGCGCACGGCGGTATGTATATTTATAATATTGGTAGTGTTAATGCTAGCAGCCCCTCTCCAGCCTAATTAGGACAATAAAGGGTTATGGGCTAATGTATGACTGCCATGCCAAAGCTAATGAATGCCTGGTATACCTTGTTTCCTCCCAAGCGTCCTTGGACTGTCATCTCCAACCTTTTGATGTTGTATCTGATTATCCAGGCAGCGATTAATCATGATTAAGTAAGCACCAAGTCTCAGAGAGAGAAGGCAAAAGCGGAGAGGGTGGGTGGACAGCAGGAAAGTTGCCCAGGTTCAGGCCTTAATTCTGGGCAGCACAGGCTCCAGCGTCTGCCAAGTGGACACTGGTAATGAGACAGCAAAGTAAAAATCATGGTGCTTTTTTTTTTTTTAAGTGTTGTTAAAGGAAAGATTCATTATCCAAGCCAGCCTTTATCCAAGCCACAGTCGAGGCTTCCAAAGAAACGCCTCTTGCCTTCTGTGGTAACCATCAACTTGGACACCACTGCACGTTTTCACGTGCCCAGTGATATTTGACAGCCATTTTTGCATGTTTTGTTGATACGGACATTTCAATATACCTCTCCGCTCGCTGCTTTTCCTCCTCTCCAAAAACATTTTCCTGCTTTGATATCGGTTGATGGAATATAAATGGGTTGGAGCAGACCTAAGGTAACCACCTATTGGCCTTCATGCATTTCTAATGTAACCTGTTCTGCCCATGCTCACCGAGTAGGGCTGGCTTCATTACTCCAAGGTGCTGAGTCTTTTGCCAGAACCCTGCCTTTTCAGCGAATAGATCACCCTTGTGACCAGGGTCTCTGATACAGTATGCACCACCTGAAAGCTGTAGCTGTTTGCCCAGGTGCCAAAATAATCAAGTTCAGCTCGCATGGCGGGTTATGAAAGAATATTAACTGTGGGAATAACCCGGCTTGACATGCGTCGCCCGCATGCATGATCAAACGAGGGCCCTCTCAGAAAAGGAGTTTTCCAGGTAGGCCCACTGGCAGGGAAGTCTGGGCTCGTGATGACACCAACTCAATCACTGCTACTTTGAAGTCAGAGGGGTCAGTGTTGTAATGGGTTTGGACAGAGGTACAATGATTCTCTCTTTTTGCTTCCCGACCTTTTTCTGTTAATGCATTTAGCATTCTGCATCTGTAATGGGTTTCCCAGCGAAGGGGGAGAGTGGAAGCTGTTGTTGAAACGCGTTTAATGACGTACCGAAGGACGTAGAGCAGAGGTCCACATTATTGCCACTATCAATAATATAACTGTTTAAGTGGTCCACTTGGAGTAAAGGCAAATAATACTTCCCTTTTCTACCACCCTTGCTGCCGCTCACTGTGAAAAGTATTTTCTCCAATGAGGTTGGATGTGAAGGAATTTGTTTGAGCGCTCGCTCTGAAAACCGCACTGCCGTGTCATGGTTTTCCTGTCAGACTTTGTCTCTGTTAAATAGACCTCAAATTTGATTTTACTTGGAGGATTTAAGGTTTCCACCCACCTCTTTTTTTTTTTTCACCTTACTTTCCATCAATCTCTCTTTTTTTCTCCCCCCCCCCGAAACTAGTATTTCAAGCTTAAATTATGGCAAATGATGTGTGCTCGGTGTGTTGTGAAGGAAAACAAAATAGCCCCCGATGACTGTACACTAACTTAACATCTCCCTCACAGGCTAATGTGGAAGTGGAAAACTTCCCGACCACGGAGGCATAAATCAGCTCCCCTCTCCGGAACGTGTCACCGTAGAAAATACTGAATTACATTTCAGAGTCAATATGAAAACATGGGAAACTAAAGAAGCGTAAAGTTATGTATCTCCTACCCATCAAACACAAAGAAAAATTGAGGAGATCATCATATAATTGGTTAGAGTGTGTGTACACATGTCTCCCTCCAGTTCCAGCACAGTCTTCCAGTTCAACACGGGCTTTGAAATGTGGATTCAAAGCTAGCGGACTTCCCTGAATCACTGAAAACCCTCAGGACGTGGTTTGGCCTTTGCGGAGGTGGAAGCCAAATATGAGTCTGAGAAGATGAAGCACCCTGGCCTATCGTCTGTTCCTGGTAGGTGTTCACTCCCGATAAATATTTCATTTTGGTACAAAACAAATAACTTGACATAATTCCTCCCCCTCTCTTCCGTGTAGAATGACAGAGTGGCTGATTTACGCATGGTGAGAGGTGTAAAAAGCATAGAGGCATGCCGCTTTCCACTATCCACCATCTAATGGATGCAACCTGACGGGCTAACAACTGTTTGCCTTTTTTTTTTTTTTTTTTTTTCTCAGAGAACTGTGAAGTGAGGACACACTCGGATTCATGCGAACCGCTGGCTGTGATTTGTGAGGAGCTCTGTGACACATCGCAGTCGGTTAATGTCGCGCTGAATACATCCGAGCAGAAGGCCGCTATTAAAAGACTACAGTAAAAAAAAAAAAAAAAAAATCACTCATGATTTAACAACACCGCACTTGCAAAAGCAGAAATGATAAAATTGTTAATTACCCCAGCAAGAGGGGCCCTTTAAGTGTGCTCCTTCAAGACGATACAGAGGCTAAATAGTTTGACCCAAGCCAAAGTTACATTAGAGACATGAAAGGACAAGTGATTTAAACTTTAAATCCACTGTGAAAGTGCATTAACCACCTAACTATTTTTCTCATTTCTTTCTTCGCGAATGCTTGAGGCTGTCTCTGCTTTGTTGCATTTGTCAATCACTGTAATTTGGGCTCCATTTCCAAAAATAATTATCAGGTGAGTGGCAGCCCTTTGCCTGGAGTGCCAACTTGGAAGCGACGTGCCCAAGAGTATTAATTATGCCGCTCAAAATATGAAGTCTTTTAATAGAGAGGCTGACGTGACATCATTGTTTAGATTCTTTCTTCCCTACAAACATGACAATCACGGCTGTCCCTCTGGTCATCAGCGAAGATGAGGAGGAATTGTCAGAGGAAGTTATTAACAAGCTGTGTACCATGTGATAAAGTCAGTCAGACTCTCACTGGTACCGTGTCTGTTGATTCGCGGGGAAGAGGCGCGGCGAGCGGAGGGGCGCACGAGGAGCGAGTCAACAACTTCAGCGCGGCTGTAAGAGATACAGAGCGAGGAGGAAATGTGCAGAGCAATGACTGAGGGGGAGGTATTATGCGCAAAAGCCTCAAATCTTTCAAATCCGTGTACTAAAATTATTGCTGAATGTAACTGTTGACGTTGTACTCAAAGGACCATCCAGTTTCATACAGTAGCCAGCTCTCTCTCTCTCTCTCTCTCTCTCTCTCTCTCTCTCTCTCTCTCTCTCTCTCTCTCATTCTGCCAATCAAGTGCTCACAAACAGTGCTGCACTGTAGTTGTGGTTCACATTCAGCGGTTGCTTCTGTGAAACCCTAAGAGGGAGAGACAGCTTCCAGGTCTCATTAGCATCCAGTAGCGGCTAATGCTGCCTCCCTATTACTGTCTGAGGAGCTGAAATTCAGTTGGAGATGAGCACAGCCCAGGGGGCTTAGGGTTGCCAGTTTAATTAGTGCCTGATAATTTCAATAATGAGTGACAATTCATTGGGGCTTTTTAGGTTGGCCCACTGTTTGAGTGCAAATCGATAATCCTCTGTTTCTTCCCCCACTCTCACGAGCAGATAAAGGGCGAGTGGGAGGGGTGGTGGTGCTGGTGGTGCTGCTGCTGGTGGTGGGGTGCTCTATCCCTTTGCAGGAATTAAATGAAAAGAATCAACTTAGAGAATGTCCCTTTGAAACCGAGAAAAGGGAAGCCTATGTGATTTGATTTGCTGTTATTGGATGAGCAGGTGGGTCTTTAGTTGCTATCGTGGGGTCCGGAGTGAAAACAATTTGCCTGGAGTGATACGGGGGGGTAAGTGAGTGCAGGGTGAGGGGTTCACACTTGTTGTTTTCGAGTCATTTAAACAATGCACTCATGCCCGGTGTGCAAACATGTTCCTATGTCAAGATGTGGACAGGTATTGAGGTAATCTGGAAATGTCACACTCTCACAAATTATCTGCATATTTTAGCATATAGGCGACATACAATATGCAAGAATAATCAGGAACCCGGTAATTAATTCAAATGCCCCCAGGCTAAGGAAAAACAACATTTATGATGGTTTCTTGAGAAAAAGTGTGTTTGAACCCTCGGTAACCCAGTGACAGGCAACACTTCAGCTTGTGTTTTGTTCTGGAGCCTGTTTCACAGCTCTGCATGCAGGAAAATAGGTGAAGGTGAATAAAGTTTAAACAGGCACTTTTCATATTCACAGAAATAATTATGCAAGGTAACACGCTGTTTTACAGTGTTATTGAAGATGAAGAATCAATTTTAGGTGTCACAGATAATGCATTAAAATACCAATTAACCACATAACACCCAACCTCTGCCTGACACTTGTATTGTAATCATTGTAGCAACAGGAAGAAGGAGCTTATTATTCCCCGATACACACTGTGTGTCTTGATGAGGAAATGCCTGATGCATGCAAAAATAAATTATCACAAAAAAAAAAAAAAAAAAAAATCTGTGAAAAAAATGGAAGTTGACAAAACACACTAAAGCGGCAGGTCGACATCGCACCTGCCGATACGTGGCGCGGCGCTATCAACCTGCGCAGCGATGATAATGGGACGGCTTCATTGCCCTTTGCGGCGTGCCCGCCGATGATATGGTGTATATGTTCCACAATATCCTGATACAATACTGAGTCAGCACACGGGCCGCCTCTATATTCAGAGCTTGTCATACGGCAATGGAGCGAAAGTGCAGTGAGAGCACGCAGCATTTCCGCAGTCAGTTAGCCTGACATATTGTGAAGGACAGTAGCCTAATTATTCCCCGGCAGTGGCACAGACCTGCCAGTCCCTTCAGATTGAGTCGAACCGCCGAGGCTGGAGTTTGATTCCTGAGTGCCTGCTATGTTTTGAGTCAGATAGGATCATGTCCACCGGAGATTTAATTTGGACATTCAGCGGTGTGAACCCGACCCCTTATTACTTTAGCCCCCTCATCACCCTGACCCGCAGTCTCCCGCTATTACAAGCCAGAGGAAAACAGCAATCATCACGTTAATACAAAGAACATCAAGAGACTATTGATTGTGGTTACTTGCGGAATATTCCCTCCATGACATGTGGTTCAGTGCCCCCTTCGTGCTCGTCTGTGGCAGTCTTTTTAAATATTCATGACGAGGTTGCCTTATGGTTCTGCAGCTGAATATCTAATTGGGCCGTCAAAAGAGATACAACATGCCCTTAAGCAGGACCGTAACAGCGGTCAGCTCAAACAGAAATTGTGTGATTCAGCCACAGGGCTAATTAGCGATTAGCATTCACTGTTTACAAGGGTTTTTACCTGTGGGCCAGGCAATGGCTGAATTGAGCTTAAATCACTCAATTCAGCCTTTGAAGCTTCAAGAGCTGCCTGTCCATATCATAATGACTGGGAGGAGAGAGGGAAGAGCTTCCACTGTGTAACAACATAATCATCAATTAAGGCAGGGAAATGGAAAGAAGTGGGGATTTTAGCTCATTAAAAAAAATGGCCCAGAAGAAAAAGTATCTGGATTTATAGATATTTTCACTCGGTGTCTTCTCTGTCAATGTCTGCCGTCTTTAGAATTCAAATGATTTTGTCTTTCAAGATGAATGGAAATCCTGAAAATATAATTCAGAGACTCAGAAGCAGACATTCCTAATAAGGGCTAAAATATGAATGACATTTGCTCCAGGAAGATCCTGGATGGAAATGGGATTGCCACTGATTTAGTCCTCCTTATTAGTTTGCCCTGCCTCTAAATTATGCTTAATGCATTTTTCCTGCCATTATAACGAAAATTAATGTCACAGAAAAACCACCAGATTCTTGAAATTAATATGGTTATTGCCAATTTATGCCCAAAGTATCACCATTACTACCTCTCATATATGCTGCATAGCCTTAAGTTATACTTGCCACACTATGAATAAAGTATTCAAACCACGGTATATCTGTATTATGGCCTACATATTCTAGATGTAGAAGGTTTACATTACTTCATCGTGAGGGAAAGTCAGAGTTACAGCCATCTCATTCTTTTATTTAATGAAAATATAAACTATCTGAGACAAATCCCATCACCTGGTCTTACAGGTTTATTGCTAACAAGCTGTTAAATTCATATTTTATCTACGGCTTCCTTAAAACAATAACAGAGAAGATTTAGTTAGTCCAACATGTCACTTTCATTTGATATTTGGGGATACCTGGTGGCGTACCTGGAATATTGTAATATATCATGACGGTGGAGCCACTACAAGGACATACAGTAGCTCATGTCTTCAGCAGCTTTCCAGACATTAAAAAGAATATCAGATTTCCCCAACTTCTTTGAGGATGTACTGCCTTTGAGAGAGGACTTCTTTTGAGCATACCCAAACGTTTTCATCTCATTTTTTTTAAATCTATTTTTGCCACAAAGCAAGAGGCTCAACACAAACTAATTCAGGCTGATAAAAACTGCTGGAGTGAATATCCTGCCTAACAAAGTACAAAGATGGCTGATAAAGGGCTTATTAGAGGACCATCATTACGCTCACTTTGGGTTGAAAGCGTTGACTGAGAAGCACCATTATGTCCCGGGTTTTTTCGCTGATGCGGCGACAAGCCGAGGTGATGCCGAGGCTTTCCCCGACCGTCTGAGGGCGAGCTGAGCGGACCTGTCAGCGGCGATATCCAGACAGCAGGAACAGTGCAAACTCAGGGATAAAGAGTCAACAGTAATTAGAGTCTATCAGGGGAGGTGGGAACACACACACACGCACACACACACACACAGACATACACACATTTCCATCAAGAATCATAGTATGTGTTTACAATACCCAAAAAATGCAAATATTGAAGGACAAAATAAGTATCCTGTGTCCTCATGCATGAATTATCATGTACACACACAGACACACACACAGTCTCACACACACACACACACACACACACACACACGGAGCCATGGAGTCTCATCACAGCCTCGTCCTTTAGTATGGAGATTCTGGCTGTATCATCCTCTTCTTCTGTAATTGCTCATTAATGAGATGGAAATATATTTCTGCCACAAAGTTTGGAAAAAGATGCACTCATTGAGAAAGCCGTAAATCTAAACATTTGAAAAGGAATTAGTAACGGGAGCCTCCCATTCTTGTTCCCTGAAAAATTAATGCAGCGCATGTTATATTTATTACAAGGCCGACTGTCATTCATTTTGCCCGAACTAACAGAAATTAAAAGTGACAGCAGCCTCATCAAGAATGAATGCCATTGTATTCTACATGGAGCGGAAAAGACAGGGCAAAATCACATAATAAAACACGAGCTTTCACAGCACCTCTGTAACGGGGAAAAACCAAAGCTGAGAGAAACGCTGTGAATGAAGGAATGAGGCCAGAAGAAATCATGAGACACGCCGTGAAACACAGCTTGGTAACTTTTATTTCACTTTTATTTGAGCTGCAATTTTGAATTTGAAGCCTGATTAAAAGTAGGAGATAAATCCGGCAAGATATCAATAGAATAATAATTTTTCAGAAAGACAAACAAACAAGCAAGCTTGACTTGTATATTGAAATGTTTTTCGTGGCTTCGTCTTATCTAGTTTCATATATTTTCCAAGATGTGTGTAATTGCTGGTTTCACTCATTAAAGGAAAGGGGTTCTGATCTGAGTAAGTTGCAGCTAAATGGTCAGGTTCCCATGTGAGGGAAATAAATGAAATATTAGTTTATTACATATTTAAATCTCTCTCCCCAGGCTGTCTTACACTTCTTGGGATGGTTTGCATTATAATGTTCACCAAACAGCTTTCCCAACTAATGGCTTGCAACAACGTGGTCCTGCTTTTCCCCCCTCTGCTTTTGGTCTACATTTTCATAACAAATTACCGCGGTACGCTGAGGGAAGGGAGAGAGCTCCAACTTCCTGAGGAGGCAAAAGGGAAAAATTCATCTTTAAGTGGTACAAAGTTGAGCAATGCCTGCGGAACGTTTTCGCAGTGTGTGTCCGTTAAACATTGAGTAGACAGTCAACTGCAGATAATAAGTCAACGTTGTCAGGAAGCTGACAGCAACATTTGGAAATAGGAAATCCATATTGCATGCCACTTCTTGGAAGAAGCTTTCTGACCAAAGTGTGCAGGATTCTGATGCACTTTTCTCTGACAAACAATGGTTTCATTCTTCTTATTGGCGGTAATAAGTCCAAGGTCACGTTTAAAATTCCAGGCCGCTTTGTAAGTTCATAATCTAAGTCCTATCCGTCAAAATGCTGATGTATCAAAACAAACAGAGGGCTGAAAGCAGAGATACAGCACGGGATGGGCCTACTGAATAATCGTTAAGGGCAGCCCCCTCGCTCTCCCTATCTCAGGTGTGTGATTAAAATCAATTAAATCACTCCTCTAGTGTCAACCGCCCCAAATCTCCTGACAAATGAAACGGTGCTTTAGGAAGACGAGGATGTTCCTGGTCCTGTCGTGGCTCGGCTCATATTCACAAATGAGATTAAGATTGGGCTGCTGAGGGATTTCAAAGGCCTGTTTTCCATAAGAGCATGAAACAGCCTGTGAAGCCCGTGTAGGCTACATTAAGTAGACTTGAAAGTGTCTGGAGCAGAGATCAGCTCCCAGCCCACAGTGAGAGTAACTAGCTGGAAAAAAAAAAAAAAAAAAAGAGAGAGAGAGATTATTTACCTGCGTCGACAGTGTGAGACTTTTGGATCAGTTTGTGATGTTCGGGAAAAAAATATTTCATAAATTGTTAAAAGCCCTCAATCTATTTACGACGCGGCATTATGATTTGTCTGATGCATCCGTTAATGAGTCATTCATCCAATATTAATATGTATTAAATCGTGTGTTTCCAGTCAATACAGTTTCCAGCACAACGCTGCCTTTGCTGTGTGTCTTCAGACAAATTAAGCCATTTACAGAGCATCAATATGGAATCATTAAATGCCCTTTGTGTATTGTTCTCTATGGTCTACGGACCACCCCTCTTTTCCTCGTCTCTCCCGCTCCCTTCCCCTCGCTCGCTCGCTCGCTCGCTTCGCGCTCACGCTGGCTCGGCTCGTGCGTCGGATGCGAGCCGAGGTTTGAGCCCTCCGCGAGGCTTCTTTATGACGACAGTCGGCGAGATCTGCTGATCCCATCTCCAGTGGGCCCCTGTAACCCCCCTTTGTAACATTAGGCAAAAACGCTAAATCAAAGTGTGG
This sequence comes from Salarias fasciatus, assembly GCF_902148845.1. NCBI lineage: Eukaryota > Metazoa > Chordata > Actinopteri > Blenniiformes > Blenniidae > Salarias > Salarias fasciatus. Next base: position 20,509,656 of record NC_043757.1, read on the forward strand.
AGTCAGCCCAGTGTGTGTGTTTAACGTCCCCCTGCTCTTGTCACCAATGACCAGGGGCGGGCCGCCACGTGTCCTTGCCCTATCCCCCGGTGTCCTATCACTCCTTTATCTGTCCACAGGGCATGGCCGCTCTCCCAAAGACAACCGCACATGCATGCTCAAGAAGGGCCTTTTTTTTTATTCATCTCAACACCCACAGAGAAAATCAGACGTCCCAAATTGTTCCCCTACAGCAGTTGTTTTATTCATGGTTGCATTTGAAATTTTTTTTCTTTCCCGCCCTCACATCATCCAGATGTACAATATAGAATATTGGTATTTATTAATGACACTGAAAATGTGTGGTATTTTAATGACATTTTCAAATAAAAATAATCCTTGGAAATGCTTCACAGTGAATTAAGAAATTTTTACAGAAAAGAAAAAACGCAAACTCACACTTTAAATATGCTGCAGAAATGTTTTCGAAACTGCAGTAAACTTATGTAGGACACTGACCTGTATTTCATTTTGAAGAGCAAAGGAAAAAAAATATACTTTTTTAACTCTGAAGTTCTTATGGGAAAACAATAACAGACAGTATGTTTATTTGCGATGAAGCTACAGAGCACAAAGAAAGATCAGCCATACCAAGGGATTTTCCTCACTCTTGAGAAGGGTACAACCAATATTCCCAAACCCATGCCAGGACTTGTGATTCTGCTGTATACTTTTTTTTTTCTCCCCCCCCCCCCCTTTCTTTATGAAGAATGATCAAATCAAGCATGGAAGCGTGTTTCATCAGTCTGTTGGAGGGTAAAGAGAGACTTTCAAAATAATCCCTTAAGTAGATGAGACTATTTTATGTATTGCTTTTTATTGTGAGAGGCAGCGTGTTTCCAGATAGCGGAGGAAATGACAATTATGTTGAGATGCTATCTCCATGAATGGCAGGACCTTTTTCTGGAACCACGCATGCTGCTGCATCGCTGGTCCGCACATCTGATCTAACAGTGTTATTATTCAGTCTCTTGACAGGTCATATTTTGTCAAATGAAATGCTGAATTGCTTCATACTCGGCACGGAAGCTGAAGTGATACATGTAAGTAGAATTAAATTACTCTATAGCATATTACAGCCTCAGTGGGATTGTGGCTGTTCCTCCATTTTTAATAAGTGCTTATTTCCCAGGGGGCCTTGTTGGGCACTGTGGGTCAACAGTGTCCAAGAGGGCAAAGCTTGTTCACCACATTCTAGAGCCCTTTAATTGCTTGAGGTTATGTGTGCTATTATCTTCCTTTTTCTCTTTCATTATGGAGGTGCAGAAGTTCGAATTGACCCATCCTCTCAATTTTGAAAGCACTCGCCGTGTTTAGCACACTTCAATTAAGTGTGCAGAGGAGTGCTGTGATGAGATTTATTTAATTAATTACTCCGGCTCTGTTTTGGCTCGTGCATATATTCCTTTTTTAAATCTTCGCATGGGTGTCCCAGGTCCGCTCTTATTTATTCTGTTGTGATAATGTTACAACTGTAACAGCAATATTTTCGGTGCTCCCAGGAGTGCTTGGTCTGACTCAAACATAATAACCCACGGCAGTGTCTGTCTGACTCTCAGCCATTCTCATTCCTGCTTGCAGCTGATGCCGTAACCCCGGCCCCTCTCCCTGCAGGCTGCGCTGACGGCTGGCTCAGAGCAGACACACACACACGCACGCACACACACACACACAGAAATCCATGCACACACACGTATAGAAAGTAGACCTGTAGACCCGCATTTGCATGGACACAAATGTTCCCATGCAAACATATGCAAATACACTCATACATGTATACACACATGCCAGTGTGGACGCTAAGACTCAAACTTGCACACATGTTTTATTCTGCGCTTTTCTCATTTCACTTCATTCCGATCCTCTATAATTTATTATTGTTTTTTTTTTTTTTTTCTTTTTTTGAAAGTGCATTTTTGTTCATTGTTGGAGCTTCACATGCTGTTCTGAGTGAACAACAAAAGTCCCTGCAAAGTTGCGTTAGGAGACCGGTTCAGTGCTGGAAACTGTTTTGGTTCCCATTCAACTCCAAAGTGTAGCACTTACGGGCAAAACGCCGTTTCAAAGTAAAGGATTCCACAGTCCAGAGCTGCGGCTTCATGTGGGGATTTGATCACTTTTTACCTGTTCTGACAAGACTTCCCTTAAGTTCAAACGAAGGGAAAGCAGATGACTGATCAATATAAACGCAGGTGTTTGGAGAGAATCTGTGGATTGATCAGTAATAGTCCCTCAAACTGGAAATATAAAAAAATATATATATAAAAGAACAAATCACAGGAAAGAAAGTGAAAAGTTAAGTAGGACACTGTCAGGGATTCCCTGGGTACAAGTCTTGGAAAAACTGCACAGCACAAATGAAAAAGAACAGAGGAGAGCTGGTTGGGGAATTCAAAAAAGAATAATTAAAAACTCAAATCGGGTTCTTAACTGTGAGAAAGAGAGAGGGAGAGAGAGAGAGAGAGAGAGAGAGAGAGAGAGAGAGAGAGAGAGAGAAGGAGTGAGAGTGGGTTTTTTTAAATCCACCAACAAGAATACACTTGGATGATAACTGCCTCAGCCGTAGGCTATTAAAATATTAACCACCGCTGTCCGAGCTGGGACTTTCCAAGCGGTACTGAGCAGTATCCTCCCCGGATACTGGGCCTGAGAGAAAGGCTCTGCTCCTGTTCGCTGCCCTGTGGGAGGCTCGGGCTTGCATGAGGAAGTGTTTTAATGTTTCTCAGATGCCTGGCTTACTGAGAGAGCTTTGACAAGGCAACTATCCTGGGTGTGATTTAAAGGTGTGCACAGAGGGAACCAGGTAGTGGAGCTGAGGGCCTGTTAAGCTACCGGGTGCCTGTTCTTGAGGAAAAGGAGTAAACTTTTTTCTGTTTTTTTTCTAAAAGAAAAATTCCCCCGCTGCCGAGTAAAACTTGGTCCCTTAAGTTTGTATCGTTTTATAATATGAAACAAAAACCATAATGCTGCTGCCATCTCGTAATGTTCGCTTAACACTGGAACATTCAGAGTTTACACTGCAAGAAAAAAGAAAAGGAAAGGGGGAAAAAAATGACAGGTGAAAGACTGCAGAATATTCCAAAAAAAAAAAAAAGGGAAAAGAAACCAAAATATTGATATCTGGATTATTTTAGGCTGAAACCACATTTGCATGTGTGCCTGTTTCCTTGTAATTTAGTCCAATGACTGATGCTTCCAATAGCCTGCAATTGCCTGGAGCTTATTACACTCATAATGTATAAGCAGATACTTAGTGAGTGTATATCTAAATCATTTAGCGGGACTTCGTTTAGGGGGAACACATGGCGAGGAGCACTCTCTTATCTCAAATAGTGCAATTGTAGAGGTTTTATTGACTCTAACAGATAACAGCAATTATTTCTCTGAGTGTGCTTTCTGGTCCCTGCCAAATGTGAGCTGGCAGATTATTAAAAAGACAAGTGGTCTCTTTGATACTGAGACAAAATACAAGAGTGTATTTTTAGCAACTATAAAGGGTTGCCAGCTTTGTTCAGGTGGATTTTCTGCAGGAAAAAAAATAATGTACATTCATGTGCCGCTTGCAGAGAGAAAGCCACAGATTAAGACGCAGCGATATATTGAAAAGTTGTTGAATATTCAGACTGGCAGGTTGTCTGAATGTTTTATGATATTACAGAATCATGGCATGTATCATGGCGCTGATTTAAATTGTTAAAGTAGCCTGAAGTTCATCGGAAGGGTGAGGTCTCTAATCTTTTATTCCCCCGACCGCACCGCGGTGTGTGTCTCTGTCTTTCCCAGTCAAGTCTTGCTGTCCTGTCTGCCCTCATGTTCCTGACATCCACCTCTTCCCTCCATCCTCTGTAGCTTTGCCTCGTCCCAGTTCTCCTCTCTGGGCCCAGTCCTCCTCCGGTGTCTCCCGTCCCCCCCCCCAACCCTCCGTCCTCCCGGTGATGTCCCGTCTCTCCCTGGAATCAGGAGCCTGGCTGGCTGGCAGGCAGATGGGACAGATGAGGATGGCAGGGATTGGCTAATCCCTAATCTGCTGTCTCCTCGCCATCCTGGACCACAGAGGAGAGCGGGAGGCAGGAGAGAGAGAGAGGGAGAGGGTGATGGAGCCAGCTAGATGGAGCCAGCTGTCAGATGGAGAGTCTTTCATGGTCCTGCGCACACAACAGCTGCACAGGGCCCGCCTGCACGGCTCTGCATTATTAAGCATCTTTTTAGTTGGTTCCAGATGCAGACCTAGCTGTGTTTACCCAGGCTTTGTGCTTTCTTGCTCCCCCACCCCGCTCTCCACCTCCTCTTCCTACTCCGCTGTCCCATCATTCACTCGCTCCCTTGTTGCTCCGCGGCTCGAGGTGGTCAGAATCGTGGCGCTCCCCCCCCCCCGAGCGTCCGCTTTAGCGTCGTGTGGCGCTCAGACACACGAAGGCGGCGGCGTTCTCACCTTCGTAGTTTAGCCTCATTACGTGTCTCCAGTTAGAGGATGAGGATCCGAATCGATGTAACTCGTGGGGACTTTTCAGGTCGATGCCTTTTCCTTCGTTTCGAATGGAAAATGAAAGTTGAGTCGCGGTGCAGCTCTGCCAAATGGTTACAGTGATATCTAATGACTTCAAATGAAAAAGAAATCTTTGCAGTTGAACACATATGGTAATGGCAGAGAAGTAAAATGTAATTACAACATAATTAAACGGTTTCATCGCTGTAATTACATACCGTTTAATGTGCCGCCGTCATTACGGCGCCACGTGTCTGCATATAGAACGTGCAAACAGGCAAACTTGTTTAAACACAAATGCAGAAGCGCGCGCAAACACACAAACATATGTGCGTACACACACACACACACACACACACACACACACACACACACACACCACTTCACACCAATGTTCACATATTCACACGGCAACCTTTTACGAAAGCCAGCTTTGAGAGGGCTAATCTGTGCCTCGGTCCCGTCTCTTGTCAAGTTCAAGAGGGTTAACAAATCTTTACCTCCAGAACAGCCCTCCTCTTCCCCCTTTCATGTCCACATTTGTTCGCTGTATGTCCAAAAATCTACAGAGGCCCGTCCCGACTCAGTTGGGATTGGTTTAGCTGAAGAGCTGGAGGCTTTTCAGTTGCTGGCATCTGTTGTTCCTCTTCCCAGAGCTGCTGGCAGTCAGTTAATGGCCATGCTTGGGACCCGGAGAGAGAGAACAGTGGCTGATTTCCCCATTGCCATCGCACCAATCCCGGCACACCACCAACTGCAGATGAGCCACCAGCAGCTAGAAACATTCAGGCTAATGCTCCGCTTCTCTGAGAGTTTGAGGCAGATGTTCTTCACTTTTTTTTTTTTTTTTTTGTGTTTTGTCACATAACTCAACACTATCGAGTGAGTCTTTTCATTTCGGGCGCACTCCTGTGTTCACACTCTCTCTCTTTTATTTTTTTTTTAAGCTCACTTCATAAAAAGAGCCTCATAATTAAAAGAACATTTGAAATCTCCATAGCGAAGATATTTACAGTGAATTAGAAGAGCCTCGCTTGCCTCCAGAGAGTATCAAGTTTAGTTTTAAATATTATGATAAAATCAACAAGTTTTTTTTTTTTTCTTTTTTCTTCTTCTTCTTCTGTATTTCAGTCTTATGACCAATCTCGTCTCAGCGTGGATCATGCATCTTATTATTACAGCCACTCTGGGCTCAGTCTTCGGCATCTGCATAATACTGAAGGAGGTTGCTACAGTTTAATCAGTATCTTGTTACTCTAGAGAGTCAGGCTGGATATGTTATCACTAAGGAGGAAGTTCAAATGAAGCTCGATAAATAAATTAATGCCTTGATGATTAGCTGTCACATATGCAATTAAAATGACTTCAAATTATTCATTTTCAAACAGGTGCAGCGAAAGAAAGGTGTGATTGTTGTAGTAATTGTCAAAATCAAACAATTTGTTTTGATGAACTCTCCATATGCACCTCTTATGAAAAATTCAAGCTGGCGTGCATAAAATAATTCAAAGTTATTTAATAATAGAATTCCATATAGCGCAAGTATCAGGGGTGTTTTTCTCTCTTGTTTCCGTCTTGCCAGGGCCTTCATCCGCCCTCCCCCTCCCCCCCCCTGTTCACGTTGCTGGTATAAATGTTCTGGGCTTTGGAAATGGCCAGGACAAAACTGTGTATAAAAACCCCAATCACATTCTTTTAGCAAATTATTAATTGTGACTGTCATAGTCACAGCATCCTCCTGACAATCACACGACTGCCTCAGAAAAATACACTTGACAGCTCAGGACCCCAAATCCCTCAATGAATTCGTCCTTGACACATCCTTAATGACGATCATCTTGATGATTGTAAATACATTATCATATCAGATCACGTCTGTGTTGCAATCATCACCTCCATTTCCTTTTAATTAAACAGCAAAGCTGACACCACATCTGTCAAAAAGGAAGTGAGACTTTTTGAAATCGGTGTGAACTTCTTCTTTTTTCCTCATTCCTGTTCCACCGCAAACAATAGAGAGGGAAATAGCTTTGAAAATAACAAGCTCTATCAGTGCCGATCTCCTCCTTGCCCTCTCCGTCTTTCTTCCTTTTACCCCGTTCTCCCCCCACCTCCTCTTTCTCTCTCTCACACACTCTCACCCCTTCTCCATCTCTTTTCTCTCCATCTCTCCCTCTCTCCCACCACTTGAAAGGCAGGGTAATGAGACAGCTAGAGAGCAAAGGAAGGTGTCCACGGAGCATCAGTTGTGCATAGAAGAAGTGAAAATTTACTGCAAATGAGACGACGCCCGTAAATTCATTTTTATTCAGATTACTGTCATCATACATTACAGCTTCTCTTGTAAACATTTGGCCCCGGTCTTTGTGATGAGGTGTCATTATTTGCCAGATTATGTTATTAAGCTATTAACACGTCAAGAACGGCGGGCAACAATACAGGGGCACGCTTAAACAAGCTGAGGAGAATGGAGGAGGTGTCACTGGCTTGACATATGAAGGCACTTAATAGCTGCTGCTCTGAGGACAGAGGAGAGAAATTAAATAGACAGCTTTCAGCGGAGAATGGAGAGAGCTATTCACAAGTACTCCAAGCTGCCTGAACTGTCTTTACAGGGTGATTATTTACTGGGCCGGTAAATAAAATGCTGCAATTTTAGTCTGTGGAAAACATATTTCCACCCGCATGTAAGTTTATGGCCCCTATTTACATGTTATTGGTGTCATTATTTTAAAAAATTGAGGCCTGTTTATTTTAAATTTGAAGGCCCAGAAAAACTGTTGTTTTTGTTTTGTTTTTTTTTTTTTTATACTGCACTAAAAATGATACAGACACTTTAAATGGATTCTCAATGAATTTTAAAAACACGACCAAAGTTACGGAAACAAGTCATTCTACATTTCAGACGGCTCACTTTTAAAGCTGTGTAACTAACTTGAAAGTTTCCTCTTTGTGTGTTGTTATTGTGTTGAACTTTAATTTTTTTTCGTCAAATCTCCTCAGAAAAAAAAAAAAAAAAAAAAAAAAAATGTCAGCATTATGAAATAAACAGAGGTCCCACTGGCGACGCGAAAGAGGCTGTACGCGGACGGCCAAGTCAGCGGTTTTGAGTGGATAAATCCATGCTAACCTATTGAAATGGTTCAACCACAGCCAAAATCAGCGACGACAGCCAGCGGAGCCGGAGCCCCGCGTTCAGCCAGCGCAGCAGCTTAGCAGTCTTAACAGAGAATCCACCACTTATCATCATCGGCATCCAGCGCCACAACACTCCACCATGAAGAGGCTTGAGTTAAGCCGGTTAAAATAACACGAGACAATACATCAACAACAGCTTCCTCTTCCCTTTTGATGCCTGCTTAATTTGAATGGTACAATGAGCTGAATCCTGTTCTGGTGCTCGACCAGAGGACCACAGAGCTCTGTCCATCTCCCCTTCACATCAGAGGCTGCCGGAGGAGTGGGGGGCCCCCTGATACTGTGTGGGGTTGGCTGATAAAGGCCTTATTTCAGGGTCTTCCAGTGAGGGGCTGGATTCTACTCCCCAGCAGGGACGGCGCGGGCCGCGGCTGGTTAAGGGAGATGCTAGAAACTGCAGTTAGAGCTGAAACAGCGCGAGGGGAGGGAGGCAGGGAGGGAGGGAGGGAGGGACGGGGAAAGTAAAAGAGAAAGTGGGAGAAAAGATTGAGGGAAGTGGGTGACTGAAAGAGAGAGAGGTGTTGACCGATAATAGACGCTACCCAGAGAGTTTATCATGCATATGACACCTTTAAGCTATAAATTTGGGGGGGAGTTTAAAAGTTCAGTCTTTTTTACTTTCTCTGTTGTTTTGGGAGGGGGATAAATGCAGCCTCATGGTATTTGACTTCTCTTCCAGGCATTGACACATGACTGAGGTCCCATTACCGCCGGCCCCGTTCGCTACAGAGGCAAACGATACCCATTGACCGGCACGGGCCCCGTGAAGCATTTTACCTTGTGCTCATCCAGGACTTGACATGACCTTTGAACCTGAGGAGCACAGCTGTCAAATGTCTCCCCTGTCATTCCCTTTGGAGACCTGCTGATTCTTCACAAGAAATCACACACTGGGTGACCGTGATTGGACGCACACACACACAGTTTCTACCACTTTTGTTCCTCACAGACGAAAACTTCAAGGTTACACGCTCAGGTGTGCGCACTCCATATGGATACATATTTATAACCCACGGAATTTCTAGGATTTAAAAATAACCAAACATGCATATATTTACTTTTTCTTAATTTTTCAGAGAGTGGCACAGTAACGCTTCATGAATATCCCGTATCGTTTTATAAACATCTACATGTAGTAGGAGGAGAAGACGGGGCTCGCATTATGTTAAGTGGGAGTGAAGGAATCTAAAATTAGTAACAGTAAATACAAGTTTCTATTGCAAAAGAGGAGGAAAAGAAACAATTTCTCAAGCATGTCTTGCTCTGAAATCTAAATTTGCATCACTGTCTTCTGTGTCTCCAGCGCAGTTTGGAAACAGCCAAGAGTGTATTTATGTGAATCGCAGAGCCAAGCCTGTGAATTCACTGTGACAGGAGCACCACCAACTGGTGGAAACATGCCTCACCGTTAAATACCTGACTGCTCTCTCCTCTGATGTGCATTGAAAGATTAGTCATATGCATCCAGTTGCAACCTCTACATTTAAACAGTCTTGATTTATTCTTAGTGTGATCTGAAAAACAAGCAAGGTTTTTTTTTTTTTTTTTTTTCCCTTCCCTCTACCTCAAAACCCCCTCGGAGAGGTTGACTTCATGGTATCCATCATCATGCATCTTTAATGACGTCAGGCCAGGAGCATGGGGTAAAATCACAGTAGTGGCCCGAGGCTAAAACCAGCTAAAATGAGGTTCCTCTTACCCCTTCCCACGCAGAGAGAGCTGCACACAGGCCGAGAGGGAGGGTACATCGCACCCATCGATCGCCGAGGCGGCTTGGCGGCTGGCGGCCACTCGGTGGGGTTGATGGATACATTTGTGCCGGAAAAAACTCAGAGTCGGAATGCGGCGGGCCCGAGCCACCAGCTCGGAGACGGAGGTGTGACAAACGATGGACGCCTTGATTTATGGGTCCTCCTGCCAGGCTGGGGAGAAAGGACAATCTCCTCTCACCCAATTTGATTTAACTGTAAAGGGCCTTCAGAGACCCGCCGCACAAAGCCTTAAAAAGTAGGAGGAAACTTCTCTCGATTCAAAACACATGTCAGAAACTGGAGCGGTGTAGTATCACTGTGCTTTTATCCCCTTCTAAATTCTGTCACAAAAAATCTCCATATTTCCCATCCCGTCATCTATAATTCTATTAGTCGTGGCACGTCTACAGAGGGGGGGTAAAAAACACAGTTTTTCACATTAAAGGGATGAGAAATGGACTTGAGCTCAACTCAATTACATACAGTAACCCTCGCACAAATAAGTCAAATATAGCTCAGGGCCAAAATGCATTTTATGTCACAGAGAGCAAAACAAAAGAGCAAGCAATAAAAAGATCTCCCACATTTCCAGCATACTGTATTTCTAAGCTATTTCCTGTAAAACTCCATGATCGTCTGAGTGTGGCTTGGAAACATCTTTCAGTTGCCGAGCCCCCAGCCTTGACCTCAGGGGTCAAAGTCAGTCAGGCTCTTCCTGTCTGTGGCTTTTCCCAGGATCCCCTGCCTGTCGGCATGTCAGCACCTCTCCTGTCTCCTCACCAACTCAGGATGTTGCTTTTGCCTTCCAAGAGTTTCCTGAAACCGGAGGAAAAAAAAAAAAAAAAAGATCGGTTTCCATGCAGGGGTCACTTGATGTGAAAAAAGAAACGCCATTAAATATCGCTGTTTTGTATATTTGACTCAATTTTACAAACTCACTGCCCTCTGACTTGTGCCTATTTGTGGAAGTGAGGATGCGTTAGCCTGTGGGGAATGAAAAGTGAATAGAAAGAATTGTTTTTTTTTACGAAGGGTAAACACAAGACCCACCTTCCCCATTTTTAAACAGTTTTTTTTTTCTTCATTTTTTTTTTTTTTTTTACACCAAGCAGAACTCATTCAGTTTAGTTGGATTTGAACATCCACTTCAAATTATTTTCTTTCTTTTTTCTTTTATTCTTGGAGCCAGATGCCTTTACATGTTTCCACAGAGAACACGCAGAAGGGCTCAGCTGAAAGCAGCTTTTTCAGTCACTAAGATAATTAAAGTTAGCACTAAAACGGGGTCACGGTCTGATTAGGGGGGCATGATGGACAATTAAGGGTGACGTTGCTAAAAAAGTGGACTGTGTTAGAGGTGGCTGGAAATGGGGCAGATCACTTCTAGCTGCATGTTGGGGGGCCCTCTCTCTCTCCGTTTCTTTTTCCTCTTTCTTTCTCCAGGTGCTGAGTGGAAGAATCAGGGCTGAATGACAAGGTTGCACCCCCGGCAACAGACGTCCTGATTACTTTTTGTCTCAAGCCTCACAGCAGCCCCCCACCACCCACACCCCCCCCCAAAAAAAGCAAGCGCACACACTCATTTAACGGGCATGTTTACAATGTGGAAGTTAGCTATGAACACCTTTGTCTAAACTTTGATATTAAGTCTGCCATGGATGCTTAAAAATTCTTCATAGCCCCTGCAGTATACCCGTAACTTTAATTCCCTTGTTGAGCAGCCCAAAGAGTATGTGTGTATAAATGGAAGGCCTGTCATTTCACATTCATTAAAAGTGAAGTTCCAAAATTAATAATGTAAAAATATGGGTTTTAATTAGTCTTCTATTCTGCCCAATGTACTTAAATTGGATCATCTGGTCCCCGATGCCCTTTCACTTAATAAAGAATTAGCCTGTGATGTTCTGAGCTTGACAGGTAGGATAAAGTGGAGAAAATCACGGCTGTTATATAAAGGATATATCCGTTTGTACGTAATTTGCAGCTTAGTCAATTTGACAGGGGGGAGGTTCCCGGCCATGGATCCCATGCAGGTTTTCCATTTAATGCATTTCTATCATGTTATGGCGTGACCACAGCATTGCCGTGCGTCGCACACTTCTGTCACATAATTAGTGACATTAATCCAATTTGATTGGATTTCTGCCTTGCTTTGGTTATAATATTACTAGTGAGCAGAGTCTGAACCTACACAGACAAGGGGACTGTTGAGTGTGATCAAGTCTGCTAAAGTGCCATTTGAAATTTAGATTTTTTTTTTCTTTGCATGCGATTTATGACGAATAAATTAGCACTCAAAAATTAAAAATTAAGAAGAATTTTTATATGTGAGGCTCAGAACTGTACATTGATTTTGATATAGCTGCTGTACATCCGTGCTTTGAACTTGCAAAGATAAAAAAAAAAAAAAAAAAAACACAACAGCTTTCGCTCATGATCGTCCAAAGCTCAAAGCTTGTTGTATCTTGGAGGTTAAATAGGGAGGTTTAAAGAGAGGCTTTAGTTGAAAGCAGACGGCATCCACGAGTGATCCTTTACATTCAGTGGCCATATACTGGTGTTTGTGCTGCGGGTGAGTGGGTGTTGTCGCGCTGCTCTCAGGCAGCGAGCCCAGACAGCCCTCACCCTCTCCTCACTCTCTCTCTCGCTCTCTCTCTCTCTCACTCACTCCCTCGCGCGGGACAGGCACAGCTGTCAGATCAAAATCAATCGCATTTTAAAGGACGTGCGAGCTAAATATTTCATTCTTGCCTTGGGAACCAATTAAGTGCTACATATGAAGTCAGAAGGACTGGTTGAGCCGGAGTCGTACTGGTGCGTACCAGCTGCTCCATTGCTTACACCAACCCCCCTTTACCCCATGCAAATGTGTCAGTGTGAACATTCGAGTTCAATTACCTAGTGATGTTTTAAAAATGCACCAAAGCCAGACTGGCAGTCCGGAATTGGAGGGGATCCACCCCAGGTATGTTGTTTATTTAGTTGTTGTCTGTTGTGCTGGCTGTAACCCATTTGCCCTGATTGCAGATGTAAAGGATTGCAGCGATAGGAGGGACCGGGGCCTTCAAAGTGCCATGTGTCAGTGAACACCTCACACCGGATGGCGGGGACAACTGGCATCTATTCCTCAAACCACGACCCCTGCCTTCTTCTCCCATTACACTGCGTCGCCATACACAGAAATGAAGTTATTTTCAAACTTAATCTTGCCGAACCTTCGCCCCCCCCACCCCCCCCACCCCCCCCCCCGAGTGTCTTCTCTGTTTTTGCTGATGCAGATTTCTGTCCTTTTTTATTTGCTTTTTTGTCCACTTCTTTATTTCTTCTTCGCTTTGCTTAGATTCCCTGGGTATGATAAATCACGGTCTATGTATTCCTTTTGGAGTTGGAGCTACGTATCGTGTCCTTCCAGAGCATCTGCTTTGTCAATTTAAAGGACAAGTAAAAAAAAAAAAAAAAAAAAAAACATTTTTAAAGCAAAAGTGTTCGCCGAGACTGAAGCAAGGCAGGGGTGAGACAGATTAGAGAGTGAAAGAAAAAGCAAAAGTCATGCTGGGAAGGTTAAAGTGTGTATATGTGGAGGAGGGAGGAAGCTGAAGGCGTGTACAGTATGCGACTGAAAAAAAGAAAAGCCGGCAGTTTAAGTGGAAAAGGGGATATCTGAGAGCCGGGAGAAAAAGTGAGAGAAAAACAAAAGCGGAGAGTGGAACGGGGAAATATGGAGAATAAGGTGAAGTGAGAGACAGTGCAAAAAGGAAACAGTGTGAAAGAGAGAGTGAGAGAAAGAAAAAGTGGGAGTGAAAGAGAGAGAGAGAGAGACAGGGAGGGAGTATGATTGATAACGGTGCTGACAGAACCCCTCTGGCCATGCTCTCTGTGGCAGTTTGGGGAGACAGGGCCTCCCCGCGTGAGACCGAGCTGCCCCTCGCCACTGTCCCAGCACACACTCCACATCTGGTGGGATCGCCCACGCGAGGTCAGGGGTCACGGCACCATGGGGCTACTTTCGGACTCACATCCCCAGAATGCTCGGAGAAAAAAACACAAGGCCTGTCGAGCCCCTGCCATAATCAGCATTTTGAAAGTACAAGCATGAGCCTAATCACTCCTCAGGAATATTTTGGCTTCGTGCTGACCTGGGGAAAAGGTAGAAGAGAAATGATAAGGAAGAGGGGGGAAAAAAAAACAAAAAAAAAAAAACCTTTTTCATCTTTTTTTCGGCAAAACTGTGATGACAGAGTTTGACAAAAACAAAGCTCTGCTGAAGGTAAGCAGAGATTAATGTGCAGTGTGTGTCCTATGAGCATGTGTGTGTGTGTGTGTGTGTGTTCACAGTCGGTTTATGTGTGTGCATTACTGCCCGTGTGCGAGGAGACAACACTGATGAATTAGAGATAAATAATGAAGTAGCTCAGGGACTGATTTGTGATAGCAAGAGGGCCCATCAACAGAGAACACTAATACTTTTGAATGCTATGCCGTTTGATGTTGATCAAGTTCAACTCGGCTGACAGGACTGAGAAGACTGTGGGGAGCGCAGGGACCATACTAGAGAACCTACTCAGACAGGTGAAAGAGGAGAGGGACAATACCACTCAGACACACTGACGTACGCATGCAGCCACTCACACACACACACACACAAACACACACACACCGCATGCACCGAGGAGCTCCCGTTCGGCGCACAGTTATTTAAACATTTCACTTTTAAACAAGAAAAGGTCAACACATCACTCCAATGCTCAAAGGTATTTTCCACCACAGTAGAGGCACTTTTTGATAATTAACTGGGTTAAATTCTTAAGAAACTCACTTTAAATGGCGCGGCGCCCTATCAGTTTGCGACCATAGACATTCATGACGCGCCACTGTTCCTCCATTGCTCGGGGCACGGGTCATTTTGAAAGTGTCACCATTTAACCGGGGGGAGGGCTGGGTCTCCATACCTCCAGCATTAGCCCATGTGGGCAGAGTTCGGGTGTGTGGAGAGCGTGGCCTCATTATGAAGGAGATAAAGACCGTTAAGGCTGTTTGGTCTTGGGCCGGCTCCAGCCCCTATGGTGAAACACACCTGCTCCCCTCTTTAAAAAGCCCTGCTCCAGTTTAGCTCTTGGCCACGGACGAGTAATGACCTATCCAGGGGGCCGTAACGCCCGCTTCGTTTAGCCTGTCGTTAAGACCCAGAGTCAGCAGCATACTGCGGCACAGTACCGTGCCAAAACTCAGTACAGGGTGTCCTTGCCAAAGATCTAACATCAAGCCTACTCTGTTAGAATATGGATAACTAACTAGCTAACCACATTAATGAAATGGCAGAATAAATTTGGCAGCATCACTCTCCACTTGAAGAATTTCTTTTAGACATATTGTCAGATGGGTTTGATACTTTGATAATTCAACTGAATCATCAACATGAATATAAATCAAAAAAGAAGCCCTTGTATCTCAGCCAATAGGAGCGCACTCAAGATACAGTATCCACTTAGTAATTAGAGAACATAAAGTTGCAGCTTGACACTGCTTGGTTTCCCATTGTTGTCCTGTCTTTGTTGTCACGCACACACAAACGCACACACACACACACACACACACACACACACGCCTTGCACAGAACATGCATGCACACACACACAAACACACGGGAAAGTGCACACGTGCACGTGCTTTCACACACACACACGCAAATGCACTCACACACACATATAAAGATTTCCCAGTTTCCCAGTTATGTTTTCATCAAAGCTTTTCTTTGGCACTACAGAGCAGCGTCAGTATGGTAATGTGTTGTGCTGCCTGGAAAGCTGTCAAAAAGCTCCCACCTTGGATGAGAGACCACGGTAATTCAACTGGGCTCCTGTCTTCTGTGTGTTCAGGTCTCCTCATTATTCCGCTTTGCGGGGTAATGGCGTCTTGCACTGTTTTATCTGTCAGCTCACAGCAAACTATAGTTTTTTAGCCCTGTATATTAGATGCTAACATCAAAGGCAGCTGTCTTGACACAGGAGAGGTAGAAAAAAATTGTTGCGTAAAAAAAAAATGGAAACACTCCCGGTAGGCGAAAATTGAATCTCTTTACGTCTGGGGTGATGTGTGTATTGAGAATAGATTTGCTGGTTGGCGTCTATGTGTTTGTTCTCGAGTAAACAGCAAGGCTTGTTTGGGTGTAACTGTCAGGTATATGCGTGTGCCCCGTGTGAAAATGGGTTTGTTCGCAAAGTGGGAGTTAGAAAAAAAACAGCAACACAAATTCACTCTAGCTGTCTGATCAATGGGGATTTAAGTTACCAGTGACAACTGCATAGCAGATGTCAGGAGACATAGACCCCTTGCTCGATGCAGGAAAGCCAGCCGAATATTCTATCAGCGGGTTTTTTTTTTTTTTTTTTTTTTTTTTGTGACTTGTCTCTTTTTACCCAGCTGAGCGCCTGTGAGAAGTGATTTGTACATGCACCAGTTAGAGCATTTGAGCAAGTTTCAAGAAAAAGTGTGCTTCCAAAACTAAAGTCTGGCACCATCCTGCCGCGCCCCCCCCCCCCCCCCCCCCCCCCCCCCCTTACACTCACCTCTATTTGGGCAGGTGGGGCTTTTGCCCCCTTGGGTGGTGGCAGATTTGTATACAGTATGTGTGTTTTTGTGCGTGCGCGGTGAGGTAAGTTTATAGCAATAGATGAATGCGTGTGTGTGTTGTGGGGGGGTGGGGGGGTGGGGGGTGGGTTGGGTTGGGTTCTTCAGAAGACGCGGGTAGAGCAAATTAAAACTCACCGCAGGAAATGAGCGCCCTTGGCACTCCTCTTCCCAAGCAGCTGCACACACCCCAACCATCATCTGCCATTTTGACACATCCACGGGGCGTAGCAGGCAGCGACAAGGGGGGAGCGAGGGGTGCCAACGCGACACCCACGGCTGCGAGCATCGCCGGGCCGCAGCCTCCAGCCAAACAGGTGTGTGACATCATGCCGCTGGTTCCTCTTCAGGGGCCCGGGGAGCGGGCTGGGGGACTAAAGCGGAGAGGGGGGTGCAGGAGGAAACAAAGGGAGGTTAGGTCTCTACCTGACAAGCTCATTGATAACATTTGGGACGAGAGCCCTGAAGTCGATGGCAAATTGCCTCTAATGTCTCCCGGAGATCACGGGCCAAAGTCAGGTGCTGGGCGCTAAATGGGCTCATTAGTTCTGATTTTTTTCTTTCTTTTTTTGGACTTTGCAAGGAGTTTTACACACACACACACACACCACACATACACATACACAACATGTCAGAGACGGTTGAAGCCAGAGGGCTTTTGCAAACTTGGGACGTCATCATAACTCAAGACAGGGTTATAGTTGAGCCCAAGTGTTGAGACCTTTTCCTCTCGGCTCTTGTAACTCATACAAAGCAGGACATTTTTTTTTTTGTTTGGAGTTTCACTATTTCAACAACTAAGACATACTAAGTTACCTGGGGAATACATGAGTCAGAACGGAAATGATCCAATATCTATTCAACAAAAAAATGATGAACACTGTAATTTTTTTTTTTCATCAAATCTGCAACCAGAACAAAACTTAACACGAGACAACAAATGAAATCAGCACGTACCTATTTAGAATTCTCTGCATGTCTCCCACATACACCCCTCTTCACACTTCAGTCGAATCCCCCAGCGACAGATCCTGTAACAGAGGAGAAGGAGGCTGTGAGTAGCCTGGGGGGTTCCTAAAGGCACCCGTCTGGGACCTGCTTCATAATCAGTGGACAGAGAGGATAGTGGTGGTACGGCTTCCCAGAGCCACTCTCTCCCCCTGGCTGCCCGAACTCTGGTAAGCACCCCAGGGCTACCTGTTAAGGCGTTCCCCCTGGTCCAGTCTCTCTTCCTGGGCAAAAAAAAACTCACAAGCAATCTGCCGCCTGTGCTGAACAAGCTCTGGGTTGCATGGAAGGGAAAAGAGGAGTGTGCATTGTTTATGGGTATTTGTATGCAAATGGATGTACACATGTAAGGACATATTATGTATGTGTGAGCACTGCCACTTGTCTGGGTGTATATGTGGTAATGCATGCGCACACAGCGACGCTCACTACGCGTGCATGCACAAATATCGTGTGTGGCTTCTTGTGCTACTGCAAGGAGGTATTTTATTGTTAGTTGTCAAGGAGACATTGCAAGGGAGCTGGAATTACTCACCCACATGGACATAACTGCATGCCAAGAAACAGCCTGGACAATACAAGGCTCTCTGCAGACCTCTTTGGCCCTTATCAACAATAATGCTTGTTAATAATGTGAAATGACTCTAATTAGCCTGGAGTGAAATTAACTGCTGTGGTCTAATAAGAAATTATCTTCCTGATAATATATATTTCTATTTGTAGGAAGACAGTAACTCATAGATTAGGGACAACAAAGTTGAAATTATGTCTGGTGTTACTCTTTTTTTTTTTTTTTCTTTGAAAAGTACATTACGACACATTGTCTTGTTTTATTTGTTCAAGTTTTTTTATTGTAGATACTGTAGATATATGTAACACTGGCTGTGTTTCTGTTTCCATAGTCAGGTACAATATTCCCTTGACTGTGCCTCAGGGTATCTCCTCCTTTCCGCTGTTCTGCAGACCTCGACATTACCACTCCTGTTGTAGATGCAGAAAACACTGTAGTGGGAAGCAACCGGGGAGGCAGGTCTGGGGCTGCAGTTGTGGACTTTCTAATTCAGGCCCCGGCCAAGGGATCTGGGAGACATCGTAGATTTTTAACAAACACACTGGCCATTTCCAAATCTGCCTTGTGTGCTCAGCCGTCCATGGTTCTCCAAGATATCTGGAGGAGAGGGAGGGTGCGCGGGAGGCTTCTGGGAGGAGGGGTGTACAAGGCGGAGGGAGCCAGGACTATGCCGTCTCCAGTTTGGTTTGGTCCGAGCACAGAGCCAGCTGGCCTCATTAGGACTTGATGGGAGGCGGGCTGGCATGAGACGTGCACATGCATGCACACATCAACAAATGTAGTGTGAAGCGTGGCCTGATGCCCGTGAAAGACCCACACGAAAGTTTTTTTTTTTTTTTTCCCCTTCCTCTTTTTTATCGAGTGCATTGTGGCATATGGGCGGTGGGAGTGCACGTGGTGGGAAAACATGATCATTAGTTTATGTCTCTCTTTAAGGCGCTGCCTTCACCTGGCTCACCTGAGCTACCTCGGTGCGCTCCAGTGCCTGTTTGAGGGGAGAGCGAAAACCATGAGCGGGCGCGACGAGGGCCGGGCCGGACGGAGCGGGGCGGGCATAAAGGGACGGGAGAATATGATTCATGGTAGGGTGGGCTCATCACGAGAGACGGCCGCTGACCTACAGTCTGAGGGCCGTTGGACCGGAACCAAGGCCTTGTTCCGACAGAGCGAGTGCAGCGTGAGCTGTGACGGATGGCGCCGGTCTGTTTGAGAGCCCCCGAGCAGGTGTGTGTCTCGCTCACATCTGCAGGCAAGCACAGTGAACCGAGACCAAATGGCAGACGCACGGGGCCCATCGGGTACCTGTGCACTGAGACACACTAATGATTATGGATGCAGGCCTATTAACGGTCACATCTGTAAGGGAGAACAACAACCAGCGCACTGGGAATGAGTCAGCAGTTTTAACTCCCCTCTGGAACATAGACATGCTGGTGTCAATGTTGGGATAAAAACTCAAGTCAGAACGCCGCCTTTCCCTCAGTGCGGGTCCAAGTACAGACCTTTAGCACTGCTTAGGCACCAGCAAGGAAACCATCATCCCTCCTTGAAGGTAGACTTCAGGAAGTTTACTTGTTGAACTTGAAACTTGAAACTGACAGATGCTTCTTCTGAATATCAGGGCAGAAACTGAAGGGCACCGTGAGTAGCAAGGAAAATAAGAGAGGGGGGAAAAAAAAAAAAACGAACTTCCTGGTACAGCTCAACACTAAATTATCTAATGAATTCATCAACTTAAAAACAGCGTTAAATATTCATTCTAAGAGTATAGGTAATAAATTAAATATTACTCATTGACTCATTATTTAAAAATGCATAATATGATTTGCATAGTTTTATCCTGATAGGAAATAATAATGGGTAGTTGTCTTGTAGCGTCTTTCATGACGGATGAAGCTTGCGTCTTTTTGTTCCCTCATCATCCCTCTATCCTACTTGCTTCTCATTAAAGTTTTAACGGAGGCTGTTTTAATTGTCAATCCTTTGACAGGTTGATAAAAGCAACTTGACAATTAAGTTCATTGGCTCCGCTATGCATATTAATTAGGTCTTATTTGGGTTTCTATTGTTATTGGAAGGAGCACTCATGGTGTAGCAAAATGTCATCCATTAACTTCTCTCTTCTCAGAACTTAATGTAATTAAGCTTGCTATTGTATGACTACGAGAGGAGACTCTAGAGAGTGGAACTTTTAGTATTCATTGTATAAATGAGTAATGCCATTCCTGTGACACTGCAGCAACACTATTTCTCCAAAATCAGCCATTCACAAGTTTATTATCTGTAACAAGTGCTGCCTGCTCTTGTTTGGTTAACGAACAAAGGAAGCCCGCTTTCATGTCATTGTGTGTGCGTGTGTGTGTGTGTGCGCGCGTGTGTGTGTAGGCACATGTCTATGTTCTGTAAGAGAGTGTGTGTGTGTGTGTGTGTGTGTGTGTGGGTTTGTTTATGTATGTGTGAAGCAGAGAGGGAGTGCGTGTCAGAAGGGAAAACGAAGCAGGACATAAAGGGTGCAGAGAGGCTCAGCATTGGGAGGGAGGAGAAAGAAAACTGAAGGAGCGGGTGGGGCCGGAGGTGGGGTGCTGGTGTTCTAGCAGATTACCCAGTGCACCTTGCTCAACTCTGCAGGCCCACACACTCACATCAAAGTGGTACCCCCTATCTGCCCGAGGCTTAGTCGGCCCCTGTCCACCCCCCGTGTCACTCCATACATCCTCCTGTTCATGTTGAATAATTGACAGTTCTGTTTTACATGCTCAGCATTTGCCAGGACATGGAAGTGTGACTCCAAACAGGGCATGACTCTGAGAGGTGCTGCGCGTTGGTTTCACTTCATTAGAATGTGCCCTACTAATGCTCCGCACGCACCCTGAGCTGAATACCGTCAAGCATAATCCGGGGAGGAATCGTCTGTTGAATCGGAGGCGGCAGCAGCAATAAAGTCGCTTTTTTTCCTTTCCCTTTTTTTTTTTTCTTTTTTTTTTTGCGGCGCTTTTATCGAAACTTAATTGTCCACGTAGCTTAAAGAGTTTTCCTTCCCCACATGTGAGTTGACAGCAGGTTTCATTTCCTAGTCAGGTTTATGAAGGGAGCAACAACTCCCTTCATTACGACGGGACTGTTCCGGCTCCTTCTTTGAAGATACTGCGTACTGTCTGGTGTGCACTTACATCCAGAATCTGCTGAACTTGTTGGATGTCACTCAAGACCGCCAGAATGGCCATGCATAGCAAAGGACAATGACCGCCATGGGTATGTGAAGGGACTACAATGTTTGTGCCAGGGCGATCTCTGAAGTCAAATAAGCCATTATCAGTCTGTCAAGCCAGGTCTCATTTGAGGTCTCTTAATAACAGTTAGGCAGTTTGGTGAAGTCTCTATCAATGCCTCGGTAATTGCTTTTTACAACTACTGTAGAGAAATTAGACAAAGAACTGAAGTAGTAAAGAATAGTTGCAAAGCTGTGCGGAGATTATAATCTCCTCGTGTATATGCATGGAAGTAAACACCAAAGAATGTTTTATTTTACTTTTGCCTGCGATAAGTAGTTCGCCAAGGTAGCCTATAGTACTTAAAGCAGGGGAGGGGAAGGCCTGGCTGTTCATTTGATAGTTTACCTTGACCCCTGAAGTGTGTCGCTCACACCCTGAGGGCTTGGGCTGGCAAAACCTTTCTCAGTCCCCCCTGGGAATGATAATCTCAACGTGGGCGTTTACCACGGACACCAGACACAACACCATTAGCCACAGCTCCGCTGCTGCTCATTAGGACCCCCCGATCGATATAGGCGGCCACAGAAATCGCCAGTGCTGCGGAACCAGCTATCACTCTTCAGAGTTATTATCGTAAACAGCACTGGCCAAGATTTAGGGCAGTGCCCCACTTTTGCAGTCTCTATTGGAAATAGAGAGTTGGAAGGGCAATAAGTGATTGACCGAGGCCCTTCTACGGACGTTTCATTGTATCGCTCGTTGCGAAACTTTGTGCTGTGTGGAGTCATTGCCTTTGCCATAAAATTAGAGGCAGTCAGGAGACATTACTCTGTACGCTGCTCTTTTCTCTGGGGCTTGATATGATGACATGGTTGAAGCAGAAAAACACTGACACAGAGGAAGTTCACTCATTACTGGAGAAGATATCTGAGCTCTGATGTCTCCCTTATTGAGTGTCAACAACAAATGATTCAGTTTAAGCGCAACGGCGCCATTTGCTGAGTTTGCAAAGCAACTCTGCAAATGACAGAAAATGTGTTCCATAAATATCGAAAAAAAAAAAAAAAAGGGAAAATACAGCAGAAACAAAAAAATCCAGAGGGTCAAAAGGGGAGCAAGTGAGTGCAGATTGGCCGTGCAGTTTTGAAAATGTTTCAGTGCTCCGCGGGCCCAGTGTTTGATATCACGGTGACAAGATAATTTAATTATTTTCCAATTTTTTCCCTCGTAACATGAGGTGTGGAGACATTAGTCACAGGAAATTGTAGATGAAAAGACAAAAAAGGATAGCCCATTGGTTTCTGGCAGAGGAGAGAATAATATTGAGGGAAAATTGTGAAAATAAGAAAAAGGGGAGATGTATTGATTTTTGGTGGAGCCAGGGAAAGAAAAGAGAGGGAATAAAGAAGTGCTCTTTGGCCGATGTGTCCAAATGATGTCTCAGGGGAGGTTCTTAATGGTAGGGGGAGGGGTGCAGGGGGGTTAAGGGGGTGAGGTGGGGGTGACGGGGGCAGGTGCCTACCCTGACTAAGGCATGGAACTGCCCTTAGGCTAGGGCTAATGGTATTGGCTGAGCTTACTTTAAGCAGCTCTTTCCTAATGGCCAACTATGAGTGTGCCACAGGATAGACAGGTATTGATTGGTTCAAATGCTCTTGAGTTGACAAGAACTGAAAGTCCCTCAAGCATATACAATCTCGCAGCAAATTATGTCACATGGAAAGGTGATTAAAAACAGAAGCTCGGGGCAGGCACACTCATTAAAAGTGTATATGATATTTTGCTTGTTGTCCTTGCGTTGCACTCTCCTCTTTGTGTTTACTTTTCTTTTTTTTCTTTTTTTCCCAGCAAAGCCTTTGTCTCTCCGGCTCTTGTATGTGTTTTCCTGACTGAGAAATGTCTGTTTATACATTGTGAAATTCCAACAGCAACACATAGTCTTCAAATCTTATTTTCCATCACAGAGATCCAGCGCGCTGACGGTTGAACCTCCATTGCATCAGTCAAAGTGATGCACAGACTGTGGTTACACTCTTCATCAGCGGTGAAGAATTGTCATTTGAACAGAGTCAAATGGTCTGGCATTCAGAGAGAGAGAGAGGGAGAGAGAGAGAGAGAGAGAGAGAGAGAGAGAGAGAGAGAGAGAGAGAGAGAGAGAGAGAGAGAGAGAGAGAGAGAGAGAGAGCGAGAGAGAGAAAAGGAATCCAGGTGTGATGGTTATATTCTCTTTTAAAAAACGTGCAGCATGCGGCTATGGTATACAGAGAACAATGCCATATATTTGCTTTGTTGTCATGCCCCCCCTTCCTCATACACACATACAAAAAAATGCTGTGTACAAGATTTTCTCTTATTCACAAGGGGCGCTTTCTAGACTGCTTGAGGCATCTGCTTTGATTGCATAATTCCCAAGAGATGAACAACACAAAACAAAAATACTGACTGAATTCAGACTTATAATATACCGAACAAATAACATACCAGCTCTACTCTTCAAAACCATAGTTCTCTAAAGAAAAGGAATTGGAGAGTAAATTCAAAGTTGAAAGCTTAGCTCTTACGCAGTGAACGCGGGGATGAGGGTGAAAGATGAAACAAACTTTTTTTCCTGGCTGAAAATGTGAGGCATTACTAAAACAAATAGGCCATAGCATGCACATTTACGTACACTTTAACTTAAGTGGCACATATAAGAGAGGCTATAAACCATTCTTAAGCCCTAAACACTGGAGATATTTCAGGAGAGGACTGGCGAGGGGGGAATGGTTTATTATGCGGGGGGTAACACAACAGGTCCTCCACGTCAGCTGGTGCTTTGCCAAGTGCAGCATGACAGTTTCAAGCAAAGAAAACAGTGTTGAACAAATGAAAGTTAAATGAAATGACGGGTCCTTTTCCTGAGGAAAGCTGAAAAAAAAAAAAAAAAGAAAAAGAAAAAAAAAAGTGGGAGAAAGATTTTCTGCATCCAAATGATACGGCTGCATTCAAAGCTCACAGTTTTCTTCTCTTTCGATTAAATGCTCTTTCTCTGGCTGTTTGTGCTTTACAGTGGAGTGTGCTACATCGCTACTTTCTTCTCTACAGGGGCCCCTGGGCTCCCCAAGCAATAGGAGTAAATTAGAGTGCACCTGTTCCAGCTCCAAGATAAGCCATCTCCAGAGGATTTCCTCTGAGTAAAATGAAGTGAGTGAAGAATAAACAGAATATCACAGCATTACTCCGCCAAGGTGAAGTTGCTGCTGCTCTGGGGACACGGTTCGTTTTGCACAACACCCAGCAAAATATCCTCTATAAACCTCTGGATGTAAGACTGTAGGAATGGTCTCTGCTCACAGCGGAGAGAATAGGCGCTGCACTTTTGTGTTCCGACCAAGGCAGCGAGTCTTGCTTCTCAACTGTATCTACTCACAACCTTGACTTGAAATGCTGTTATTTGTGGTCTGGGTTTTGTGGTTTGTTTCCAGCATGTTTTGACTCTGTGTCAACACATCTGCGATAGTCAAACATCAAACCACATACTTCCCCCCTTTTTTTTTTTCCCATTCCTGTACCGCTGCCAAACATTTTTGAAAGTATCTAATTAAGTCAACTAAGAAAATTGTCAGTGCATCTCTCCCCTCTTCCCATCAGCTTAGCCACATGAGTAACTCCTTGTATGTTTCTTAGAGGATATAAAAGATGTAACCCCAGTGTGATGCCCAAAGACCACTGACCGGAGATGTCTAGAATGCAAAATTCACTCAGTTGGTTTACACATAAAAGACACGGATAATTAGAGGAAAAATGTAATTCATCATACGTTTGATAATCAGTCTGATTTGGTCTCCTGTCTGCACCAGGGCATTCAAATAACCCCCCTACTATTAGCACCCCACTCTCCCTCACACCAGAAGTCTGTTTTACCCTCTCTTTGTTCCCCTACAACACATTATCATTATTGTAGCTAATTGCATGGTTTGCCTTGAAGTCGTGCTGGAGACTCGTGATCCGGGGTTGAAACGTGGACGGGGATCCAGTCTTCTCCACAGCTTGCTTTACTCTGCTAATTGCCGTTACCGCAGGATAAGGCGCGCTCCTCGCTGCGGCCAGCCGGACAAGGCTGAAACGAGCACGGGGTGGGCCGGGTTGGAGGGATACTATCACACAAGGGTGGCGAGATGTGGGAGGGAGAGCCGAGGGTGGCATCGCTGACGTGGGATGGGTCGGCCAGATTGGGGAGGGAAAGGCTAGCGGCTGGGGGTAAGCGGGGGGGATGGAACCGGCGTTAGATGTGGGTCAGTGGGAGTGGAGTACCCTAAAGATTACAGTTGGTTAGTGCGACCCCTCTCTGACAGGATCTGAGCCCTCGCTCCCAGCTGAGACGGACCCTGGCATTTGGGGAGCCCGGCTATTAGTGAGGCTAATAAAGACCATGCAGAAAGTTTTGAGCTCAGAGACGCCGTCCTGCCACGGGTCCAAAGGCTGATCGTACTTATTATAGTCCCGAACGACTGAAGAGAGCCTTTAAATGATTGTTAATAAGACAACGGGGCTGTAATGTGCTGTTAAAATATATCTATAGGCACTCATTTTCCTTTTTACAGTCTCTCCTAATAATTGTGTTTTTATGAGCGCAGCTTTTTATTATCTTTGTTTATTAAAGAAGAGTAATTTGAAAGATGAGTTCATCTAACTCCAAAAATCTAAAAAAAAAATTGTGCGAGCTCTGATAGTTTCTTAATTCAGATGGGAATGTTAGTTTTACACCACAGTATCAACTTCCAACTTCAAAATGAGTCACAGCTCCCCGGTGGGGCTTTAGAAAAGGAAATGGAATCACAGACATAACTAGTGACAAAGCCTCCATCACCTCATATAAGATCTCATTCCATCTGTGAGAACTTTGGGTCTACCCTAGAAAAATAATAAATACCCTCTTCTCATGACTGCCGCGCGTTTTGTTCAAAAGGTGTTTTCAAGACCAAACAAAGGAAATGGTGTCATTAATGATATATACGATGAACTGGGGCCTCTTAGAACAGTTTCCTACAAATGCATGGATAAGGCGTTGATCTCTTCCCTAACAAAGGATCTCTAAAATATGAAGTGAAAAGCTACCCAAGATGAAGCTGCTGAAGAAACAAGTTAGGAAGAGCCTATTTCCACAACACAAACATATTTCCTGGCCTTTAGCAGTCTCTTACTGGGATACTTTGAGACATATCCATCAAAACACAGCTGTATTCATTCATATTTCATACCTCCTCCTTCTCCCAGTGCTTTAACACTGTTCTTTGATCAAAGGAGAGAAGTCGGATCACAACAGGAAGGTTCCCTGCCAGCCAAGAAGGAGAAGGAAGGCCAATTCACTACTGTACATGCTACCATATAGCAAGCTGTACTTCAACACTTCACTCACAGTAAAAGAGAGAGCGAGGGAAAGGAAAAAAAAAAAAACAGAATAAAATAAATGAATGCCTTGCAAATGCAAAACTAAGAACACTTGAGAAATTCATGACTTTCTGCAGATCAAATGTGAATTTCCACATTTTACAGAGAGCTTAGTTCCAGGCCTGGTGCAGTTCTGGAGGGGAAAATAAAATGACAAAATAGTTCTTCTTATAAACACAAACTCCATCAGTCATCATGCAGGAAAAATTAGCAATTATTTATTTACCTATTTATCCTGCGGAGTTTGAGGTGATTGATTGAAGTCTTTGTTAGATTTTACAGGGAAAACAGTTACTTTAACTTAAGTGAAGGAATTGCTGGGAGACTTCCGTTCGGGCGCGCGCTCAGGACACACAGCTCAAGAGTGTCACCACGTGGCCGTGTCTGGAAACGACACAGCGGTGGCTGGCCAGCAGTCTCCATCAGTGCTTCAGCTCAGGGTGCACTTCTCCCACAGCAATAGTAATGTTTCCATTCCTTCCAGTGACCCCTTCTTCAGTTATTTTTCAATACATACATTTTTTTTTTTCCCAATTAAAATTTGCATTAGCTGCTTGACAAAAGTCGTCAGGCTCCGTCTTTACCTCACGTCCACAATATCAATTCCAAGACACCTCACTTCCAAAGACCCTTTTCAGTAAGGCTCTGGGAAAAAAAAAGTGTTTGAAGACCTCCCTGACATTTAGACTCTCTCTGAAGATGACTTTGCCTTCTACTATAGCCTGCGGGAACATAGTAAGACCCACACTAAACTTCAATTGATATGCAGCGCCAGATTCCTCTAGGGGAAATTATCATTCTGTTCATAATAAGAGCCACAACAAGCACCTGGAAAATGACTTTATTATACACTGCGCTTCAATAAAAGTTTCCTATGACCCATTGGAAACACACACTCGGCGCAAGGAGCATAATAGTGATGAAATGAAAACTATATTATGCATATGATAGAATGCTTATTTGATGGTGGACTGAGCGAGGATGCACATCTGCTCGGATGTGCTTGATTGGCAGGTGTGTTAAAGCTGCACTGTAGCCTTGGATGGAGGTGCTCTGAGACCCCCCCCCCCAACCACCACCACCTCTTCTTTTTTTTTCTTTTTTTTTCCTGAAGCCATTATCCAAATATGTTCTGTTTTTCAAACAAATGAATGGCACAAAAAAAAAATAAAAAAAAATCAAAGTATCAAAAATGTATTACCCTTCATAATGGAATTCCCTCAGAGCAAGGACATGTAACAATGGACCATTCTCAGTTTCCTGTCCTTTCCCTCTCTATGCCAATGGACGTGACCTCCACCGCTTTAACAATGGGGCATCCAGCAGCATAAGCACTTGGCTCCTCTCCACCGCCGCTGCATGCAGTAAGGTTGCTTTCATCCTTGTTGTTATATTTAAGGATGACATCCTAGCCTGTCGGCCCCTGCTATTGTCTCCGCCGTGATTATTTTCTATCCGTTGTTTAGCCCCAGTTGTGGCTCTTTGATGAAAAGGTCGCCACTCAATTGGAAAACAGTCATTAAAATGCGGTTGGTACTATTCACCAGTGTGCATGAGGGAACCAACTCAACTGAGCTGGTTAATCAAAAGTTAATTATATAATTTTCATGCAGATGAGGGAAACATTCAAATGAATCCCAACTCTACAATCATTACAAAAAATAAATAAAGAAATAATTCTAAAATGCTATAAAATGTTCAGGGACCGGGAGGCTGTAAACAATATGAAGTTTAATTTGAGGTAAACAAAGTGAATATCCACCAGGGGGTCTGGGAAGGAGAAAGTGAGGTTAAATCAAATTTGGAAACATAGATACCAGCAGGTTTTGTTGTCCTGATATACGTGCAATTAGGCAGGTCCTTGATGAGGACACTGGGAGGGGGAAAGTTGGCTTTCACAGCAAATGCTCTGGGATTATTTAAAGGGAATTTATGGGAGTTCACGCTTTATCTGTAAACATTCATTATTCTCACAAAAAAAAAAAAGTATACCAAATTGAATTAAAACCATATTTTAGGGAATGTTATAAAAGCATAATTATCTTTTATGAGGATGTTGCAAAAATTATTGAAAACTCCATGAAAACGATTATGAACTCGGGTTCATAATCAATTCAAGAAAGTCTCACTGTGACTTTGAAAAGAGAAGAAGAAGAAGAAATGTTCAGGGCAACAACGACTTCTCCAACTTTGCGGGACAAGGTAAAGCAGAATTATGGCACTTTTTCTTCTGAAAAATACTTAAAGTCTTTCCTCATCAAAGGAAATTATTGTGTTATGCAAATTACAGCCATGAATATTAAACCAACGCCGTGAAGTATCACAAATGAACAAGCATTGTTCTTGAAGTGCAATGGAATGTGGTTTAATTTCTCTTTAATTCTATGTGCTTTTATAATGTTCACCTTTTCCCAGTTGTGCCAGCGGGTTTGGGTTCATTGGTGTGCATTACAACCACGCTCTAACAATGCGGGGCCTCCCTGGTGTCAGCACAGTTCATGAATCCTGGCCCCTTATGCACCAGGCGATTAGTATGGTGCTCTGTCTGTGGGGGCTTCGCCAGAAAATGAGTTCTCTTTAAAACATATGCCCCCTGCTGATTCTTTTCCTTTCCTGATATGAAATTCCAATTTTTATAATGAACACCAATTTCCTGTACAGAAAGGAGGAGGAAGGAAAAAAAAAAAAAAGTTCTACACTTAGTCTGTTTTGGATGACTGCAGTTATCCTAAATTAGCTGGAAGCTGCTTGGACACAGCAAGTAAGAACTGATTTAGATGAGTGTCTGTCTTTCATTCAGTGGTGGACGACGTTCAGGTATGCACACACACACACACACACACCCTCTCACACATACACACACACACACACACACAAAGGAAATCAGCTGGTGTAATTTTCCACCTCACATATGCACACGACTTGCATGGCAGAAAATGGAATTACCAAAACTGTAACAAATTCAATTAAGTCATTGATTTCTAATAAATTGGCTTAATCACCAGCTGTTGTCATGCTAAGATTGTTGTGTCACAAGTTTGTCATGCTTGTCGGTCGTGGCTGCTTTACAAAGGCAATTAAATCTATTAAAGGCTATTTTATAGACCATTTTAGACTGAAATAGAATATTTTCTGCTCTAATAACCAAATCTGCAGGGTTTAAAAAAAAAAAAAAACTGAAACATTTGAAGCTTATCAGGAGTGAAAAGTTTATTACAATTTAGCAATAGTTAAACCATTAAAGACATGTAATTGAAATCAGTGTAATAAATGATGATTTGTTGAAGCCAGCGTCCTGGAGTGAGGCTGTCCACCTCTAGTGTTGACAAGTCTCTGTTTGTCTTCTTTCAGTCACCCCAAAACCTCTTTTTCTGATCAAAGTGACTGGATTCATCATCAATCTGAGGGATGCAAATTAATTATCGACTATTTAAAGACATACACACACACACACACACAGACTTTAGCAGCATATCTGCCAACTTACAAACATGAAATTAATCATGTACATATTCAATCATGCGAATAGGGAAAAATAAAAACAGTCATTGAGCAGTTTGTATATTGTCATTGCTGCTTTGGAACACAGTGGCACACAGTGGTGTAGTCTACATTAATATTGTACAATTGAAGTAGACATTGGTGATAAATTATGTATAATAAGCACTTACTACATTGTATGGTCTAAGTCTCTCTTGGGTTTGGGCACTCGCCTCTTCGGGAAGAGACACTACTCCTCCTGTGCCCATCATCTAAGTACAATAAAAGAGACTTTAGGAGATGAAATGAAATCTGACCCTGGCATAACATTTATAGATTAAAAAAAAAAAAAAAAGGAAGGAAAAAAAAATCTGTTCTGTTAAATTTTTCCTTAAGTTTAATGAAGTTACCACATTTCCTGAAACTGTAGACTCCACATAAAATAATCACTCACCCTGATGGTCGCCTCGAGCTCTCCCACACTCCTCTTTCCACCTGGTAGCCATCCATACGACCAGTGCTGGGACAGAGAGACCTGAACCACCAGCGCCAACAACAACACCTGCACCAAAACTCTGCTGTTTGCTTCCATTGGAGCTGCAGAAGAAGCCAGGTTTTTTTTTTTTTTTGCAATAAAAACAAAAAAAAAAAAAACAATCATGTCACAGACTCCTCATTCACAGATCAGAGGTCATAAAGCGACACTGGTAAACAGCACCCTGCACAGCAATTAATAAGAGTAATTCTGTCTTAATGGACATTGAAGAAACTTCATTGGAGACTGACTCACCTCTGTATTTGCCTTGTTAGCATGTGGTGCATTAGCCAGAGGGGGATTTTATAGGTGTCGAACACGGCTGCTGTCACAGGATTATAATCCCCTCTCTGCAGGTGTGACACATTCGCTCTCTAATGGGACACAAAATACTACTAATGGACTGGGCTGAGTGCTCAGATATGGTGACACCACTGCGAGGGTTCAAACAGCATGAGATACATTTTTATAAAAAACACATCTGTGTGTTTGTATCGAACGCGTCGGCGAGGTGGACAAAGGAAGACAACATAAATATGGAATCTGACGTTCCTCTCCATCTATAATTTATTGGATTCTGCTTTTAGCAAACAAATAGCAGTTTAAATTGGTACAGACTGAAACAAGATGCTCGTGTATTTGTTACATGGGCTGCAATGACTCACTGCCATTACCCTTATGTCTTGTTCCTTTAGCATGGCAATAGATTAACAATGCAAGAAACCTCAGTGATGATCAATGACCACAAGTATTCATCTACAATGAATGAACGAACTGAGTGTGTCATGTATAAATAGTCTCTTGTACAGATTTATTAGCATGAAAGTAAAAACACAGTAGAAACCTTAGAACTCCCAAAAAGGAAACAAAAAGAAAAGCTGAAGTTTTGCAAAAATATACGCTTTTGTTTTTTGTTGCAGCGATGTTGAGGTTTGAGCTTGAAACAAAGAGAGCGCTGTCATTATCACAGTCCAAACATCTCAAAATGTCCATTAGTGCGTTTTACATCTGTGGATGAAAAAGATGCAGCTGCAATAATTTCAGCGATTTTATTTCACTAAAACTTCCTGCTGTGGTTTTTTTTAAAATGTTTTTCCCCTAATGTATGATATCTTACAAATGTTTTCATAATGACTAAAACGATGGTGCTTTTGTGTGGGAAAGATAACTGCGAGGAGTGTTTGAACGACGACTCATTGATGACCCATAAAGGGGAATACCACTGGTAAAACAATTGCCTTTCAAAAGTGTGATAATTATATCTAAATTGAACATAAAGCTAACATCTGGTTTATTGTTATTAAAATGGCGTCACTTGGTGACAAGTCTTTCATGATTAGAACTCCTCCTAATCAATATGGCACTGCTTTATGCACACATGCATGTGTAAAATGTATAAAAATGCTTTTTTTTTTTCCCCCTTCTCATATTTCCTAAAAGCAGAACTGCAGTGATACTGTAATGAAAGCATGTAATAGTACATTATTTCCTGCCTGTTCCAATGTGGGCTAATTGCATTTTGCAGCGTCAGGCACCAATCCACTAAGTAATATTGCCACGGGCAAAGAAGAAAGTTGGTGAAGTTGAATGAAATTGCAACAGGCAGCAGCTGTTAAGTTATTCCCAGACATAAGTGAGGTAATTTGCAGCGTCTAAGAGGATAAAATGTGTCTGAAATGGGATGTTTTCCTTTGAGCAGAAAGCAGATCATAAATATTATTCACTCACGTCAGACAAGATATTATTTTAGCAAAAGTAGTTTTCCCCCCCCCCCCCGATTCTTTTGTTTTTTTTTTAAATCAAACACACAATAGTCCCTCTAAATACAAGCCTGATGTAAACCAAAGGCGTGGCGGTCAGAATGAGAGACATTGAAACATGCTGTTCAGGTTCGCAAATCAAACGAGTACATGTTCTGTGTATATAGATAATCATGGAATAGGCTTCAGATTCCAACTGAAATACTTAAAAAAAAATCAAAGAAAGCTGGAAATCTGTCACATAAAACTATCATTTGACATAATTAAAAACCTCAAGTAACCACTTTAACTTTTAAAGTTTACACTGGGGAACTTAAAGAGCGAACATTCTTCAAAGAGACAGACTCTCCTGTTTCACACATGTTTTTGGTTATTTTACACTATTTTACAACAGGTTTTTTTCCTTTTTTTTTTTTCATGAAGTGCAAAATGTAAAAAGAGCTCACTGTAGAAAACAACATTCGGAAAAAAATTTGCATTTGTAAAGTTGACAGGAATATACATGGCGTTACTGAACGTTGACTATTTGAAATTAGCGTAGTCTGAGAAAATGTCGACAAAGTCTTGGACCACTCGGTAGCAGAAGTCGTATTGCTCCTGGAAAGGGAGGAAAGAGGAAGAGTGTCACTGTGCGGGGAAAGGTTTCAAAACAACACAGACGTCAACAAGCTGACAGCCTCCGCACAGCAGGTTGGATAGGAGTGTGTTTTCCACCTACCACAGTCTGAACCATGTGTGGTCTCTGCATACGTAAACTCTTGACGGTCTGAAAAACATCCAGGAGGCCTTCAGCTTTCACTCTCTCCAGGATGTTACTGAGGGCGATGAAGGTGCCGGTCCGTCCCGCACCGGCACTAAAACAAAACAACACAAACCGCGCAACTGTCATCAATTATTATGTCACTTAATGCACGAAGACTGAAATCTCTGACCTTTGTTATTGGCAGGATTGTGAAAGAGCCACAGACGTTTTGGAAATGCACTTCAAAAGCAGAGCAATCCACTCTGAACATTGTAACATTGAAAAATAAAATTACCTAATAGTCAGTAATCTTTGCACATCTCTTTTTTTTTTTCCCTATTTAACTCACAAAAGTTAACAAGAGAAAAGGTGACCTTTGTGTAATGGTGCTAATAATTATCCTCACTTAAAGAGAGGCT
This sequence comes from Salarias fasciatus, assembly GCF_902148845.1. Taxonomy (NCBI): domain Eukaryota; kingdom Metazoa; phylum Chordata; class Actinopteri; order Blenniiformes; family Blenniidae; genus Salarias; species Salarias fasciatus. Next base: position 20,542,914 of record NC_043757.1, read on the forward strand.
AATCCAACTGCTAACACTAATCAGTTTGGAAGCTCAGTGTTTGACTGAGTCAATGTTTACAATGATGGTGGGATAGAGGAAGAAAGACAGAGAGAGCGAGCGAGCGAGAGAGCCAGGGAATGATTGTGAGAGCGATGTGCGATTCGGAAGAGAAGCGTAGAGAGACGTTGGGGATTGCAACGGGTTAGCCCCATTCCCCGGGGACGCAGAAAAAGCTTTAAAAAGCCCCTCTTAGACAAGTGGTGATGAAGGAATAGAAGAGAGTGATGACACCATTTCCTGTCGTTAGCTCATCTTATCAGATTAATCATAGTGGGAGTCAGAGGAGATTTCACTTTGAGAGGTTTTAATTGACTGTGAATCAGTGGATTGGATCAATCCCACAGGGGCGTGCTGCTTTAGAATCACTTCACCTGAAGCTAGGTTCTGATCAAAGCTTTCACTGCTAAGTCTTTATAAGGGATCACATAAGTGGTTTAGGCAGAGAACACCAGGTCTACTGAGAAAAAATGTACAATTTATTGTAACAGACATCGGTCGGAACAAAAAAAGTGTATCTTTTAAAATTGAACTTCTTTCCAGTATCCTTTCGGAGGGGATTGGGGTAATCGGGTAATAAAAGAGGCCTGCATTAAAGAGGACGAGTGACGGGATACATTATTTAATACAGTGTATGAAATTTCCGTCTGATGGAGTGCGTCGCGCTGCAGGATTGTCAGAGTGAAGTTCCTCACCTGCAGTGCACAATTATGGGACGGTTTCCAGACTGCTGCTGCTGCCGCTGCACAGCGGCAATAATGTCAATCATCCCTCTCCCCTCGGCTGGGATCCCGATCTCGGGCCATCCGTGGAAGTGAAAGAGTCGGACGTGTTGAGACTGCTTTTCCTGGCGAGATGAGTGAGAATTACTTTTATTGAGAAAAGCTCAATAGTGTAGTTGTTGATGTTTATTCTCCTTAATATGGCAAAAGGAAGAAGGAAATATGTTTATGTTAAATTCTTTGAGCACTGAAACTCACTGGTCTGTAGGAGAGGACCATGTCTTTCAGAGTGAAGGTTTCACACTGTGTGTCTGCAGTCAGCTCCACTGTGTAATCTCCAAATGTTACACTGCCCTCTGATGGCCAATACTGGAAACACTTTTCCTGGTCGCAAAGGTCAGAAAAATAAATTAGGCTACATTTGACTGATTTACACTCCGGTTTTCCTCATTGTACTTTACATTTACACCATGAAAGAAGTACTACTTAAACAAAAACTAAACATACACTCCAAAAATTGCAAGAAAGAAGGTTGTCTTTAAATCAAATAACAGAAAAACGGTCAAATGTGCAACTAACTCCACATTTCTGCCTGTACTTTTGCAAGAGCGCCGTACTGTACCTGCTCCCTCTCTTTGAGTTCGGTGAGCATAACGATTGAATGACACCTCCACTCCCACACCATCCTCCAGAAGTCCTCCACTGTGTGAGACAGGGGGCCCTGGGTTGCGATAAAATAGTCCTTCTGCCTGTAGCCCTGGAGGGCAGATCATCCGGTAAACAAGACTTGAGTGTGCAGCAAACATAATATTTTGCATTGTTTGTAAAGGAAACAATGAGCTTTATATATACTTCTATGGGAAATCTATACAGCAGGTCATGGGGGAGTGCTTACATCAATAAAGGAGGCATTGATGTAGTCGGTGAACTCCTGTCCTCTTTTCACAGAGAGTATTACTCGGTTGAAATCATCTGCGGAGAGAAAAAAGGGAAATGAAACTTTCCACCAGTGATTCCTAATAAAATAAAAGTTTGAAAGGGCTGATGGAAAGAAAACTGCGAAGAGAAACTTCGGCTGTGTTATTAAGGCCAAACATGCCACAGTCGATAGGAGCTTCCAGAGCGCGGGGCTGCGGCCCGCCTTTTTCTTCTTTCAAGATACAAGCGGAGACGCGAGGCCTGTTTAAATGTCACCGATCGCACAGACGTGTTCCGATTAGCCCGACATGTGTGTACGGCATCTCCGAAAAACCACCAGCAGCGTGACGCTTTGATGTTACCGGGATGTGATGTATTATGAAGCCGTTCGCAGCGCGGGCGCCGTGCTTACATGGAATGATCTGAAGCACTCGGTTCTTCTTCATGTTGGCGGGAAGGTTCCCGGTTCTCATGTTTTCCTTCATTATGCGAACATTGGTCAGCTTCTGAACATTCAAAAAACAGCAAAAAAAAAAAGAAAAAAAAAAAGTTAGTTTGTGTGTGAGTGTGGTGCAAAACAATGCCGACAAACACGGTGACTCTTCACATCCGCCGATGCTAAAAAAAGGGACATTATTTTAATAGCCGCAACAAGTAAAGCAGCAGCTGGACAAAAAAACATTTCTTGGAGGTAGAGGAGATCAGAAGAAGAAGAGGCATGGGGGAATAATTCCACTCAGTGTGTGGGGAACAGTGGAGGACTCTTTGCAGCAAAAAATGAGAAATTTTCACAGAGCTACAGTAAATTCTACGTGGCAGATGGTGCCGCCTTATAAAGTTTTAGTTGATCCAAAGCATTGTTATTTATGTTACTGCTGCCAAGAGCAGCACCCTGGGCAAGTTTTCCATGAAAATATACCCGTGCAGGTTGCAGGGTGATTGGGACGATTCATTACTGACTGAAATGTTTAAGAGGGAGCGTCTTCCTTCGTACCCTGAACTCCTCCTCCAGGCCCAGCCTGTCGTGGGGAGCCCTGGTGTTGTGAAGCCTCTGCAGATGGCCCTCCAGAGAGCACACATCTAGCTCCGTGTCTCCATACAGATAGTACTCCAGCAGAGCCTGGTAGATGAAGGAGTACTGCATCTGAGAGCAAAAAGAGAGAGAGAGGGAAGGCGAGGAGAGGAGAGGAAAGACACAGAAGTAGTTTGCTTTTAGTTTGCCAAACTATTTCCTACTATTTTCGTATCACAGACATGATTGTTTTCCATGTCCTCGCTTGTTTATGCCGCGACTGGAGCAGCGAGCGGAGCTGTCAGTACAAGGTACTGCAGGTCGGAAGGGGTCAATGCTTACATCTGTCTGGATGAGTTGACAGCGCTGCTCTCGTATTCTGCTCACAAAGCCAAAGACATCCAGCCTCTGTTCCATGTGCATCATGTCGATCATGCTGTCAATGACAATGAACGTCCCAGTCCTCCCAACCCCGGCGCTGTGGAAGAGCACAAACAGAAAGAAAGGGAGGCACAAGGTCTTCTCTGGAACAAACAGCCGAGCGCAGCAACAAAAAACAAAAAAATGGGTGAAAGAGGAAGTCTGTGCAACACCGTATCTGCCGTGTGCAAGAGCAGTTCTCGGCAACGCCGGTCCACTGACACCACACACACACACACACACACACACACACACACACACACACACACACACACACACACACACACACACACATCATTTCTCTGGCATTATTCTTAAGCCTTGCCACGCCATCCCAGCGCTCTTAACAGAGACGCCGATTGTAAAAAAAAAAAGCCACCAGCATATGCAGAAGCGCTTCACCTCTGAAGTCGCAGCACGCCCTTAATAGATTTACTGGGGTCATTTCGGCAGACGGCACCTCGGGGAGCACAAAGCCGGGATTCCACAGCGGGGCGATGAAGCCCGTTCAGCGGGCCTCATTCAAGAACAACAGTCCCGCTCCCTGAGCACCTGTTGCCGCCGTTGCTACAATATCTCTTTAGTGTTTGGGCGATCGGGCAGAAAATCATGTGGTTAGAAAATAACCGGAGAATGAAAAGTTATACTTGTTTCTATTTATCCGCAATAAAGACAAGCTTTACGTTTTAACTACAATTAAAAAGTGTTTATCTGATTAAAATCTGCGCCCGTCGGCGCAGCTGCCTTTATAGCGGATATTTTACCTGCAGTGCACAACAACAGGCCCGGCGTAGGACGGATTGACAGCCTTGACCTTCTTGAGGAATTTCAGCATGCCGATGGGCGTGAACGGCACCCCGAAGTCTGGCCAGCTGGTGAAGTGGAGCTGGGTGACCAGGCGGGGGGCTCGGGGACCGTCGCTGCCCTGCTGTGAAGCACCAGCGAGACGGGTTAGTACCCGGGTACTCATGTCGTTGTGGAGGCAAAAATCACAAAAAAAGAAGCTATAAACTGTCAGCTGTGATGGGAGCCAGGCAGTCACACACACTTTCAGTAATGTACCATACACAGTTTGTGCAGAACATGCAAACTCCACACAAGCCTGAACTCAGACCGAGTGATTTCTGGCTGCGCGGTGACAGTTCTAACCACTATACCACCGAGGGGCGCGAACTACACTTAATTAAATTATTTTCTCTCTCTCTCTTTTTTTTTTTTCACATGCACGCGTGTGTCGTTTTGCCTTTTTTTTTTTTTTTTTGGGACAGAATGTAATTATCAAACACTGGCTTGCCTTTGCCTCGCTCTCACATCTCGCCGAGGCTCGAGGGAGCATAATTTCATTCTCTTGAACACTTGGTTACTCTGTGTTCAGAGAGCCGAACGTGAAAAGCACCCAGTCTGTGAGCTTGTACCGAGGAGCGGCGGCGCAGCCACAGTTTGTAGAGTCAGAGAGGATATGTGTGCTCGTCTGGCTTCAGATGGAGACGGAACAAAGTGAATTTTTGCAACTGAAGGCTTCACAGTACACTGAGCCGGCATCCAAGTTGGCAGCCGAAAAGACGAGGAAAGAAACACAGATACAGTATGTGCATGAATTTCTGAAGGCGAAATGATGAAAAAAAAACAGTGCACTTTAAAACGGTCCTTATCATGTTTTAAATACACCTACGTATTGATAATTCATGCCACGTCTATTACCCACATTCTTTAATACCCTTTAATGTGTTTTCAAAGGGATTTACTTATTTATTTATTTATCTATTATATTTTGTCTCCTATTACAGTTCAGAAAAATCCCGTAATTTCCCCACTGGGAGCGTTATTTTTCACACCATCTCTATACAGCTTTCCTTTTGTGTTGAATTTTTAATAAGAATTTTTGCAATTATGAGAATAGATTTTTAGATTTTGGCGGCACTAAAGAACTATATTAGGAACTCTGAAAAACTGCGCTATTTTGTTACGCCGCACGTATGCATCTAAATAAAAGCAGACGTTTATCTTGATGTTGGTTCGGGCTTTTTTTTTTGGATGAACGTGTTGTGTTGTGTAATTACACGTTGGAGTCGAGTCGGGCCGCGAGTGACACACAGTTACACTCAATTCAGCGGTAATGGTGACTTTAAATGTCTTTACTTACATATTGAACGCAGAATTTCCTGATGGTGTAATCCACCAGCACTGTGAAGTCCTCCATGGCCACCCGGACGTTCCCGTACATCCAGCAGCCCTTTTCCGGCCAGTACTGACAACATTTTTCCTGGCGAGAAATTAGTGAAAAAAAAATACAAATTTATTCTTCTTACGGGGTAAAAAAAAAAAAAATTCTGTCTTTGTATGACGTTGTGTTATACATGTAATGCTTCATACTGCTTCTGTTGAGTGTATTTGGTGATAAAATGTGTCTCTCAGTCGGAGTCAAAGGCAATCAGAGTGACTTTGCGCGACTCTGTCAGTCAATAAGATCTTCACAGTGACGTTTCAACTCATTAACCAGATACTCAGACTAATTATCATGAAGCCTCTTAGGATCTTATCAACAATTATTTCGTCATTGATCTCCATTGCCTCTATTCTATCCCATCAAACCTGCTGTTGAGCACTCAATTGATCATCCCTCTGAGGCAGAATTTCTCGCGGCGCTAAATAATCTGCAGGGCGGCTCTTTGCATGGATTCTCAGCCGGGGGAAAAAAAAAAGGGGGGGTGGGGGGGGGGGGGGGGGGGGGGTCAAATAAATTATGCCCATGACTTTGGGGTCATGAGAATACAAAACGGTTTTCGCTAATTGCGCCGTGGGGCCGTATAGATTGCATAGGTTCATTCTGGAGCGCAGAGGATGCTTACCTCCTTCCTTTCTTTTAGATTGGTGAGCATGACTATAGTTGCTGTTTTCTGTTCCCAAATCATTCTCCAGAAATCGGCCACGGTCTCAGGTTTTGGGCCTGAAACACAATTATTAGTTAAAAGTATTAAAACAGGATACGAAATATTCATGTATTTGCTTTTGTGAAATTTATGCAAAACAAGCTTTTTACCTTGAGCGGCAATAAACTTGCTCTTCTCTTTATAACCCTGAGTGGAGAAAAGAAAAAAAAAAGTGTCGATTTGAATTTGTCAAGGCAACAATCATCCCCATCGAATGTTCATTTGCGCTTTTCACATACATCTATGTAAGATGCGTTTATGTAGTCGGAGCACAGATGTCCGTCAAGGTGGCTCAACACCACCCTGGAATGATCGTCTGCGGAGGAGAGGGGAACGGACAGAATGGAGTTCGGTTGGAAAGAATAAATCATTATTCGGCTATTGATAAAACTGTAAGTCAGACAGTTGTATTAATATCGTCTGGGGCAGAATTTATAGATTCTCACTCACATGGTAAAATGTTTGGGTATCTGTTTTTCTCTCTGTTGTGCTCTCTGCTCGCCTCTTCAAAGGACCCATGGTGGTAGTAACACGGCAGCGACTATAAAGAGAGCGTCCGATCCTCATGAGATCAAAGTGAAGCCGCGGCTGCAAAGCCCTCCGACGTAACATTTTATTACTCCTTTTCTGTACTTGTTGTGTGGACGCAGGACAGAGATCCTCGTCCGCACGACACCAAATCAACTCGTGCCTACATTGAACTCTTCTCTGAAGAGCTTGCCGTCGTCCGCCGAGCGTATCCGGTACTCCTCCTCCAGCGAGTCCAGCGGGATGGGGAAGTACCTCTTGGACGGCGAGGGCGATCTGGGGAGGAGGACCACCGTCTGCTCTCCTGTGTTTAAACGGGATATATGGCGGTCAGACTGCTAACGTCTCCCCGTAGAGAACATTACAACCTCTCACAGCACCTGCAAAAACAAGCCTGATGGCTATTAAGATTTCCTACTTCTGCGGATACATGACAGAAATGATTTCTGGAGCCATAAACATGGCGCTGCCGCATGAAATTGTCTTAACTCAGAATTTGGCCTTTCCATTTATTTATTTATTTTCTCTCTACTTGAAGTGAAAGTTTATATGGCTCCCTCCGTGCTAGGAAAGCTCAGGCCTTTCCAAAACCTCCGCAGCTACTTTGGACCTCAGATCATGAAACTTTACTTGTCCACAAAGAGTTTAAATTTACAAATCAAATAAAAAAAAGGAATAAAACACAAAAGACCACATTATATTTTCATACACTTGCGCTCATGTTGAGTACAGCACAACGGTACCTTGTTCTTCCAAGAAGCCATTGGGAATCTTTTTATCCACCGAGGTAACCAGAGCCTTTCTGTGGTTTTTGAACCTGCAGAGTACAGAAAAAAAAAAAAAAGAAAAGAAAATTAACCGAGCCGGAGCTCCAGAACAACGCTGTTAATCAGCCGAGGTGTGTGAGTAAACAACAGATCAAAACCAATAAGGACCATCTGAAAGACGAGAGGCTGTTCCTCCTCATGCTGCGGTCAGGAAAAGCGGGACGGCCGCTGAATGAGAGTCTGCGGCCTGACCTGACCTCGCTGTTTTTGTTTGCCGTCTTACTTAAAGTGCAGCTGTTTACCCATAAGCCACTGCTCGCCGCCTGTTTTCAACCCCCTCCCCTCCCCTGGCACATTCACTCTCGAGCTCACACACAAGAAAAGAGGCTAAACGCTGAAGAGTAAGAGTGCGAGTTGATTTTATGCACCTCAGACAGTAGATTGTCAGCAGGACCACGATGATGAGAAGCAGGGAAATGACCAGCGTGGAGGGCAGCACGTGCGCACCCTGATGGGTGGGATTTTCTGCAGAAAGACAGAAAGCAGAATTAACATTAGTCTGAAATACAACAAAAATGAAATTGCATTGCATTAAATTTAACACTTGCAAACTGCACTGAGTCCTATTTAATAGTTGTAATAATAATGTTTATCAGATGTGAGGCAACTTTTCAATAATCCTTCATATGTTTATAATTCTATTCCTTCTCATATCAAGACTGATTTCATTTACTTGTGCATTTAATGCAGGACAAATGTAAAATAAATATTGTACAAAGGAAAGAAAAGAGGACTGGAGGAACAAGTGACTTAACTGGAAAAAAAAAAACAGAAAACACCGACTGACATATTTACCATTCATGGTCTTATTTAATAAGACATGAATGAATCATAAACTAATACAGGATGAAGTCAGTCCATCGGTGTGTTGTGCTGGCGCTCTGGCTTTGGACTGAACCTGCCCAATGCTGTAAACCCAGCCTTAAATCTGTCCCGAGTCCATTCAGACAGATTAATTATCAAAAACATCAAAACTGGGAGCTTTTGTAAATTCCTGAGTAAAAACTCTGGAGCTGAGCTGAAGTTCTCCAGTGACTCTTTACTGCCACCTGATGGATGATTTTTTCATGCTGCACCTTTCAGAGCCGTGTTCACAAAAATTCAAAAACCCTATTAGCTTTTAAAAAAATGCTCTGAAGCATTTCTGAAGCTGCAATTTAAAAAAAAAAACCTCTATTTTTTCATCAATACTTCTTGCTGCCTTGCATCATGCTGGGGAATAGCACCATTACTGCCTGTTGTGATGTTCTGCTGGACAAAATTGCAACAACCTTCCTTCAATTTCACATTTTTTCCAATCACAACAGAATTGATTTAAAAAAAAAAAAATTACCTGCAGTTTGGTTCTCATGAGCAGAACTGTTCACAGCGATGGCGATCCCAATCAGAAACAACACCATTGTCACTGCGGAGAGAGGGAAAAACAAGTCATCTTCAGCAGGAGGAAGAATGAAGGAGCCCAAACGCAGTTCTTCACAGAGCCCACTGGACGGCGCCAAACCAATACGAAATGCACGTGGCGCAGGGAACAGGGCAGAGAGGAGAGCCAGAGTCTTTGATGAGGCTTGTCAGAGTGATGCCTGTGTGTCTCTCTGCTGAGCACTTAAAGCCCTTGTGGGAAATCTGCTCGCAGTCTTGTCCTGTCAGGCCGACTTGAAAGAGCAGCATCAAATAACCTAATATTCAGACATCAAACCGGGACGGCGGCTTTAACCCACAGGTGACGGTAACCATATACGCCTGTGGACCTGGCGGATCTGGCGGTGGAGTCGAGCTCAAGTCGTATTTGTTAGAAGCCATCTCATTTTGCGGCGTTGTCTTTGATGTGCGGAGCAGAGCAGCTGGGCAAAACAGGCGGCTCAGTGACAGGGAGACGCCGACTGTAATGTGTTGTAGCAGGTATTTTCAATATACAGAACCAAATCCGAAGGTGTTTTTGGAGTCAGTTGTGATATTGTGGAAGAAATCACATATGTGTGTGTGTAATCAATGGATAATTAAAAGTACACCGTAAAGAGACCATCTTTTACTATTTGAATGTGAAACACCTCTTTATGAACGAAAGAAGTGGCTGGTTTCTCGGCTACACGTAGTTTTCTGTTTTACTGCCGCTACCTTTGTCTCCCTCTGTCACGTCTGTGTGTTTCCCTCCCTCTACAGCCAGATAGATTCTCTCTCTCTCCTTTTGCTTTGTTGCTGGAAGCTGTTAGTGATGTATTTGGGGCAGAGCACTACGACTGTCTTTACTAAAGGAAAAGGAATATGTCGAGTTCCTCACAACGATGCCGGAAAGAAAGCGATTCCGACACGTTATCATTGTGTCTTTTTATCTACAAAGTGTGGCAGCCGATTGCTCCAAACCCGGATCCATTTCCTTTCCCCCTTTTCCCAAACACCCTCCAAACGAGGAGCAGGAAATCGCACAATAAATTGGGAAAATCTGCCTAAATGGCTTTGATGGAATAAATGAGAGACGGAAGAATTGAGCGTCCCAATTTATCCTCTGCTCCCCTTCTCGTTATGGAGGCCACAAGGCTGAGTGTAATATTTCATCGTGTCAATTTAGTTCTTCCAGAAATGGGTCATCTAGGGGCCTAATTTGAGATGTTTGAGAGAATTTCTCGCACATAACCCCGGGGGGTTTCATATAACTACATCTCCCTGAGCTTTTGTAGAAAACCGAGCTCCGTAATGACGCTCCAACAATGTTCTCATAATAAAATCCATGTCAAAACCTATAAAGTATTATTGGACAACAAATTAGGGGCCCTGGGTTTGCCGCATTATACAATCTGTCTCTTGCAATAATACAATAAAAGAGAAATAAGTAAACGTCGATCCGCAGCGTCACGAGCATGCGGGCTACACGTGCATGCATGCCTGCACATACGTCCCGCAGCCAAAGGCTATGTGTTACATATGTGCCGCGCTCCGTCGGACGAGCCAATTCTCTCTCCGGTGTTAACAAGCTGACAGAGCCGGCACCTGTTCCCCGCTCTGCCCCCGCTGCGCGAATCACATTGGCTCGCGCCGCCTCGTCCCGCCGCCCCACGCCGCGAGGCGTGCTGAGCGGACGGGTCACCGCACAGGCCGCCGCCTATCTGTCATCTTCTGGCAGCTCCCGTACATACGGCACATAACCCCGGAAGAGGAGCCGGGGAACCCAGATGTCACCTCAGATGACTCCACCGAATAAATAAATGACGGCCAGGATGTTAGACCGAATGTTTCCTGTCTCAGGAAAGAGAAAAACGAGTCCAGTGATGCAACAAATTCTTGCATGTGATGGTAGAATGTTGCTCTGATAACAACTCCTCCATGTGAATCCTGTCATGACTCATGACTGATTATATATGGTGGCGTATGCGCCACGTTACACTGCTATTTATAATTCTTCATTAGCATATGACATCCTCCAGCCCTCACAGGACGGATGGTTTGACCTATTTCAAACAACTGGGTCTGACTCTCCTTTCCGGTGTTGCGTCATCCATTCCAGATCCCTGCTTGATTTCATCTTAATGAAACACAACAGAGTCATTACCTCAGCCTCCACCACCACCTGCCGACACAAATGCTCCCGGCGAATTAAATTATGCTGCATCGCTTGTGTCGAGGCTGCATCTCGCTCATGCAGGACGTAACGCTGAGATTCAGGAGGTGAGACTCTTTAACTTCAAGATCTAATGTTTTCGGGGACTATAATGTAAAAGGGGCCTGACTAACTGAGATGACCCTGTGATGGCTCCATCAACAGGAGGTGTTGTGAATTTCCCGAGGCTAACAGGGCCACTTCCAGAGCTGCTACGCTTCGATTCATCTTCCATATGGTAGGCAATCGCTGGCCATGATGATGAAAAAGAAGCTGTCGTGACACATGGAAACATCCAAAATGCACAAATGCACAAACCAACTTGTAGATGGGGATGTATAGCATCACCCGTTTAATGCAACAAGCTTAACGAACGCAGGCCTTTCACTGTCTTAACAGATGCAAACAGATGCAACCAGACAGCAACCGCCATTTATGAATATTTCAGATAAAGCATATGCACGGCGGCTCACTGCTGACCTTCGTTAAACCAGTGCCATCAATAATTTATCATCTCCATACCTCGCCGACAAAGACTAATTGATATGCAGCTACAACACGAGTAAACAAATAAACAAGAGTGCCTCCACTCCTCCGAGCTGACTCCACTCGCTGCCGCTTTAACGACTGCATAACTACTTCTTTGTTTTTTTTTTTTTTCGGCTGCTCCCTTCAATCGACGCCGCGGCAAATCATCTGCCTCCATCGACCATCTCCACGTCCTCCCGCACCACACCCATGAATCTCCGGGCTCCTCTCTCCCCTCCAACTTCCCAAAATGCAGCACCACTCGCTCGCTCTACTGAGAACAGCTCCGAATGCTCTCAACCCGCTCCATGGTTGTTTCTATCCTTAATGTACAGTTAAATGTGCCGCTGTGTCCTTTTGGGATATGTACTCGCTCTCAGTCCACTGATCTAACACAGTTTGACAATTTTCACACTTACATCTGCATGGAATGTAGCTCGTGTCAAAAAGTATCAATGCAATGCTGTCTTAACGGTCCTTTAATACATGTTTTTGTGAGAGGCGTTTATGGAAAAAAAAAAAAAAAAAAAACATGGAAAAACCACAGCAAAATGTTTGCACCTTCCTAGAGGTGCTGCGATGAGGTGCCAATGGGAAGCAGCTGGCACTCGTTATGGTTTTTATAGGTCGTCTTAAAAACCTGCGAATTACAGACAAGCTGTATTAGCAAAATGTCAATTATCCTGCCAATTATCCGTGATTAATACTGGTGTTGTTTTAATGTCACGAGCACGAACCCGACGTGTCGCCCTGTATGTTATTTGTGTACTTTGCTGATGTGTCATTTCCTTTAAAAATCCAACTAAATGAGGTGCGTTTTCACATACAAACGATCCAATATCTACAGTGTGTTTAGGGTTTTGAGGTTTGCTGAACCATTCCCAGTCGGTTAGAGGAGGGTCTGTATAAAACAACCTGAGAAAAGTCAAAAATCTTTGAAGACAACTGAAATTTAACTGGATAGAAATAACAAATTAAAAGGAGGTGACTGTCATTCAGTTTCACTATCACTATACCGACCAATCGGTTGTTGTCACTGGTGTGTGAATGAGTGAATGTGACTGAAAGTCTCACGCAATGACGTTGTGAAAAGGCACCAAATAAGTGAAGTCAGCTTCAAAATTCAGATGTTATTCGAAGGACAGACAGATATGGTGACTGTGATGGAAATTTTAATACAGATACATCAAATCTTTCACTAAAAAATGCATTTTAAGCACTTTGGCAGTCTCAAAACTCTTTATGCTTGCTCGCACGCACACACAGACACACACGAACAAAACAAAAGTGCTTGCTTGCCCAGCACTCGTAGCAACATCAGGCTCTTCATCTTGTCCAAGGACACTTCATATAATCAATGACGGGGATCAAACCACCAATCTTAAGATTTAAAGTCGGTCTGCTTCACCACTTGAAATACAGCCGCTCTAATGCACTCAGTCCTCACCATTCCGAGTAAATCAGCGGTATTTCAACCACGGCAAATGTCGGGTAACGTATACGGCCTGTAAACAGAAAACATCTCCGCTGTGCGGAAGTTGTGAAAGCCGAAAATGAAATGCTGACTGATTTGAAAAATGCATCTCCCTTTAAATTATTCAGCATGCTCCATCAATGACACTGTGGAGAAGGCATCAGTGGGTCTGGATTTTCTCATTGCAGAAGCCATGCTTATTGGACTGCGATTTCAATCTCCAACCGAGCCAGATGAGGAGCAGCAGGAATGACTGGCTTCTTCTAACATTAGATACATGCAAAATACGATCGAATAAAGCTCCCGATTTTCTGAAAAGTTAAAAAAAAAGAGTCCTTAAATCCAAACCAAGTCTTTAGATCTATCCAATCATGTTTCAGTTTCCTCACAGATCAATATGACCTCAAAAAACAGATCCCTATTCTGTGCCTGGCACAAAATAAATGGCTTGTCTTACACACAAAAAAAAAAAAAGATAAAGGAGTTGTTGGGTTCCAGGGAACACAGCGGCAAAGAAAGCACTAAAAAGACCCAAAACAGCCGGCATTTCTACTGTCAAGTGCCAAGAAAAAAGAAGAAAAAAAAAGAAAAGGGTGGAAAGAGAATATAAACACATGTCACTAAAGTGTGGCAGCGGCGAGGTAAGGAAAGATGAGAGGAGAGATCAGAGAAGCAGAGAGGGGAGAGGAACCGGAGGAGATAAATGTCTGGATTCTGGGTTCAGAGATAACAACCATAATGGAAGACTTCCTTAGTACACAGAAGTCGCATATAAAGGATGATGCCTCTGTCTGGTGAGTCGATGCTGTATCTTCAAATACATCTTCTTGTATTTCGTACTTGAGAAAGGCTTTGCAAAAAGCCAGCCTTTCAAAATACACCTGTCTAAGACTCAGAAAACACCGCGCACTTGATATCAAAATGGCTTTTAACCTGACACTGGGATTACACTTACTATCGTATCTCTACCTCATCTTTTGGATCATGTTTGCACGTCGCACCCAAACACACTTGTGGCAAAGAAGAAAAAAAATCAATTTGCAGAAAACTTTGGAATCCAATTAGTCTCATCGATAAGGACGACACTGCCGTTATTGGATTATTTCTCATTATTGGGATTGAATTTCCATTGATTGGACGGGAATTGACTCGGTCTGAGGTCAGATGGATTAACGAAAGACTTACACTTCCAAGCCAAGCTGCTGCGATCTGCTATCGGTTGACCGGTCAGTCCATAACCGCCACGTGATCCCGCTTCCTCCCTCGGTTGGATTTATTGGGGCTTTCTGCTCGCAGCCATTCTCCCACTCACATCCTCCGAGACGCCGATAATAGTGGAGATGACTGAGGTCAGCGGCCCGACGTCGTCTCGGGACGCGTCAGAGCTTCAAATTGGGGTCGAGCCGCAGGAGATAATAGAAAAACCTGGAAGATCGAGCAGAAGACAACAGTTACAGCTGGAGGAGAGCCAGTGCTAACAGCTATTTTATGCAGTTAATTACAATGTTGAGCAATAACAAAGACAGACTCTCTGTGAGCCGCTTGAGTGGATTCAAAGAAAAGGAAGGAAGAAAAAAGAAAAACCCCACAAAATACATGATTACCCAACAATGGAGAAGTGGCATGAGTAGGGGGTTTGCATCTGTGCAATTTGTCAGAGAAAATGACTGTGCACAACATTTCACCAACTGCTTGTGTGCAGATGTGCAGCAATTTCAACAATGCATACCCAGTGCTTATTTAGTGCTCTGCTGTGCAATAATCACTGTGTAAGACACACAAGCCCACTGCGCCAAGCCGCCCATCGCATGAGCAAGATGTACACACACACACACACACACACACACACACACACACACACACACACACACACACACACACACACACACACACACACACACACACACACACACACACACACACACACACACACACACACACACACGGCGCCGTCCACTCACCACATACGTGTCCCCGAATGTCCCCCGTCAAACCATCACATCAACTATGCAGGAATAATTTCTTCCCCGTTCGCACAAAGACACGACTGTGACGCTGTTGTCGTCTTGCTGGAGTCAGAGGGAAAAAAAAAAAACAAAAAAAAAAACAAGCACGGCCCTCCTGCCCACTCACTCCTACTTTCCAGAGTCCCGCTGCCCACAGGTGTGGGACACAAAGACGTATTGTTAACACTTAGCCGGCTAGATGAGCCCACTTAGTCTGAGCCCAATGAAAAACATAATAATAAGGAACAAGGTATGGAAGACATTGGTTTAAGATGATAACACACAGAATGTGAGTCTCTCTTGCGTCAGCGTCTGAGGGCGGAATTTCTCAGTTTCTAATATGCGCCAGACGCAATGCTCAATACAGTAAACAAGACACGCTCTCCAGGACATTTTATTCTCAATGCGGAAACAGAGGAAGCAGAAATGTCAGAGAACGGTGGAGAAAAGAGACACCACTGCACGGCTGGCCTTTGACCCCAGCACAGCAACATAAATCTTGTTACTGAATCTGTCAATCAAAGATGAATCACCGCAGAATTCCAATATTAGCACTGCTCTCTGGATCTGAGCATACATTAGCTCCGAGATAGAACTCAAAGCCGTCGTATACATGGAAGACTCTGCTTAAAACACCGAAGTTGATACACAGAGGACTGAAGAAAAGTTGAGTCTCTAAGCAGCGGTAAAAAGACATCAATAATGGATGAAACAGGTAATGTGCTATACTGAAGCAATAATACGCTTCCAAGAACTAGGCTAAGCTTTTTGCAATGTTAATATATTATTATGCATGTTAAAAAGGCCGAGCTAAAAATGCTAATAGATATGAAAAATGTATATAATGTGCTTAGTTATTCATACTGTATTTCACTTGTCTAAGAGTCCTCTGGGAGACCTTTATGAAACTGTCTTGGTCTTTTCACGCAGGGTATTTTTCTCTTTTCAGGCCTGCACGTTCAGGCTGGAGCGAAGCTAGACGCGCTCACGGTTCAGGATTATTACAGGCACAAGCACTTCCTTTCTGCGCCGCTCTGCCCATTGACTAACAGGGGAAACATGCAGGCCATTAAAGTTTTATGTGAGTGCAGTCGTCACCCAGCACTCTGTGGTTCGATCATTAATTCATACCAAAACAGGCGACGCCGAGTACTGCAGCTCGGCCGGGCAACGACGCAAACACTCCCCGTGTCTTTTTCATCGTATTACTCTTATTGTCAAAAGTATTTCCGCGCGCCAATGCGATGAACGCCACTCACCCGGTTAGTTCAATTCATAGTATTCAAATGCAAACTTTGTTACTCGCGAATCCAATATTTATAGCCTTCATTCTCCAGGCTCACGTTTCCTGAAAGTTATGAATCCACGGTTTTATATATAATGGGATAAACTGGGTCCTCAGAGAGCACAGATGCATGCAGTAAACTTCATTCCCGGTGCTCGATGGATAACACAAGCCGGGATTGTTTTCTGTCACTCTGGGTTGGGAGATTGGATTTCGCATGGCGGAGACAACGGCAGGCATCACGATGTTCGTAAATTTGATTCCAAACGCCAGGTTTCCCCACTAGGAGATGGCCCGGAGGACAAGTGAAACGCCGTAAAACAAAAGGGAAACGGTGCAGAAAACAACAGGATAATCACATATTTTACAAAAAAAAAGTATTAAATTGTATGTCTGCCTTCGTGTTCATTTAAAGATCAACCAGTTTTAGATATAATATACTTTCTGCACCAAACATCTCGGCAGAACCTCGGCCTGATGCACCCCTGCCGAGGGAAATAGCTGAGAAGCATCAGTTTTACACGCCGGAATCAGGGGATGAGCACAGTAATCTCCGGCCTCCAGTTTGAGGATTCAGAAAATGACACTTCTGGGGCATATTATAGGTGAAACCAGGGACAAGAGATGATAATCACTGCAATTACAGCTCCGCTACTCAATCTGCCGCGGATAAGCCAAGGGTAACAAGTTAGCTCCTTCTTCTAGAGCACACTTTAAAATGTCAGACCTGTAAAATAAGCAGGCATAACAAACCGGCTATCTGAGGAAAGCATATGCCCCGATGTATATGCTGTGAGATGTGACATTTGGAACATAATTGCAGCTTCAGTTTCGCCCAAGGAGCCGCTGTACTGAGCAACACGACCTGGTTTAGATTTGCTCCGTGCAGATGCATCCTCTGTGACTGCCGCCTTTGTTTTTAAGTGCACTCCATCTCATTAAAATGAACACTGACGAAGTGGCAGCGCAACTGCTTCCTCCTCTCGCAGCGGCGGCGGCACCACAAGTCATGGTTTACTTATGAAACGGTGACCCAGCATGACAAGCTGCTCCGCCTTGAAACAGACCCAGAAGATTAATGAAATTAGATGAATGAAAACCGACCTAGAGCCAGGAGTGAAATACAGGCAAGAGAAGCTTCGTTTCCAATTGAGCTGCGATGCTTCGTCGAATCGGTGACAATGTAAAGATGTACATGTAAATAAAGCAGAGCAAATGTGTCCTGCGAGCAGTTTTAGGAGGATTTGAAAAAGAGTAATGGTCACACTTTATCATAGTCGAGGCTGCAGAGGGCAGTACTTTAAAGCATGAAGCAAAACTGCAGTGTTTCCTGAGGTAATGGGGTCTGCCCCATCTCTTTGTTTTCCAAAATAATTCCCATTGCTGAGAGCACACATCCAGTCCGCAGATATAATCCTCGTCATCCTCTTATTTCAGCAGCAACATGACAGACAGCAGACGGACAAAAAAAGTCAGACGGTCCAGATATGAGTATTATGAGGGGCAATTATCCAAGCACCTAATAAAAGAGGTTATTTAAGGAGAAATGAAGCTCGGGTCAACATGATGAAAATCCACTTGGATAAAGGATCCTGCTTTCCCACAATGCACAAATCCTCTTCTGCTTCAGTATTTCCGCATCAAAAAAAGCATGAACTGTAATGTTTGAGAAGAGAAAATCAATAAAAACAAAGCTTTTAACACTCAAGACTGAGGAAACACAGACATGGCCTAAAATATTACAAAACTCTGGCATGAAGAAAGAATAAAACCAACCCTCCTCCAGCAGATTCTCGTTTTAAAATAAAGACACAGAAGATATTGCACTAAGAGACTCACACTATCTTCTTCTTCAATGTCATGCATTAAAGATCAGAAACTTAAGCAGTACAAAATGAATATGTGCTTTGAGTGTTTCTCACTATAATTCTGTAAATACAGATTCATAACTGTGAATCAAAAGTTGACTTTTCTTGCACAGCAGTATTTTCACAGCTTCAGCTGTCTTCAGTTGCTCGTATGGTGTTAAACTCTCTCCCCCATTCACTCGCAGGCCAGTGACAGGCGCTGCCATGTGTTCAGTGTCTCGCCTGAGGACAAGCTGACATATGGACCATGCAAAAAAAAAAAAAAAAAAAAAAAAAAAGGGCTCAAACTACCAACCCTCCAACCAACTGAGTCACAGTCTTGCATAATTCTCACATTCACACATTCGAGCAATTTGAAGTGACATTTTTGACCTTAAACACAGGTTTCAGATGGAATCAGGAAAAGTCTCACTGTGTGCCACAAAGTGAATATTTACATTATTAAATGCTGAGTAGTTTCTGATTCCTATAGACTCCTCTGATAATACACTCGATGTCCTCTGGGTTGTGGTCTGGAGGTCAGTGTACAATATGTATGCAATATAATTTTCTTTCATGCTGAATGTTTATTTGATGCAGTGTATTTAGTTCAAACTATTGAGCTCCATGAACTACATGCATATTAATCCCTGCTCCACGAAAACACAAAGATTTAAATGTAGAATGTAGGTTTTTATTATCAAAGCATAAACCTCCCGGTCTGCATTTTTTGAGGTTAAAGTTGAAGCTGTGTGGAGAACAACATACTGCTGCATGCAAGGGTCACAACTTCACTGATCATGACCAAACAAAACACACAGAAAATGAATCAAAGGCTTCAGGCTAGTTTCCCCTCACAACTCCAGATAACTAAAAATTTCTGGTTTCACTTTATTTGTGTTCGACAGGAGTCGGTGACACATGAAGCGCTGGATTTTATGGGTATTATGTGAAACATCAAATATGTTATTCTGTGAAATGTTCCTCCTCCCCATCTAAATAATAACTACAGCTAAAGAAAGAAGACTTTAAACCAGACCATAATCATGTCTCTGGGAAATGAATCTTTATGTGTTGGCATGTGTCTAACTATAGCCGGCTTCACTCCCCAGACGCCATGCAGCCCAGTATTCAGATGAGAAATCTGGACGTCATTCTGAAATTAACAGCAGCTTTTATCAGGTCATTTATTCCGGGAAGGAACTGAGGGTTTACTTGTTGTGAATGAGGTTATGGTGAATGAGGGACAGTTAATAATTCATGTGTGAACACATGGCATTTCAGCCAGCCACGGTAACACTCTCACTGTCTCAGTGCTGAGATGATGGGGAGGATGTGTGCCTACATATAAAAGTTAGTCATTGCTAAGGTTTGTAACCACCGGAGGAAACACGTGGGAAGGCTACATCCAGAAGAGTTTAAATCGAGAACACAGCATACAGCCAGCACCCATGCGTATTGAGCATGCGGCACACAGGCCTGTCTACTACTATACTACGTGGTGTCCCACCATTGCTGTTTTTTTTTTTTTTATGTCTAGACCAATTGCAGCACACTCCCTGGGTTTGTGTCTACATCTGATGTAGATCGATGCGCAATGCTGTAAAAGCAAATGATTGGTTTTATAGAAGATGGTCACATGGCGCGTGCCGGTGGTCGAAGGGCGCCTGGATTTGTTCCACTAACCCACATTTTCTGTATCCGCGTCAGGAATGACGGCGTAGCAGGCATAGTAATAATAATAATATAATAACAACAACAAGTGCTCTTTCTATCGCCTGCGTGCATGTTCTCCCTCTGGAGACGCGCTGTTTGCGCAGGCATTTGGAGATAATTGCGGCAGCTGTGGAGGTGGCGGTGTTGTTGTAGGAGGCATGTGAGGCTCCATCACAGCTGCGGTGAACGCGGTTGTAAAATTGCGGCCGGGAAAAAAAAAAAAAAAAGAAAAAAGAAAAACCCCATAGAGGAAATTACCGCACAAATACGCAAAAGTATCCCCGCGTATCTGCGGTGCGTGTTTGCGCGCATCTTACCGTGATACCGCGGTGACCTCGCCTCGCGTCGCAGCGGCTGATGGTGATGATGATGATGATGATGATGGTGGTGGTGGTGATGATGATGATGATGTCGGCTCGTGCCGTTCCTGCACAGACCTGCCGCCTCGCCCGTGTCTCCCTACGCACGTCCTCTGGAGGATACGGCGCAAAACGCGTGAGATCGGAGCCCCCGGAATTGCTCTTGCGCTCCCCCGGTGTTCATATTCCCGCAGATGAGCGAGGACGCGCCGGTCTCTTGCTCCCCCCCGCCCGCCTGCCGGTGTTCCGTCGGTATGGCAGCCGGAGCGGAGACTGGAGACTGATGGAGACTGGAGACCCTCCCCCGGGCGCAGCGCGGCGGTATCAGGTGGACACTCAGCATCCCTCACATTCCTGCATCACTGGACAGTAAAGGGCAGGCCTGTGCGTAAAACACAGCTCCTTCCGCCTTTTTTTTTTTTCTCGCCTTCTGGTAGTTTTTACGCTTGACATTTTACTATACTGTGGAGTTCAATACTTAAGAAAAGGCTGCAAAACTCCTTTACGTCTCCTCTGGGGATTCACATTATAAATTCACTTTGACCTTATCGCAGCGCTGTTTTGCAGTTCCCCCCATGCCCCGTGTCACTGCAGACCTTTCACTTACTTGGCATATTAAAAAAAAAAAGTGGCTGGTTCATATTTTCAATTTTTTTTAAGGGAAACTGGAGCAATCTGTCAAGTCAACTTATCCTTAACATAAATTTCTTTCAGAAGTTTTTCAATGTGTAGCACATTAAAATGTCAGAAAAGGGAGATTTACACTTTATTATTATAAGATCTGACTTAAATGTTTCCAGTAATGTCAGGAGCAGCGCCACCTGCTGGCAGCAGGGAGTACTTCAACGCTTTCATGTTGGAAATGCAATCAACATCAGCCAGCACTGCGACTGACGTTTATTTTTTACATATTTAGTCATTTAAAAAAACAAATTTTATATATTATGAAGTCCAAGTCTGTCTACTCATGATTATTTTCGTTTTTAAAGCATTAATATTGTTTTGTGATTAAACTATGTGAGTTAAGTGTCTTAATCCTGCTGCTCCCGTCTTTAAAATCATATATTTTTTTTAACATTAAACACTGCACAGCAAGTGGTATTTGCATGTGAGTCAGACAGAAATACCAGCTTCCTTGAAAAACTTTAGGGGCAGTTTTTCTTTCTTATTTTTTTTTTTTTAAAGGGCATCCAGTGAGTTTCTGTATTCCCAGTATATTTAGCCTTAAAGGCAAACGTTGTCTCTGCAGAAGCTTCTGAATGTCATAAGGATTGCGTCTGGCGGGAGGAAAACCTGATAAACAACAGCGCTTCTTATGCAGCATATGGGGGATAATCCCCTGTGGCTTCATGACACAGAGAAAAAAGAGAATCGTTTAGTGTAAATGAGCAGCTTTGCTGACCTCTTGTGGAGGCTAACATTTGGGTAATGCCATCATAAGTTTTTAATTATGGAAGCAAACTACTTCCAAATATTCAGATCAGACAAATAAGTTTGAAATCATGTGACTGATGTTTCTATTTACGTTGTTAAGTTTTCACTGATGTACAGACCGGCATCACGGTGATGGTAAACACTCCTGACTCACAGAGATTAGTGGAGCTTGAGTCTTCTTTATGTGGAAATTGCATTTCCTGGCCGGGTCTAAAAACATGCAGTTCAATATCTGCGCCCGTCTCTCTGTGATGAACCGGTGACCTGTCCAGGATGTTCCCTGAATCAGCCGGGATCCCCTCCAGCTCTCTGCAACAGAGCTAAATAAACCACACAGGAAATGGATGGATATCCTCCTCAGACTAACGTCTCGCTTACAGTTCTCTTCATAATCTGCAGCGGGTCTCTAAAGTGACCTGATAGTTCCAGGCTGATTTGGTCTGACTGAGGCTCTCAACAGTGAAGGAGTTTGAATTTCCTTTTTAATGTGACCTGAGGTCTTCTTTGTCCTGAGGAAAACGACTGTGTAGCTTATTATCGCGACTCAAAATGGGCTTATCTTAATGGAAAAAGCAGTAGAAGAATCCCAAATGAAACACATCAGGATTCGTGTGGCTACTATACACCATATGAACACTGCTTGATCAGGGGAGTGCCCAAATATTTAGTGTTTAATTTAAATGTATTGCAAAATTTTAAAACGTTCTGCTTTAAATACAATCATACAAGATGCATATCACACCTCTATACTGTTATAGAATAACAGTTTCTGTGATTAAACACTTGAAAAATTAAACATTAAAAGGATTCATGTGCTTCGACTGAATATAAATATTACTGAAAAAAAAATCCAATTACTTAATCTCATTATAAAGTAGTTGTTTTTTCTTATCGCCTGAAAGTCAGCTCAACTTTAGGTGTCTTTGTACATCTTCAGCCTCAGAATTATAACCGTGTCTGTGCATTTGTTTAAACCGAACAGTTTGTCTGTTTTCAATGCACATCCTGCTTCTTGTCCTCTGCAGCATGTCCTGCGTTGAACTCTGGGCTCCAGCAGCACGAGCCTCCTTTCAGCTGGGGGCAGTGTTGCTCTATAAATACTGCATGAACTTCCCTGCTAATTCTCAGCACTGCTTATTGATTCATAAAAAAAAAACATTATGTGTGCACAAGAATGACCCAGTCACTTATCTAATTTGCTTCATGATATAATTGAATTATTTTAGTTTCACTCCATATTAAGATCAGAAGAGATCCGGCCGGCCATTAATGCTGGGCTCTAATTAACCAAGCTGATTTGTGTGTCCGTGTGTGTGTGTCACAGAGGAGCCACCTGAAAAATGTGTGAAAAACCCACCAAAAGGTATTACCTTAAATACATTTACACAAAGTCGTTATGCTGCCTTGATTAGTTCCTTCCATGCGTGTTTCTGCTAATAGTGCAGAACAGGGAGGAGCAAGGAAAAATAAAATCTGGCAGAAAGTCAGACACTTACATATACGATTCCATCTAACCCAATCAGCCTGAAATGCGTGTTCTGGGACAGTGTGGTGACACAGGAGTACCGAATAAACTCAGCACACATGGGAAGAACATGCAAACTGAAGGAAGCGTGCCGACATTTGAACATTTGAAGAAGTGCTTTGCTTAAAGAAACATCTAACTGACCATAATAGATGATTTACCTGTTAAAAATAATACAGATACTTTTGTTTGTTTTCTTAGTTGACCCCGCAAAAAACTTAGCAGTCTGATTGTTGAGCTTTTAGCGAAGGTTATTTAGGACACGGACATGGAGAACGAGGCTCTCTGCTGTAGGTTTATTCCCTCCCTCGCTACACAGGAGACCTTTAGGCAGAAAATATCTTCTACCTGCCTGTCAGATGGACGCCTGTCCTAAAAAAAATACACTCTGATCTGACCTTCATCACTTCATTTCTTCCCATTTGAGACAAGGAGGGAGTTTTTTTTTTTTTCTTTTTTCCCACACAAGTGAAAACATTGCAGGCCGCTTTTATGGGACGTTTCCAAACATTACTTAATTACAGCCCAGCGGTTTTAATTCATTAACAGTTGAAGCATAGCCATCTGCACTCTACACGCTTTAAGCTGCGCCCTTGTACGGGAAGCATCCGCATCTTGGCACCGCTGGGCATGTTGTTCTGAAGTAGGCCACGATGACAAGTTGTTCACTAGTGACCGCTGGCAGAGATATAAATTTCTCTCTCTGTCCTGCCTGTTGGCTGTAATGGCCGTGCAAGAGAAGAGGTGCTGCTGTGAGCTTTATGACAAAATGCTTTATCCCCCATTAACCTTCACAGAGTGGGTATCAGGAGGGGATTTCAGGTGGAATAAAGCACCGGTGTCAATAGTTAGGTGTGTTCCTGAGCTCAGAGAAGGCGACGGGCGAACATGCAATGCCCCACGTCCTCCATTCCTCCTCTTTCTTTTGGGGTCATTTCTTAGTTGGAGTCTGACAGCAGCCACCGATAAGAAAATGATTAAGTATCATGGACTTAACCACAATCCAATTTCACATTCTCAGCTTCTCTGCCGACTACAAAAAAAGTCGCTTTATAGAATTTTTTTTCTTCTTTTAGGTCCAACAACTTTGCGATTACTCCTCATTTAAGGCCATATGTGTGTGTGTAAGGTTGCCTGTCTTACAACCTGAAATCCATTAGAGGAACATTGTGTTTCTGAGTGTGCCACACGTTACAAATCCTGCACGCAGAGGAGTGGGAATACTGGCTCCGGATCAGAGGAACAATCCGGGCTGAACCTTCCCGCAAAATCCGAAATGGATCCGTCTTGGCTGACAAAAAACAAACTGACAAACACGTATCCTATACCGGCAGAGGAAGATTTAGTCCACGGGGATCAGCAATCAGCTGTGACATTCCCCCTGTGAAGCATCTGGGCACCCATGAAAATGGAAATGGCAGCGGCTGATCTGTCGATGGGGACCAATCTGCTTCCTCATCAGGGCTCTTCATTAAATTCGAGCACTATCCATTAGCCCCTGTAATCCTCCTCACCCACTGCCACAAACGACCTTGAGGTGTAATGCTACGCACTGTTTTAACAGCTTCCCGGGTCGCCACGGAGGGATAGTTAAAGTCGACTGCTGGATCAGTTGTCTCAAAACAGAATCTGAGGACTTCTCTAAAAAAAAAAAAAAAAAAAAATCTACAATCCCTGGCAGAGTAATCTGTGGCATTAGAGCCAATCATACCCAGCAATTCAACTTATCCTCATGATGCTCATTGCACAGTTTGACTTTTTCACTGACTACCACAGAATGTGATCATTTCTTGCTCACCACAGTAGCTGCTTAATTGAGCTGGATGTGCGTCAATGATTTCACTTAGAGGGGGGATCATCAAGATTCAGACAAGCACCTGGTCTTTTATGTGCCTGTAGAAGGCTGGCAGGAAAAACGATTACCGGCCTCATTTGTTCTCTATAGACAGTTGTGACCTTTCCAATTGGCACATCCTCTTACGAATATGACAGCTTTTCTTTCCTGAAACCAGGAGTGATCTTGCATTTAATATGCACATAAATTGCATTTTTTTCGCCTATTCGGGAGCTCGAGTGCGAACATACTGTACAATTAGTATAGTGGCGCTTTTTGACATTGCCTGTGTCCGTTGTCAAGCCAAAGTTTACGGCGCTCCTGTTGTGCTCTCCTCTCTGCTTCCTGCTCACAACTCTCTAAAAATAGGATTCCCTTTGGAAAACCACTTCCATACACGCAAACGTGACTATCAAGATACATAATAATAGTCGTATTACATCCACATTGGATTGTATTTTATTTTTTAACAATGAGTTTGACCATAATGCAAAGACATAAAAGAATTTAAAAAAACTGACAAGTTGAAGAACTCAAAGGATTGTTTTTTAATATAAATAACTTAGATATAAGCATGTATTACGTGCTATGCCGTGGCAACAATGTGCAGGAAAGCAGAGGTATTTTACGTGCTGCCTTCACACTCGGAAACACAATGAAAGCGATTGAGCTGGAAGATGTTACAGCCTGACTCCGAAAAATAAAACCCTGATCATTTCATACATTGCAAGAAATATAAGGAACAGAGACAAAATACACACGAGGGAGATACGAAGCATTTACAGTCCATACCAATAAAAATCCCCAGCCTCCGTTTGTGCAGTGTGGTTGGATTGTATCATAAAATGCATTTCTGCTGAGGGGCTGGAAATAGAAGCACAGGGAGTGATTGCCAAAATCACTGTTTACTTGAATGGATTACCTTTCAGTGGAACTGTTAGGATGTGCAATCACTGAGAAATATCAGTGCAGAATGAACTGGCAGGGCGATCAAAACAAAAAGCTCAAATATTGAGAGCATGTTTGATTTGGAGCTGGTATTCTCCTCCGCAGGAGCCGCGGGACTGAACACACGTGTGACTGTTTTTATACGACGATTGCTTCTGTTTCACAGTGCAAGTTTGATTGAATTGTGCTGATTGAATAATTAAAGTAACAGCCTTTAATCAGCGTTATATTTATTATTTATCTGTACTTACAATACTAAAAGCTCAAGCTTTTTGATTAAAATGATCTCCGTTATGATGGTTATCTCGACGTGGAGGAAAACTAAGGAGGGCAAGGAAACAGCCAGAAAAAAACTGCGGTGCGAAGTTGACCGAGCCACACCGCATCAGGACAGCTGACAAGTCACATTGCAAGCATGATGCATAGGAAAAGACTCGATGAAATGTCTTTTCATGGCACAAGAGGGAAGAATTCAATTTGAGTAGGTTACAGAGGAGGATTCATCTTTCGGATGTGAAGAGACAGCAAAAGAAGAGGCAGAGAGGAACACGTTTCAAACACCTCTCCCTCGCTCTGCTCTTTCTGTATGTCTGCAGCAACGCTTTGTGTCGCTGCCACAGTTTGTTCTGCCGTGCCCGGGCTGATCAGTGTCTGCTCTCTCTCTGTCAGTGGAGTGATGACATTGTATAGATGGAATCTCGTGCACAAATAAAGCAAGGCCCACACATACAGGACAAACAGAATGATTACACCATGGGTCCACCCACGGGAGCGGCGTTCACACACCTCTGCTTTCCTGTAGTCCTCGTGCTTCTACAACTCATTCAACCTCGAGGCTTGAAGCAAAGGGGGTTTTTAAGTCACGGGCTCCTCTGGTCAGCACATCTTCAAGCAAACTGGATCCCAGTCTCACCCTAATGATGACCACGGGCTCGACAACCATCTGTAACGTGTCCGCTGCCCCCTTCAGGGAGCCGGAGAAGGATCTGCTGTCACTCTGGCAGGGGAAACATCTGTTCCCATTAAATTACTGTGGCCCTGCCATGCAAGTTATCTGTACCGCACTCCATTTTACCGCCCGAGTCCTGAGCCTGTCGACAAGGGGATAAAACAAGATTAGTTAAATGACTGGGAACCGGGCATGTAGGAGGGGACAGAAGGGGGGAAACGGCAGAACGAGAGGGAGACGTCTCTTCCCTTGTCGTCCGCTCTCTTACCAATTAGAAACTGGGGACTGTCCTCGAGTGAAGCGAAAACGGGATATAATCACCTCATCCATCAGCTAACCTGTCACCCGGCGGCCTAAACCCCATTACATGAGCAACGCTGGGAGAGGCCTGCGAGGCGAGGCTCGTTCACACGGAATATTTTACAGCTGTTGAAAGGACTGTATGCATAAATGGGCAATGGACGCGACAGATGTTTACTCCGCAAAAGCTACAACAAAGCTTCTCAAGTTCTTTCTCTCTAGGATCTCCTGACCAGCACATAACTTTTCCAAAAAAAAGAAATGGATCGTAGAAATTGGTTGATATCGTGCTGAGCCGTGAGTTTTTCATTTATAAAAGAAACAGTTTAGAATATATCACCTGTGGCAATAAAAAGTGGTCAGTCCATCCAGAAGAGTGGATTACGATCAGGTTTCACTTCAGTATTCAGGCAACGTGAGGCTTTTTCTATGTATGTAGCACAATTCCAGCGACAAGGCAATTCAAAGCAGGCAACTTTACATTGACGACGCACAAACAGTGACAAATGCAGAATGTTAAAGACAAAAACAACCGTTACATTGAATATTATTTTGTGTTTCTGCAGAGAATTATTACTGCACATATAAAATGCGATAAAAATTCATAAATAAATGTATTTTTTGGTAACTTCTAATCTGTTGCTGCTGAAACTTTACATCAATGAGAAAAAGACGGACGGATTTGATTTCTTGACTTTCTGGTAATTCTTATGATAATGCTGTTGGCGCCTCGAAACAACTGTGCTGCTGTTGGTGTGATGTAAATAAAGTTTAATTGAGTTCCAATTAATCTTATTATTGTCAGGAGGTGAAGAATTGCCTCTGACCCTTTTGTTGTTTCTTTCAAAGGAAAAAAAATAAACAAAGAGCTGAATAACATGGACAGTTTGTTCAGTCAGCATGAATTAAGTGTGTGTGTGTGTGTGTGTGTGTGTGTGTGTGTGTGTGTGTGTGTGTGTGTGTGTGTGTGTGTGTGTGTGTGTGTCGGAAGTGCCCTCTGTGACTCTAACCTTTGTATCGTGTTTCATTGTCGTTTTGACTTTCTCTCCTGACAAGCAGGAAAAAAGGCCGAACAGTCTTTTGATATTTTTTTTTTTTGGAGTGTTCTTGAGGAGGTGAAGCGCAGCGGCAGATTTTCTGAAGACGCTTCCTTTTGTCATGCAAACCTCTGCGCTTCACACGAGATGCATTCATTTGGCATTCAGCACGTAAAAATGTGAGCTAAATTAAAGGCTGATGATGGCTGCCATTGTGACATTGTTGCTCGAAACCCTGTACTCAACATCATTTTGTAATTTTATGCTTTTTTTTTTTTGGTTGCAATTTGAGAAATCCATCACTGCATTTTCAGCACATACTTAACAGAATGATGCATATGGAAACACGTGCAGATGTTTCATAGATGTAAATATGTGTTTGTGTTTTCCCAGTGTTAACTCGAGGCGTGTCCATGGTTTATCGCGCACATAATCAGCTTTAGTCATCAGCAGCCCTCTGAAAATGAAGTTGGATAAAGCTGTATAAAAAAAAAAAAACTTAATGGACGGATGGATGGATCAAAGCATAAACATCTGTAGTTGATCTAATCTTGATATAAAAATCCTCCACGTGACTGGGAAATTGAACAATTCCCATATTTTTTCTCATCATAAAGCTTTGACATGTTCCTAAACTGAAAGTACGTGACGGATGAAGCCCTGACTTCTGGTTTAGATGGAGCTAAAGCTGCAAATGGCTGCGTTTAAAGTCATGCTGTTTCAGCAAGAGAGTCGCGTGTGCAAGAGAAGAGCGGGGTGAGGAACACAGGGCAAGCCAGGTTAGAGGAAAAAGAGCTATCTGGAGGGTAAACCCGGCAGGGGGCGGGAAGTAATGAAGAATATTGGCGGAGAGAGGAACCCTGCTGAGAGTCATGACAAAGCGAGGCGGCGACGACAAAGCCAAAAATAGAGCTCCTCATATGAAGGGACATAAACAAAAGCCATCAAATGACGTTTGCAGAGATCTTACTCTGAGACACACAAACACACATACACACACACACACACACACCAGATGGCATACCTGCCCTTGATAAAGGAATGAGAAAAAAAACTAAGAGAGTTGGAGAAAAAGGACAATAATAAACTTCAAAAATGGCAATAAAAAAAGTTGAAAATTATTCATGATAGGACATTTGGGATAAACGACTGACAGGAGTCGCTCAAGATTATATTTGACAAAGCTGTTGTGAGGAGAACACTTCCACCTTAACAGATCAGTCCGCCTTAAGAGGCATCAGGCGTTGTTCTCCTCTACAGGCCCATAAAAAAACCCAGAGTCTCTCATTTCCCAGGCATTGTGGGGCATTGGTTGGAGGTCCTTGTGTTTGCTTTAATTGTCTGCAATAGACACCTGTGCAGAGCGACAGGGCCCGACTTTGTGATTTAAAGTTCTAGGCCAGCGCGTCTCTTGGACAGGTCAATATGATGAATGCTCCTGCAGCAGGTTCAACCTATTTCATGTAAGTTAAGTAGGTGTAGAGTTCCTTGTAGGTTTTATTCCATTATCATATTTTTATGTTATGGTGGCTTTTATAATTTCCTGAGAGCAGCACCTGGGATTGCATTCCCAGACTGGGGTTGGATCGCTTTGTGGCTTGCTTCAGCACTGAATACTGATTCCTTGATGGAAACCATAAACATCGGTGAGGTCTCTCGGTGTCGAGACAGAATTGACCATTTCACAGTAATTAATAAATCCTTTAGTAATTCAGCAGAGCTCAGCGGGTGTCAGAGTATACACCAGCAGTGGCTATCATCTTTCACCCACGCAGTTTAATTCTTCGCACTGTCTCAGTCTGATTAAAGCACCGTAGCTCATTGCTATGCTTTTCAATGCAATGACTGGGAGCTGTGATAAACAACTTTTTAATTGCAAATGCCTGAAGTGTGACCAGTGTCAGAAGTTTGCATTTTACATCAGGGTGCCTGTTCCCTCGGCAGCATTGCTCACCTCTCTGAACAGATGTGAAGTGCATGCCCAAGCCATTAAAACACTAAATGCTACTTAATTCATTTACATAAAAAACATTCACATTATTTGATTAATTTTCTTATTTAGTCACCTTCATCTGCTTCTTTTTTTTTTCCTCCATTTGATTTTTTTGACTACTTTGAATGCAGTTTAGAATTTGTCTTAGAATTTGTTACCGAATGTTCGCCTAAGTCCCCATTCAGGAGACACGTCACACACCATCTTTCCCCTGATCAGGATCTCATTGGGGTCTGCATTAGTGGGCACCAAGTCACTCTCCTTCCCCTTTTACAAAGTAACGATCGGTCCTCCGTGTTGGACGTGGATGATCAATGAGCAGCTATTCTTTCGCTGCGACACAAAATAAATATGCAAAGACAAAGACACCAGGGCTTCATCTTTCTATTGAGCTTTAATCACTACGATGAAACATTGTTTGCCCCCATTTCCATCTAGGATGATCGCAAAAATCGCCTCTTTTCTCACAGTCTACCTTCCATCACTATCATGATTTATGATTACCTAACCTTTCTTCAGTTCATAAAATATATATATACATGAAAATGAAACATTTGGTGTCTTGATAACAAACCAGCTTCCAGCTTCCAGCTTCATTAATATGTATTAAAAAAAAGAAAATGCTGTATCAGTGTTGTATAAGATGCACATAATATGAAACAGCCTGAACTGCCAACTTACAAATACCTTCAGGCTCTTTAAGCCACTTCATACAACATGAGGAATTCATTTGTAATCTTAAAGCGCCCCTGTATGCCTTCTGTCTGTCTTGTTCTCATATCACAGGGAAGTCAGCGAGGAAAACAAAGAGAGAGCGTCATAACCTTTGCTACGGCTACTCTTTGTGAATTGTTCCCTTTAAATTATTCATCACTAACATATTTGTCAGCCAGATCCTGGGCCTGCTGTAGAGGGTTGTTAAATATTAAAAAGATTTCACATCTAATAACACCGGCGCACACGCTCGACTCCACAAAGTAACTATCAGGCGATGCATGACTCATATCCAGGTTGTGTCAGAGAAGCTTTAAACCGGAGAGGAGAATCCTGACGCATATGTCAGCAGCGCCGTGCAGTAAGAGAAATGGTAAACAGTGTGAGAACATCCCACTTAATCTGCCTCCCACTCAGATCCTCTCTGGTCGTTTGACACTGGTGGGAATGAAGGCGGCGGGGGTCAGAGGCCCGCTGCCCCGGCACTCAAGAGACCGAGGAGTTTAGGACCGGCTCTAATTGTGCTTCAAGACCGGATGAGGTTTTGACCTTCACTGTTGTATTTACACACAAGCATCTCTCACCATCGACGCGTCTGTTCCCTGACTTCTCTGAGAGAAAACCCAGCTCTAAGTCGAGTCTCCTCATGCATTTCTACTGGGCAAAGCCAAGATTAATGAAATAACGAAATAAAGCAGTTTAAGATTTCGTTTTAATTTAGCTCAAAGGGACGCCATCTATGCGGGCATTTTTTTCACAGCTAAAGATAACATCGTTCCACGTGAAAGGCCCCCGGGAGTACAGTCAAGGTTGAAGAGCGGTCATGAAGTTACCGTGTCTCTCGGTCTGATGTAATCCCCCAAACAAAAACATCATCCCTTTTATATCTCCAGTTATTTCATTTCATGTTCAAGTTCACTCCAACTAGGCATTGAGAATGGGGCCTGACTTCCTTCCAGTTAATATCACGGACTCAAGTCTTTCATCATCTCACCTAATTTGTGTCCAACATAGAAAACAATACTGTGGATGGAGCAGCAGATAAAATCTAATATTTTATCTATCCATCTTGTGTCAGGCTTTAATCATGCAGGTGATGTTATAACTACCAATGAACCCTGAATGCAATTTTTTTTTGACCTGTGGGAGCAATCCGAAGCGTGCAGAGAAAAACATAATGCACAGAGAGAACATGCAAACTGCACCAAAACTGGTTTATTCTAACAGGACATTTAATTAGTGTACAGGACATTTACTGCAACTCCATGCAGCCCAGATAGAGTTACTCCATAATTTCGTGGTATTGTTCAAATTTATTTAATTCTCTTTTTAAACCCTTCCTGCCTAAGACAGCGATTTCAACCTGGAGGAGATTATGTGATGGATTGGTGTTTGTCATTATCTATAAAACAACAGTAATTAAGGCAAACTGCCTGCCAAAGCTGAGCTTACCACAACAGCAGGCAGTTTTATCTCAAACTGAATAAAAACATAGAACTTGTGTTGTGTTGTACACGGCACAAAACATATGGTAATTGCTGAAAATGCTAATTAGAACTGGAACCTGAACAATTCACATGTGTTTACTGTACATGTGTATTTTCTTTTTTATCAGGCTCAGATCTGTCACTTAACCAGCTTCCAATAAATCATGACTTGTTCTCATCTCACCAAAACGGATCTGTGGTTAAAACACTTACGGTACTTGATTTGGAATGGAAAAACCCAAATCTCAAAACTGTAACACCCTATCAGCATGTCACCTCACACATCTGGATATTAGTGTGCCGACCATGGAATCACCCTCTTTTTTTAGTGGCTGAACTGTAATTAAAGATCATGTGCTAATTTAAAAGGTAACCAAGAGAAATGCCACAATTACAAATTGAATATTGTTCATGCAAATAACCCTGCCATGCAATCAGATATTTCTAAAAAAAAAAAATAAAAAAAATAATGAAATTAAAGAACCTAATAGGATTTGAAGAAAAGTATTTTTGTTCGACTAAATAATTACACAAAGGAAGGCTCAGAACCTGAACTGCACCCGTCTGTGCACTCACCTCAAACTATTCACAATCAGTTAATTTTTTCCCCTAATATTCAACTGGGAATCAACAAATACAATACCTACAAAAACGTGGAGATATTTTGCTTCTGGGTGAAATTTATATCAAACATGCTTCAACAAAGCATGTCAATACCTTGTCATGTGCCCTTGAGCATCTATTACAGTTTGGCAATGACATCTGTAATTGACTAAACACACCTGTACACACTGCAGCGTCTCCAACATGTGCCCAGAGCGAGTAGCATTCATCAACCAGCTGAGCAAGGCATTGCTAACAATGAAATGGCCATCAGGGCCAAAGGACATCCACTCCTCTCTTCTGCAACCTGCTGCTGACACTCTGAGCTCAGTGGCCACTCCTGTCTGAGAACATGGTGTGTGTGACCTGGCAGTGGCGAGGTCCTCTGGATCGGTTGTTTAGTGTCGTCTTGAAGTCCAGATGTGAACATCAGGAGGAGGAGGGCTGTTCCAAAGCCAATTCCACTTCAACCCGGGAAACTTATCGGTGCATTTATAGCTTAAACACCTGTTTTGAGTTTAGGTTGGTAAAGCGAATAGTCTCTCAAATGGAAGGCTGCAGGTTTCATTCCCTATCTGTGCCCGTGTCAAAGTGTCCTTGAGCAAGACACTGAAGTCGAAGTTGCTCCTACAGGGTAGACTCAGGATCTCACATGGCAGCCGCCTCCACTGCTGTTTGAATGTGACTACAGTAACAATACAACAATGTTTGCTGATTGCTCAAGCAGTGGGCAAGCGCAGTTTAAGTGAAATACATTTAAGCTCCCGAAAACAGAAGAGCAAGTTGTGCAAAAAGTACTGAAACACTGGACAGTTGGACAAGTGCATTCAAAAGTTTAGACAGGGTCACATTGATTTTACCTGTAAAGGTTACAGTGCATTTTTTCAGGGCTCGTTTTGAGAAGGAGAGCTCACAATCTCAATGGGTTGAATAAAGGGTAAATAAATAAACAAGTGTTAAAGAAAATGAAAAATATGTTTCTACATTTATCCTGAAATTTCACCTGAAAGCTCAACATGCCATCTTTTTGTGAGTGGTATAGGTGCCTCCGTCCAATGAGAGTCACAAATCGCAATATTCAAAGCACCAAAACTGATCAACAGCAGATAACAAGGGGAAAAAAAATGTCCATTTCTGAGTCTTAGCTGTAAGAAACTGACACATTTTAGGAAATTCCTTTTTAATCATGCATTTCCAATGAGTTATACGCAAATCACACACCGATAAAACATTTTGAATTTCGTTAAAAAAAAGTTTGCATTCTCTTCTTGTAAGAATAACTATTAAAAAAACAAATGAAGAACGAGATCAATCTGGGCAAACTCATTTCACTATAAGAAACCTAAAAAGCATGACTAAGATTGCATCTCAAGTGTGTTTGGATGAAACTGAATATTTAAAGTAAATGACAACGTGAAAACATTCTCTCAGAGTCTGAAGGTCAATGTTTGGGGGCGAGAGTCCAGACAGTAAAGACTAAACTTTAGATGCCTTTTAAGACATTTTCTCCTGTTGCAAATGTTCACTGTATACCATGAACCAATAATGAATGATTGAATGCATTTTTATTAGGTATAAAAGGTCTACCGGGGGCTTTAAAATAAAACAGTTAAGTTTTTGTTATTACAAAAGTTGAGCTTAAAACTATGTTGTTGATAACTGACTGTCTACTCCAGTGAGACATAACCCGAGCAGATCAAATTAACAGGCAATACGCAGAGGACTTCTCCGGCGACGCTCACCCACCGTGTGTGGATCGGCCACAGGGAACAAAGTGAACAGCAATAAAAGAAGATGAGTGAGGGATTTGGATAAGTCACCCAGGATCACCCCATTATATGAGCTATTCCGTTTTAAACCCTCATCAGCATAGCAGGGATTTCCAGTGCAGCTTTACCACAGCTCGAGCAAGACTACAGTCTCTCAGGAGAATAAAAAAAAAAAAAACGTTTTTTTTATTATTATTTTTTTTTTTTTTAGTTTTACTGCTGCATGATGCAGCTGTCACTTATCAGCTCACAAATATAAAAGCTCCTTCATTCACGAGCCGTAATGAATTCCTGTGGTAACACCTCGCATACTGCGGCGAGAGCAGCAGAGACCCGGCAATTTGCTGGGAACCGCTTCCAGCCGGTCAGCTTCAGCGTGTCGGGCGGCAGCCTGTGACAGCGGACCTGGACATAAACACAACAAAGTGCAAAGTGTCTGTGAAAATGATGGACACCAAGGGGAGAAGAAAAAAAAAAAAACCCCAACAACAACCAAAAACAACAACTTAATGCAGCTCCAGTGCTCTGATGAGGGAGAAAAGGATTTGGCCTCAGAGCCGCAGAAATCTGCAGAGATTTGACCGTACACTCCCTTCTCTATTCACTGTGAAAGGCAAACCGTTTTCTAAGATGTGTGACCATTAAAGTGAAAGTAGTCCCCCCCCCCCAACCTTTCCTTTTCCCCTGTGTCCCTTCAACTACAATATGTGCTTTATTGATCACGGGGCTGTTGCTTGGATTGCTGGTTGTAGTTAGATGTCACTGCTTCGGTCAGCTGGAGCCTCGCAAACAACACTGGAGAGCCCCGAAACAGCCTGACCGAAGCACGGACAAGCCATGAAGCTACATTCAAGCTACAAGGCATCCATGTTTCCATTCTTTCTCGACATTTAACATTAACGTAAAAAAAAAAAAAAAAAAAAAAGATCTTGTTCAGTGTGCACTGCACTGGCTCCTCAATGCGGAAACAAGAGAGCAGAAGTCCAGAGGAAAAGTCCTTGACATACACTTGAAGTGGACTTGAGATGTTTTACACAGCAATTAAATATTGATAGGACTCCCTCCAGGAGAAATGGCCATAGTTGATGGCAGCCAGCTGAACAAAACCAGCAGAGAAATGTGTCATGTCTGTTTAATTGAGTCAAAAATAATTAAATAAACCTGGTCATTAGCTGACGGAAGTCTTCTCTCTTCTCGCTCGCTTTAAAAGTTTGGAAGTTGATGTTAATTGATTGAATCTGACAAGTGTATATTTGTGCTGTTATGTTTTATATGATTTCCAAATGGTTTCAGTAGAATATGCATAAATGTTTAAGGTGCTAAAATATCACTAAAACCTCTTTTTGTTTCTGCAACAGCACTCCATTTGTTAAACTACTGCAGCTGTCAAGATTCCTGTATTTTGTAAGATTCATAATGCGATCTTTCCTCAGCTCTCTTTTTTTTTTTCTTTCTTTTTTTAAACAGTGGGTTACGTGTTTCTCACAGAAGCCTAAATCAGGCTTTTGGTTTCTCACCGGGTTCCGCTGGATGAAAATAACCACAGGAGTTTGCAGATTCTGAATCAGCTGTAACTGGCTAGTCAATTAAGCTCCATGGGTTAGTTGAGAATGTCGCCTCCGACTGATCCGACGTGTGAAAGTGACTCATTTTATGACAAGGATCTTGTAAAAGGGCCATCACAATCAATGGCTTCATGTTGTGCTAAAACGCAGGTTGTCCCACGCACAGACTTCCTGGTTTTAACCACATGACTCATTGCTAACGGTAAAAAGCGTGGATGTACTTTTCAGGTACGGGACTCGTGACATAATTCATACACTGGAAAGCGACTGCTGTTTCTACATTATATTGTTAGAATTAACAAGACACGTTGTCCCTCCATTCATCCATCTTCTATTTATTCAGTTTGAGGTCACTGTCGCACCTGATCCCAGCCGACTGGGGGCAAAAGGAAAGGTTCTCAAGCTTGGACTCCTCACTGCAATGCAAGGTTAGTTCCCACAACCCACCGAGAGTCTGAAGGGCTTAAACTGCTTTTTCACCAGCAGTCTTTAAGAGAAATGCACATAACATCCTACATCTCATTTGAATGATTTCTTATTTGTTTCCTTGGCTTGTACACGTTTTAATCTGTGCTGTACAGCGCACTTTAAGGTACCAATTCACTCACTGGCGTTATGTGTTTACAAATTAGACTCCCCAGGCCATTTTGTTGGTGTACTGTAAATGTCTTATAATGGAAAAGAAAAGAAAAAAAAAAAAAACAATTCAAGCACAGCATGCAGGCTCAACTGCAGACTTTGGGAGCAGGTGGGAAGATACAGCAGAGAGGCTTTATTAATTCCGTGTCAGGTAAACAGGCTGCAGTAGAGAGGAGAAGGTGCAGAGGTAGGTGTCATCCTGACAGGCGGCGCAGAGAGGAACAGGAGTAGCAGTGCTGGGGATCAAGAAGCGCCTGCTGCCTCGAGAGCGCCTCGGCAGCGTGGAAATGTTGGGAAGAAGATAACAATAAACACTTTGTTATGCAGCGAACCAACAATTCTGGCTTAGCGCTCTGAGCCCAGAACCTAATAATGGCGTAAGATGTGTTTCCAATTTTTTTTTGTCTGCCGAGACCGTAATCACATTAAGTGTAACTCGTTTACCTGAACAGAGCGGCGTTTACCATGTGTGGGGCTCAGTTTGTTAATGTCAATCATGCTTTTGTTCTGTTGGACACACAGAAAACCACATAAACGTTATATGATTTCCACTTGAACCTATACGGGTGTTTAATATGTTCACTGGAGGCAGGATGTCCTCCCAACATTGAAACAATGGCTGACAGGAGCAGCCAGGCTACTTTCTCTCAGCGGCGCAACTTTCCCACGGCATTGTGTGCGCGCTCGTTGCGTACTCCGAGCACATTCCCTAAGTGAGCTAACACCTATCAGTTCCTCAGCCTCATCAACCGAAACCACTTTGTTTTAAACCCGGCCGGTGCGATTGGCCATGCATGGCAGCGACTGCACAAATCAAAAGAGAATGACTACAAGGACTCATCTTGAATCCCTAATGCCCCCTGCTCCGAAGGCACAACGTGGAGGAGTTTTTCAAAACGCTGAAAGAGAGGAAGCATGAGAGTTGTCTAAACTCATTTTGCCAGTGTGTGAGCAGACTGATGACCTGCTCACATAATTTTTTTCTTTTTTTGTCCCTAGTAAAACTGTCTCCTGCATCTCATGGAAATGTTCCTTCTGCAGACTGACTGTATTGTACACAAGGTCTCTGCAGAGGTCAGTGATCGGACTTCTATAGTTTAACCACAGGATGATCCCATTAAATCTTCTGAGAAGCTCGGGTTCCTTTGATGATGCAAAGACTTACGCGTGTCGTGAGATATTGTATTAATATAAATGTGTTTTTAGAGTAACAGAAAATGATCAAAAAGGACGTGAGATTAAGGTTTTCCACCAGAGAGGTGAAGCGAGGTGTCGGGTTTTTTTTTGAGGAAACTGAGTCTTTTCCTATGCACTGGGGAAGGTGAAATTGTTATAATATTTTACACTCACGCTGGATGATTTTCACAGCTCATACAGACGGAGTGCAGTGCCAGTGCACAAAGCAGCGTGCCAGACCTTCCTGTGGGAGATGAGAGCGTCATAGAGATGCAGTTCATGTTCATTAAACTTAAACATTTAACGATAATTCAATGCAAGGGGGATTTTGTTTTAATAACGCCTGGCAGTGGATTTAAAAACATGTCATTGCTGACTCATCCATAGAAAATATGAGGATTGATGTTGGCTGTTCCCTTAATCAAACCAGAAGATAGTTTTATTGTACTGTATGTGCAAAGCTTTCAAATTTTGGCATAGTCCCTGCAAATTCACCTTAAACGCATATTTTTGTATTTTAGAACTGTTAACAAATAGCATGAAATACTCTCACATTGTGAAGTAGCCACTGCATCCATGTGCAGGCTAATCAAAATAATTCAAAGCTATGTTCTCAAACCTTCCATTGGAATTGGTTTTGTTAAATTTCCACTGATTGCTCTGAAAAAAGAGCAGTTATTTCGTAAGATAACAATCTGCTGATACACATTATGATATAAATCACAATTTCCTTTGCAAGAAAGGCACTCACCTGCTGCTTTCAGGAGAAACTGATCCCAATACCTCTGACAGTGGAAAATGAGACCGGATGAGTAAAAACCACGTCAGCTGTGAAAATAAAATTTGTCCAGCATGCTCGTAAAGAATTCTATTCAGTGTGTTCAATCAGATTTCACATGATCAGAGCAGTTCAACGAATTACATGATGAAAGGTCCCATTACAGATTAAATCACCAACATATCTTCACCACAGTCTGTCCACATGACATACTGCCAGACTAATCGCAGACACAGAGCTCCATTCATTTATGTCACAACCAGATATTACTTTTAGAGTAATGATCCAATTAAGGGACATTTGGGCAAATTGAACAGATAATCGCAAGATTTTAGTGAT
Organism: Salarias fasciatus; assembly: GCF_902148845.1. NCBI lineage: Eukaryota > Metazoa > Chordata > Actinopteri > Blenniiformes > Blenniidae > Salarias > Salarias fasciatus. The sequence continues at coordinate 20,582,207 of NC_043757.1, forward strand.
CTTCAGAAGCCTTAAGTGTTATTCTTATATATTATATATATAAACAGTAGTTCCAGTTTATTTCAAATTGGGTAAAAGCCTAAAACCAAAGTAAAGGGCTTGGTAGAAATCGAGAAACACTTCTTCGCTATTAGTGTTATTAGTTCAGAGAACACAGTGATAATAGAACACGAGGATGTGAAATGAACTACAAACCTTTAGTGAATGGACATTTGTACTCCATGAATGATCGTCTGTGGTGGAGGAGAACACCATTACATGAGTCTTCTGTTTCCATTCTTCTTGATGGAGAGAGGGGGGGAGGGGAGGATTGGGTTCACTTTCAAATTGAAAAGGAGAAAAAGTCATTGATTTTAGCCTCGACGCTATTTGTTCCACTGCCGTTAAAATTGAAGTTATGCCCCATGTGAAATTATTCTGGACCTCTGGACCTGGTAATGGACCTCTCTCTGCAGCGTTCACCTCTTGATGAAGCATCAAGAGGGAGGTTATGGTTTCTATGGTAGCTGCTGCTGCACGTGTTTTGCACGAGGCGAGGCGGACGCAGCAGAACAGCTGATGATCTTTTCCCGGAAGGCTGAACGCTGAGTGCACGTTTATGTTTCAGCCGAAGCAGGACGACGAAACACAAACCCGTGGCTTCCAGCGGCCAGGTGGCCTGCTCTTCTCTCCATCTGTATTCAGACCCACTCGTGGTTATCCGGCATGGACCATCTTGAATCAATGGACAGTAATGCACCCATAATGCCTCTGTCACACACACCTCCTCCTCCGAGTGAGGCATCGGCTGAGTGGCTGGATCGCCAGATGTGCTTAGGTTCTCCGGCATTTCACAAAGTTTGTCAGATCATCAGAGATCTTGTGCTAACGAGCATTATTCAGACAATTTAAAAATAAAAAAAATACATAAAAAAAAAAAGATGTGTGTACTGAAACACACACAGGGCACTCAGAGACAGACTGAAAGTCTAAAAAGACCAGACTGCAGCAGATTATAATGCCCCTGTCATTTTGGCTCTGTGCTCCGAAGACATTTCTCATCCCCTCAGGAACAAGTCCAGCAAAATCCCTTTATGTTTTGATTTACAGGAGGATTCGCAAAGTTGTAAAGGGATTATTCTCCATTAGAGCGTCCTGCCAGGTATTGAGACTTCAAATGCTGCACACATATTTTCAGCATATGCACGAATGACAAGGCTTAAAAAGTTTGCATTCACGATACCCGAGACGGTCATGAATTGCATTTTTAAACACCGAGAGTATACAACATGCTCACATTTAAGTTGTTACGATTACATTAGGAATCATAAAATATAGATTATTGAGTGCCGGAGATTTTCTCGACACTTGGCTCTATCACCTTCATTGTAGGTAGATAATAAAAACATAATAAAAACTGGGGAGTAAGAAGGAGAAATACCCTTGAAATGTCAAGAGAAGTGGACTTAATCTCGGCTACAGCATCAAGAATTCACCGAGAATGCTGCCGGTAGCTAAAATGTCAAGGGCTTCATTGTGGTAACTTCAGGGCATTTCTGAAGCAGCTGTACAATAGTCTGTTGTTTTTCACAAATCACATTCATATTCTGGAAATTTGCGTTGCTAATTCCATTAGCTGAGAGGATTTCTTCCTGCTTATGATTCAGTCGTGTGGAGGTGGTCCGAGTGTGTGTTAGAAGTGAAGAGTACTCAAGACTACAGTTTGCATTATCACAAAAACTATTAATTTCTGCTGAAATGCAATGCATACAAAAAATTGAAAAAGAACTATAAGAGGTAGTAAAGATAGGTTTAGCAGGTGACTGTGAGAAGGTAGCAGCCCCTTCTCATCCAGACCTGCGACTCTCACATGTGTGTAGGTTCAAGGGACAGTGAGGAGTGGCGTGGCTGCAGCTGAAGTGCGGGTAGTGTGGTACCCACTACCCCCTGAGGACACATGCAAGCAGAAACGCCACACAACTACTCACCACACACACTTCCTCCTCCTTCGCTCTGCCCAGCTGATACTAGCAGAGCGCGCGCTGGAGAAGCTGTATTTCACCTGGCTGATGCAGGTAGGAGCAGTACATTGTGTGAGGGGGAGCACAATTGTGGATTTATTGTAAATACTTATGTTTCAGGTATTGATTTATGGGGAAGATCATTTTTGGTGCACAACTGAATTCATATTTTCCTTTATTGTTAACATATCATTGGGGATCTCGGTAAAATCTTTCTGTGAATATTAATAAGATGATCCGACACCCTTCCTGGAAGGCAAGCTGGAGAACCTTCTGCTCAAAAATAGGGAGAACTACTCCTGTGGGTGAGGTGTGGGGGATGATTAAAAGGATGGGAGGAGACAGGAGAGAGTGGGTTTATCCTGTTTTGTCCACAGCAGAGGGGGCAGCAGTTTCTGATAAGGAAAAGGCGGAAGTAATGGTTAAAAACTTTGTTAGGGTCCATAGCTCTGAGAATCTGTCAGAGATGGCAAAGGAGAGAATCGACCAGACTAAGTTGCAACATCTTGAAGCGTTACGAAGGAAGGCCAGTGTTGGTCATGACATGGATTCATTGTTTACAATGGAGAAGATGCTCAGGGCTCTTAAAACAACAAAGTCAACGGCTCCAGGGAAAGACCAAGTCTGTTATGTGATGCTGAAGAACCTTGGTAAGAAAGCACTGTTGAAGTTGCTGTGTCTAATTAACAGAGTATGGATCCAGGGAGAGCTCCCCTGTGTCTGGAAGGAGGCAGTGGTAATTCCAGTCAGAAAGCCAGGTGAGGACCCATCCCAGCCAGGAAGTTACAGACCTATTGCTTTGACTTCAAATTTTTGTAAGGTAATGGAACGAATGATAACAGAGAGATAGACTTTTGAATTAGAAAAACGGGGTATATTGGCTAATTATCAGAGTGGCTTCAGGAAGGCGAGAAATACAAATGATGCTGTTGTTAGGCTTGAGAATATCATTCGTAAAGCAGAGGCAAGTAAGGAATCTGTTCTAGCCGTATTTTTTGACATCGAGAAGGCATATGATATGCTTTGGAGGGAGGGTCTATTAATTAAGCTCCATAATCTGAGAGTTGGAGCCAGGGCATTCAACTGGATCAGGGATTTCCTCATTGGTAGGAAAATCCAGGTTCGAATAGGGTCTTCCTTGTCTAGTCAGTATGTAGTGGATAATGGGACACCACAAGGCAGTGCCATTAGTCCACTACTTTTTGTCGTCATAATTAATGATATTTTTTCTGCTGTTCCTGAGGGCATTGGCAGGTCTCTGTTTGCTGATGATGGAGCTCTGTGGAAGAGAGGCAAGAACACTGAGCATCTAGTCGGTAAGGTTCAAGAGGCAATAAATTATGTTGTTGAGTGGGGGTTTGACTGGGGGTTCAGGTTCTCAGTGGAACCAGAAGGGATGAAGTGGTCATTACAAGGTTGCGACTTGGGCATTGTGCTTTGAACAAAACGCTGCAAATGATGGGGAAACACGGGACAGGGCTGTGTGAGGTGTGTCAGGAGGAGGAGGAGACGGTGGAGCATGTGTTGCTGAGGTGTGGAGGCTACAGTGTGGAGCGGGAAGCCTTGAGGAACAGGCTGGAGAGAAGAGGGGTGAAGGTGTTCTCTCTTAGGAGCATACTGGGCTGTGGAAGTGGAGGTCAGGTGGGGGAACTGGTATCCTTTTTAAAGGAGACTGGGGTTTATAGTAGGGTGTAGTTTTGATTACATTTTTTTTTTTTTTGAACTAGATTGTGAGCCTAGTCTGACCCATACTCCGGTACGGTAGGTGGCGGTAATGCTCCTAAGTTGGTTGCCAACCGCCCTAAAACTCTAAAAAGAAGAAGAAGATGACCCCTCCTGGAATTTTGGTTTCATCCTGCCCAGGGATTGGATAATTAGGTCTGGGCTGGAGGTATTTAAGGAGGACCATTGTTAAGGAGGGGGGGAGGGTTTATAAAAGGAACAGGGCTGTTCCACAAGATATAAGAGTCTGGTTTCCTTGTTTTTTTTGTTGTTTTGTTTCGCGAATACGGTGATTAGAATGTACCCAGAGATACAGTAGGTGGCGGTATGCACCTAAGTTGTTGGTCGCCACCCGCCATTGTCCCAAGGAAGAAGTAGAAGAAGAAGAAGGAGGAGGGGAAGAACCTGTGAGGCTGTCAGTTGGGAGAAGCCTCTGACAACAGCCTGTTTGTGAGGTTTGGAGCCAGAGGGCGTGGAGCCCCGCTGACCTCTCAGCGTCTCGCCCACTGGGTGGTGGGTGCTATTGCAGCTGCCTACTAGCCTGTTCTAACACTGCCTGAGGAAGTAAAGGACAAAAAGGAATTCAGTGGTGGGATCAGCAACGCCACCTGAGAAGCTGGAGGGGAGAGGAAGGAGAAGAGGACGAGCTGCCAGGCGAGGACCTGAGGAGGAACAAGGTCAGATCTGGTGGGGCATGATGGACCCAAGGCTGGCCAGACCTGAGGAGGGGGATTTTCCCGAGGGGGCGGAGCCAGTGGAGGCCGCTCGGGACACCCTCCCACCACCGTCCAAGAGCCCACCTGGGGCGAGTGAACTGACCGCCTTAAGGCAACTCCTGGAAAAGGCACTGAGTACCCAGGAGGAGGAGGCCCACAGGCAGGAGCTGCGTTCGAGGAGTGTCCAGACCCAGCTGGACCGGCTCAAGGCGGATGTGGAGACCGGGAGGAGGTCTTCAGGGATCCCTCCAGCAATGGCGGCTCCGGCAGTGGTGGCGGCAGCCCCAGCAGCGGTGGCAGTAACTCTGGCCGCAGCGGCTCCAGCAGCGGCAGCAACTCCGGCGGCGGCAGCAGCAACTCTGGTGGCGGCGGCGGCAGTAACTCCGGCTCTGGTGGCGGTATCAGTGGCAGCTTCAGCAGCGGAGGCGGTTCTGACCGTGGGACCCATGGGGGGACGCCACGGGCTCATTCCCAAACTTGAGGAGGGAGATGATGTCGAGCAGTACCTCACCACCTTTGAGCGGCTGGCAACGGCGTACTGCTGGCCCAGGGCAGAGTGGGCGGTGCTGTTGGTGCCCTATTTGACCGGGAAGGCCCGCAGTGCCTATGTGGCTATGGACATGATTGCTGCACTGAACTATGACAATGTAAAGGAGGCAATCCTTCAAAAATATGAGATTGATGAGGAGGTGTACCGCAGAAGGTTCAGGGAACCTGACATCCAGTCTGGGCTGGAGGTATTTAAGGAGGACCATTGTTAAGGAGGGGGGAAGCACCTGTGAGGCTGTCAGTTGGGAGAAGCCTCTGACAACAGCCTGTTGTGAGGTGTGTGACTTTAAAACTGCGAATAAACTGAAGAACTGGCAAAGACTCTCTGAACCTCCGCCTCATTTTTCCACCAGTCCTCTCCCAACATGATCCAGGCGAGCTGGTCCCGAGTTGGGGTGACACCTCGGTCCCTCACAGTGACTTTAAAAAAACTTCACCTGTCTCTGCTGAAGTGTATTCCAGCTGTCGGATTGTGAGAGAGAACATCTTGGACAGGCTGCCAGTCCAAAACAGTCCATCACTGTTTGAACGTGTGCAATTATCATTCTCCCTGACAGTCGTAATATCTAAGGACGATTCAAAGTTGCCAATCACTGAACTTATAACTTTAATTGTAGAAGGAAGATTCAAACCAGGACTTTACCAGGACGCTATAAGCACAAATCCAGCCTTAAAGTCAGCTGATTGACATAAAAATTGGGAGTTTTAACGTCGAAAAAGTTCAGCTCAGATATCCAAAATTCATAATGGATGTGAATAAACATAATTTCCACATCAATGACATTCAAATAACTTTCGCATTTGATTCACTGCCATCACACCAAAGCTTTGCGGGGTGTTTGTTTTACGTGGCCACCGGCCAAACGGTCACTTTGTTCCGATGGTTCCGGGGTGACGCCGGTAGTCATAATGAAGTTAGATGTCTGATGGCAGTTTAAAGATGTCAATGACAGCGGCGAGTCAAAGGTTTTTGAGTAGTCTGGAGTGGACTGAAAGCACCGAGACACTTAACACGGCTCTCATGCCTCTGAATCAAGCCGGTGACAGCTAATTCCTCTCCGTGATGTCTGACGGGTTAATGAGACGCCCGCTGCGGTTAAACTGTAAGACAGCTGAATGTAGAATAGGAGTAACAATGAAACTCTCTTCATATCTCAGATTCGATGTTTTGAACCTGATCATAAGTTGTTGGTCGGCGCATAAAAAGATATTAGTTTTACTGAGAGGGATGAATTAAATAAATGAATGAATAAATGATAGAGGCACAGGTTTCATTTGAAAGTGATGTTCATTTTTCTCATTAGAGGGAGACGTCAGGTCATTGAACTGATGATGTTGCTCATTTCGGCTGCTGATACGGGATGCTGATGAGACACAAGTGCTTACAAGAGCGACAGCAGCTCATTAACATACCTGGAGTTCACTATCGTACCTTTTTGTAAGTCACTGAAGCCCTCTACATTCTAGTATTACGCTGTGCATCTGTATTTGGCTATTCTATCAATTGTAATGGGCAGCTGTTTATACAGGGAATTGACTCCACTCCCGCACTCTGAAGATCATTTCAAAAACACAGGTGCCATCTGAATGTGAGCGCTTAATTATTCATCCCCCGTTACGATTCCCGCCGCGAGCTGCAGTTTTCAAAGTGAACAAAACAGCGTCCAAAGCGAGAATTCAGCAGTCTTGTGTTTCACAGCGATAAGGTTCCCCTCAAATAAATAAAGTGACTTGTAGAAATGAGACACCAAGCGACTGTGTTTTGGTTGGACCGGCTAAATGTGGCATACCGCTCAGGCAGCACATTAAAAGATAAAGGGTTATGATATTCAGCAGAGGCTGGCCTGGGCCTGGTTTTTAATAAGCTGTAGGGATCTGGAGCGCTGTGTATTTCCACTGGGATTGCGTTGTGTATCGACCCAATGCACTGGCTTCACACACCCATGAACAAGTCCTGCTTCCTTTTCTTTTTTTTTTTTCTTCTTCCCTCAACTCCCGTCACTAACCATTAAACACACCACGCCTGGTCGCACAGCAGTTTATAGGATGTAGCAAATTATTGGACAAAATTAGAAATTGAAACCGTACGTCTCCGTCTAATACCTTATATTCTCAAATGATCCATGCACGGTTTGCTTTGTAAACATGAGTTTGCAGCAATGTTTGCTAATATAATGGTCTTGTAGATGTAAGATTATATCAGTGCTGTTTTCATATTCAGAATATAGCCGAGGACGTTTGATTTTTTTTTTTTTTTCAATCTTGAATTACATTGGTTTATTAAGAGGAAATATTCAACAATATGTGATTTGTTAGTGATTTCACTGATTGGGCCGTAGGTTAGTGGGTTTTGCACTCTCCCCTTTAATCCTGTTGTTTGCATTGCTTGTCAAGTGGTCACTCCAATCCGGACAGACTCGGATTTACATTTCCTCCTGATAACTGAGAGACTCTCACAACCTTATCTTAAACACACACTGTCTTTTTATGGCAACGTGTCTTATTGAGCCCCATATCTGAATCTGCATGTGTCGAAAAGCAAATTACAAACACTACCTGCATTAATATGATCCAAAACTGTGTTAGTTTAAAATTGTTATGCCGAATGTCTGTCAGTTTGTGTAGTATAGTTATTGTACTTTTTCAAACAACTAGGTTTGTATCAAATTTTGAGAACTTCCACTGTTAAACATGAGGTAATATGGAGAGAGGTGTTTATTTCTCTGCACCATGATTTAAAAATTCTATTGAATTGAAGTAAAACCTGAACTCAACTCAATCCAACACATGAGATTTAAATGTCTCTCACCTTTGTAAGACCCATTTTGAAGTGAACTGCCAACTCTTTGGCTCCTTTAAGAAGCATCTTCACAACTATAAAGGACAGGAGGAAGCCATTTTTGATTCACTTATTATTGCCTGCTCTTCGACGGGATCTCCTGTTCTTATGCATTCACTGATATTTCACAGGAGACTCTGTCACTGCTGAGCAGCCCCCCTTTGCCCATCTGGTTTCTTTGCAGTCGCAGCTGAAGTCGCTGCCCTTCGACCCTGAACCTGTCGCCACAAGTTTGTGCCTCTGCAGGATCGATGAAAGGTGTGATGACAGCTGCCCTTTTTAACAGTGACAATTGTAGACAGCAAAAGTCTAAAGAGGAAAGCAATGAATAAGTAAAGCGGCGACGGTTTTCCGACTGGAGGCTCTGACTTTGGGGAACCTTGCGCCTCTCCTGTCTGAGCCATCTCTTGGTTCATGCGACCCGAGCCTCACACTGTTGCTCCTTTTCCACTCATTATCTCTGCAGCTTCTTTCTACTTCGCTCTCACAGCATCCTTCTTACCCACACACTTGAAATGATTTCATCCTTTAAACTTCATTCAAACATGGAACCCAATATCCTTTAAGAGGGTAAAAGAAACAAATGAGCTGCATGATCAATAAATAAATCATCATTATTCTGGACCATGTTTGAATATGAAGATTACCTGAACATGTGCTTACTAATTATGACATTAATCCTATCTTATTTGATCAGCTCAGTGCACGCAGAACTTTTCAAGACCTTTAAATTATACCACACACTCTGCCATTATGTGAACATTGCAATTTCTATGAATAGATGCGACTCTGAGGTGCTTGAGATTTCCCCTTTTCAATTAGAATTTTGATCCCTGTGACCTCGTCATGTCAACTCATTGTGTCATCTATAAAGCCCAAACATTGTTCTCATTTTCCAGGGTTTTCTACAAAACACTGGTGACAAAAATACAAGGTGTGGTGACCAGCTGACCCTCGGAGTAAATGCAGCATTACTGCCTTTGTTTGGAGACAATGCGGTAAAGCAGTGGTGGTGAATTTAGATGAAAGGTTTCAATGATTAAAACAAATCCTGAACAGAAGTTAATGTTTTTTTCTGACTTAACTGACCTCAGTTTACTGCAAACTGAGGTCTATATTCAATGTTTAGAGACATCTTAGTCAGAAAATGGTCACTGTTTTAACATCAAAAACTTAGAAATTATTCCATCACAATTTTGCCAATATCAAGCTACTGAATCTTTGATGAAGTTTGAAATCAGACCGCAAAATGTAGCTTGATTATCTTTTGCAGACAAATTTGAATGCTGATTTGATTATACTGGCAAACTGTCCAGGGTGTTTCCCGCCTTCACCCATAGTAAACTGGAATAGTCTCCAACGCACTGCGACCCTGAATATGCTGTATAAGCCTTATGAAAGATGGATGGATGGATGGATGGATGAGTCTGTGCTGACTGAGTAAAAGCAATAATAAAAGAAAATTTGTCTAAAGGGGTTAAAGTTTCTGAGAAAACATACTGTATGACTGTATGTTGAAGAAGTTTCACTTTTTTAAAAAAGTACATGCTTTATTTATTGTCTGGATGAGATTTCAGGTTTCTGGCTATAGATGTTGACTGATTAGTAAAACTTTACAGTGCAGTAATTCACCTCTTTTATGTCAACCAGTGCATGCAGCTTTGCCCATCTGACTCTTCCAAAATACTGTCATGAATTCACACAGAAACATATTGTATAATTCATCAGTTGTTTAAAGCGACCTTGATGCTGTCTGATTTTTAATTGCTAGGATCTTGGGATCTAGTCAAATGGAAGAAAAGAAAGTAGAAGAAAAGAAGTCATCGGTGTGGCATCGTTATTTCTGGTTTAAATGATCTGGAAAAGGCTTGAGGATGGGAGAGAGGGCGGTGGGAACTTCTTCCTGTGGATTGATCACAACAGGTAATTACGTTTATTCCCAAGGACACTTTCATGCTGGCGCTGTTTGACGTCCTTTCTCAGTGAGAATGCTTTGTTTGTTCAGGTGGGAAAGCTCATCAGGTACAAACCAAGCAAGCAAGCTCTATTCATCTTGAAAAGCATGGGTCTTGGTTTATACAATAGAGAGTGACGCAAAGCACATGGTGCATCTTTAGTGAAAAAAAAAAACAAAAAAAAACCCCTCAAATCTAACAGCAGAAAGCTGAGGAAAGAAAGGAGAAGTTTAAAAAAGGACTTGTGGGCAAATGAGGTACAGGTATTGGACAGATGATTATGTATTATGGTTGCTATCAGGTTTTCTCTTCTTCGCTGCTCTTTTTTTTATTTCCGAGTCAGTGTTTATTTGGGCCAAAAGTGTCCAAACACCCAGCTGTTGTAAGTGCCTGACCTTGTCAGTACAAAACTGAACCAGACCGAATGAAGGTATGAAAGACTTCAGCTCCCCTCGCCCGATCCCCAACCATTTCCTGTGACTATCCCGGTGTTAGACCGCCCTCGGAGTCACCAATTACACCTCAAATGTCTGAGGAAATCCAAGCACCCAGAGAAAACCCCCTACACAGGGAGAAGTGCTGCAGCGCTCACTTTATAACCAAAAATAGACACGCAGAACCCAACGCTTGCAGATAAAAGTGCAGGGCCCGGTGATGAAGTAACCTCCACGAAAGTAAGACATTCTATGACAGACAGGAAGACGACACGTGAACCCTCCACCCACTGGTCCACCACCTGTCAGGATATGGACAACCGCTGTCACTTGGTGATCTCATACAGTATTTATAAAACCCTTTTCTATAAAACAGTGTGATCGTGGTCAAACTTTGAATAAATCATGAGTCTACAGCCATACATCAGTTCTGTGATGAGGTGAAGCTCAACGCTGCAGTCATCTTTGTTTAGGACGTATGATGCATGCTAACGTTTGCTAATTAGCACTTAACCTACAGCTCAGATTGGTGTGGTTGTCATTAGCGCTGCACATATTCAGCCATAAATCAAAGCACTCTACAAATTAAAACACAGGCCCAGTGATGATGTTGTTGAGATATTTAAGTGATTGCAGTTCAGATCATCACATCTGCACGATGTTTCAATGAGGACAGATTGCTGGGGAGACACTAAAGAGCAACATTTACCAAAGTGAACAAATCTGAATATTCAAGTTTTAGTGATGAGACAATGGGAGTGGGAGTGACCATTAATCCAAATGAAAGGATTAGATGAGGAAAATGTGGAACGCTGTCGAGACTGAAATGCAGTGATGGCAATATTATAAACCAGGGAGCTGGCACTTGCAAGACAGGCTCAGGGAGTGAAAACCCAGTAAGATCACTGGGGAAAAAAGGGGGGAGGGAATAAAAAACAAAATCTGGAGTGACAACAATGAGATGCAGGCATGCATTTTCCATATGCAGGGCTTTAGACAATAGGTGAATCACTGAATCCAAGCAAGAGCTTAATGCCACACAATGAGCACTTTGACTCATATTACAAAGAAGCCAATAGAGAGTAGTTATGACATTTATGGATATTCCACATCAAATTTTTGATATGTTTCCATTTCTTCCAAAGTAGCTACCTGATGCCATTTTCACGCCGAAGTACTGGGTCCGCCGAGATCTGCAGATCGCTGCAGCGGCGGACTGGAATGCTTGATGGTGTAGTGTTATACGTGAACAGTCTGAGATCAATCCATAATCTCTTTGTGGTCATTACAAAGACTATTCAATATGGTACGAAGTTTTCTGTAGATAAATGTGTATTTCGTGCAAGCCTACATATGGCGGACTGATCTCAGACTATTCGTGAATAATCCTGCATCGTCAGCTGTATATCAGTGTGAAAGTGGGTATGACCAGCCAACCAATGCAGTAATTTCTGAGTCCAACTTAACTACTTAAATACTTGGATGCAGTGTGTGTATTTGTTTGTGTCTGTCGGTAGGTGTGTGTCTGTGCATGCATTACATACGACTGACTGCACAGCGAGGAGCTGCACCGATGCTTCCTGGTAAGTGGCCTTGTGTTGGCCTCGGAGAGAGCGTGCCTGGCTTAGGACGGGCGATCAGGATGTTGTACAATTGATCCGTTTCACCGTCTGTCCAAAGCTGCGACATCGACTTGTGTAGTGAGTCTCAAGAAGAAAACAAAAAAAACAAAATCATAACTCTGACCTAGTAAAATGCTGGGAATGACTCAGCTCATCGGAGCAGCAGAAGACAAATGTGATTAGTGCCGACTGATGAAGAAGAAGGACAGTTTCATTTACTTTGGTTTTCTTCGATCCACTGGACCCATGGCATTTTGCTTCCAAACAAAAAAAAAGGACCTCAAGATGAACTTGTGAAACTCAGCTTGTTTAGCAATAAACTCTGACAGCGAATGCACATTACTTTAACACTGAATTTTCACAACTCATCTTTTAACAAGCTACCAAACGGAGCCCGGCTTTGGAGGCAAAGCTGACGAACGGGGGGAACAAATATTCTGTCGGACATTTCAAAACACAGATTATCACAACCACAGAGTTGTGCAGTGTGAAATTGCTGAGTGGTGTAGTGTGAACGAATTGGGCGCCGAAAAGGCAGTGGCCATAAAATCATAAAACACTCGCCGTCTTTCTTTTATCCAATCCACGGAAATAAAACGCCTGTAGTTGCCTTGGATGATAAAAGTGCTCCTGTGTTCTTAGCGATATCAAAGCGGCACTGAAGTGCAACAGTAAACACTGATTTTTAAAGCGCGGGCCAAAGTCTGTGTCGACCGTCTGCAGTCACTGCCTTGAAAGGGCAAGTGAGGACCGCGCAGTGAAGGATTCAAGGAGGCAGATTGAAAAAAGGAAAAAAAAGGCATACCGTACCTCCTTACGTAAAGTGTCACTCCAGATACGAGACACGATCTCACGTTTCAAACTTAAAAAATAAAATGAAATGATGTATTTTGATGGAATGAAACTATCAGATAAAAAGCAAATGTTTCATTGAAGTCAAATTTTGAATTAAAACAGTTACCTGGCACTTGTCCAACCACGTCTCTCCAACACAGAGGCCTTTTTTAATGTCATAAACACTACTTCACTTCAGTGACAGAAATATCAATGCACCTGACAAACCAAATGCTCAACAAGAAATAAACTCGTGTGCACCTTCACTTCCTGCTGTCTTCTTCCTCCTTTTCATCCCGCTGTAAACTTCCAGTGTTCAATTTACTGCCTGTCTGCATTTGACAAAAAGCCCGCCTTGAAGTGCAAAGATAAAGGGACAATTCTGATCTCTTTTTGTCATGCCAGCCGGGTGTGTAAAACACTGTACTTCTGAGGCGAAACACTCATCTGCCACCGTTCTCTGTCTCTTCATGAGACCGAGCTGCGTGCGCTTTCTCGTGTCGAGGTGCGTTAACTAGCTCGATCACAACAAGTCACCAATAAAAGCGATGGATATTCCTAATAAATCTCCCCCAAAGTAAACAGTCTGAGGCTGGAATGACGCACGGCATGCTGGGATCTGAGCTAATGCTGCATATTCTCTCTGCAGGTAAAAATAAACTGCTTTCGCAGACCGGGTTCATCTGAACTGCCAACTCCTCCGTGACATTTGACAGAGTCCATCGGGGACTTCACCGTCAACAACAGAATCCCAAAGACAAAGGTCGCCATGTCTAAATCAATTCGCATCACTAACACCTACCAATCCACTACAGAGGGATTCTGCTCCTCGCAGCGGCTCGCTCACCTATTGTTACTGATTCAGTGTTGCACTAGATATTCAGTGTTTTGGCATTTCTGCTTTGTTCGTGTCCTAATTGGAAAGGATATGCGTCTCTGTTGGGCCAATACTTGGCAAAGCATTTAAACACCTTTGAAAAAAAATCCTGTACTTTGAAAATGAGTTCAGAAACTTTGTTTTTCATACATCAAGTGGATTCAAATAAAGTTCAGAGAACATATGGCACAATTCACTTTGTTGAGTGACAGTGTTAAAATAGGACTTTATGGGCTTTCTCATTGTAAGCTCGTACTAGAATGGATCATTATCAACAAATTTATTCAAACTAATTTATAATTCTTTGAACTGTTTTAATCCACACGGCTTCATTAGAGTTCTTTGTCGTCCATTCACAGCAGTTGGAGGGTGGCTGCCTGACTTTTCAACTTTAATGCCCTGTAATGGTGCCAATCAGCAGAAATTATAACTTTTCTCTGACTGAAAATGTTTCACGTGGCCATAGCAATGGATGGATGACATGGAGGGTTCTCTTTGGACAAGTATAGGCTTACTATACAGTTTTGGCACTATTTTTGTGAAATCGGCAGGTTGGCACAATCTTGTCACTCATTGTGAAAGATACAAATGAAGTTTATGTTTTCTTTAGTTTTTTTTGCAATTTGTACAGTGACTTTTAGATCAAGAATGTATTGCGTGACGATGCAAATACAAGCAGGTTGAACTGCATGACGTTAACCTGCAGGTGTGACCGTCCAAAACAAATTGCGCGGTGTACACCTGTTTCTTTTCCTTCGATTGAGAAAAAAAACTTGAGTCGTTATTTCAGTCACATGGTTCATCAATGTTAACATTTTCATTTCTTGACTGAAGCAAAAAATAACTTCTTGCTTTGCCTTTTCCTGTTGTAGGAATTACTGTTTATACAAAAATGCAACAAAAGGACAACCGCTCACAGCACGCATTGCTGCTCCGAATGCAAAGCTCAGCTTCATTTCATTTCTTTTTGCCAGTGGTTGCGTGTGTGTGCGTGCATGCGCTCACAATCCCGGCCAAGAAAAAGCCCATTTATCAGGCTGCTATTTATCAGGCTGCTAATCAGCCTGATAACCTGCTGGTGTGCCTGCTGCCTGACTGAGCAGCCCCGCGCTCTTCACCCACATAGCCAGCGTTACATCAGAGCCCTCTGCCATTCTCTCATATTTCCCACTCTCGAGATTACAAAGTAAATCCTTGAAGAGCCTCAAAGAATTTTAATATACTACCCAAGTGTGAAAGACAGATTTAAACTTGACATTTTGCCGATTAGAGTCATAGAAAAGAGCTGTGTGTTCTGATTTCTGCCGTTCAAGCTGGAGGATAACACTCAGATTTGTCAACACTTGTATGGAAAAGATTTACATCCGTCATATAAATTAATGACTAAATCCACTCTTGTTTATAGAAATATATTGGTTCACACCTGTCAAGCTGCTAATGACTTGATTGCTCATGCTTTTAACGTGCATGTGCATTCAGATGGAAATAACCGACAGAGAACAGTTCTGATCACCTTCTGTTTCATTGAAAATTTTCAGTCACGTTACATGAAAATACACTTAGAAAGCAGCTCAGAGGGAACTGAGAAGAAGTGAACAACTGGGCATTACTCCACAGAAAGTGGACAAGTCAGAATAACCATCAGTCAGCTGGGAGTCACGGTATCAGGAAAACACAAGCAACAGCAACAAGCTACTCTCCATTTCTGTTTACACATCAAAGTACTATTTGACGCTATAGATATATGGGCTAATGTAATATTTAGAACAAATAAACACCCATACATACCTTTTCAAATAGTTTAATGAATACTTAATATTTCAGGGATGATTAAGCTCACAGAGAATGAAGCAACTGTTTACTTGTTTATCTCTTTATTTTCATTACGATCAACCAATAAAGAACATTATGCCTGTTGCACGATGCACAGGACCAAATAGTACAACTGTGCTCTTCTTTATGTGATATATATGCACTGTATTGTTTAAAAAAAACTTGTATGAAATTCCTTTAATGAACATTTGTTGAGCAGAGATTGCTAAACTCTTGCACTAATCCGTGGCTAACACTGCTACATCTCAGAACACGTGGAGGCCATGGTAGCTCTCAGTCATTTTTATGTAGTTCTTTGTGGTTCCAGGGCTATGAGGAAGACCAGACTGAATACCATCTAAAAATTCAAGATGTTCATGTATGTTTTCCCACCTGGAAGCCGGAACGTGCCGCCTCTCCATTCTCTCCTGAACACACCATTATTTGTGACGTCTTTACTGTTTATCAGCAGAAGGTGTGAGACCACATGCCCTGCCATCTGTGTGAGATCTGATTGTATTACAGTTTACAAATAACAGCTTTACCAGCGTCAATTTTGTCTCAGTTTCTTCCGTCAGGCGTAGCCGTCCCTGCAGATCCACACAGGTGTTTCCACTTATTCTGCTTAATTAGAGAGGTGAGAATATGGACATGGGGATGTTGGGTCGGGGCCTTTTCACAGGAGACGTTCTGAACCGACGCAGTAGGACACACACACACACACACACACACACACACACACACACACACACACACAGGTGTTACTAATATGATTATCAATGGCTCTGTTGCAGTCAAGTGTCTAAGGGAATCACAGCGTTGTGACAATGAGCAAACATTTAGAAAGCCTGTTGAAACACCTGAAGATAAAAACTGTGATCAATTTAATATTTATGGAAATACTTTAAACAAATGAAAAAAAGACTAATATCAAATAACAGTGTTTGATAATGTATTCATGAGAGAGTAAAATGTTTCTTGTCCAATTCATGTAGAGCTTCACAGGATGAAGCAGCTCCCATCAAAACCTCAACTGATGCAAACAGAGAGATGATTTTTTGTTTTGTTTGCACAATGCTGAGTTTAGATTTTTCAATAACATAATCAGCAGAAGAAACCACAGGATTTAAAGCCACCATCTGCTCAGTCTTGAGATTCTGAATATTCATTCACCATTTCCGATGCTGTTCTGTTTAAACTTTGAAAACCGAATATAAAATATAAATGATATAAGTGTGAAGAGAACACACTCTGACTAATACCCCGAACTTTGTAATTTCCTGCAACTTTTGTGCAGTTCTTTTTTCCCTGTGTCTTCTTGGCGTCTCGGTTCGTCAGGTCTCTAATATGTCCTTTTATCTGCATTGGAAGTGTTGCTGTGCTCTGTACCTGTGAACTTCTTCTAAATTGTTTTCGTAGTTTTCACTCCAGTTGTTGTCTGATAGCGTAATGTCACAGCTGTGTCTCACTCTCGAGCCTTTGCTTTCATACAGTGTGGTTTTCTGCTCCTCCATCATGTTGATCAGCCCCATCTCTGTTCCAGCATGTCTTTATTCCTTCTCCCCGTGTGAGTAAACAAGGGCGCGTCAGCAAAAAGTTGACTTATTTTAGCAAAGCCATTCAAGAGGTGAAACTACAACCATGTTAGTCAAGACAGACTAATCAGATTTGATGATTATAACTGACAGCTGATGGAAACCCTTTTTGAATATGTTTAAAAGTTCAATAATGAAGACTAATGGTGTCATACTCTAATCAGGTAATTAACTCAAAACCCCTACAAATGTTTCCTGAGCCATTAAATAATCTCTCGGTTGGTTTCCCCACCCAACACAATCATCGGTAAGACTGCTGACTCCACACTTGTCCAGAAGATGATCTCTGACACCCTGCGCAAAGCGGGGTACGACACAGAGCCACACTGCTGAAGCAGCTGGCTGTTCAACAGACTGCTGCAGCCAATCACATTAAACAAAATGGAAAGGAAATGTGGTAGAAAATTGGGCAGAAGCGTGAGGGGCAGCCGCAGCCTTGAGAGGACTGTAAAACAAAACCGATCCAGGAGTCTGTGGGAGATTCACAAGGACCGGGCTGCAGCTGGAGTCAGCGCCTCGGGAGCCACCGCTCAGACGTATCCAGGTCATGGACGTCAAGCACACTGCTTGTGTCAAGGCGCTCGAACGGGAGACAAAGTCAGATGTGTCTCACTCAGGCTACTGAACTGCTGCTTGGTGGTCCAAAGAACAAATTAATTCAGCATTAATTTGATGTTTAGGGTCCTAGAAGTGTAGAGGAGTTAAAGTCAGCAAGATGCAGAAAGCCAAAACTGTCTATACTTTACTTCTGTTTCTGACCTACATCTGTGTTTCTGTCCTTCTCCTGCAAGCCTGAAGAAAACCTCCCCAGAGGTCATTGTAGATGCGCTTTGTTGTTAATTTGATCAATACTTGTTGGGTGTACGGCACATGATGTGCGTGCCCATAACAGCGACGCCGATGCCGGTTTCTACCACTCTCACACGAACCCACTTTTCCAATTAAACGCATTGATGCATGTGAACGCCACCACCCTCCCACACGGCCCAATCAGCTTGGCCTGAGTGACAGCAATATGCAGTGGATGAGGGGACCGAACGGCCCAGGAGACGACGAAGGAAGAATAAGAAACACGAGTTTGTAATTGCAATGACATTCAAGGGCAGAAGCAATTTATCACCAAAAACATGTCTGACTTCTGCAGGTGATGGGAAAAGTTGTGTGGACATCTGGTTCTCTTAACCTTCGACATGTTTATGCACCAAAAGGTGGTAGATGATGATGAACAAGGTAAAAAATAAATAAATAAAGATCAAAAGTGGAAAAGATCTATGCTGCTTGATCCTGCTGGACAGGTAAAGTCTCTACATTTACAGTTAAAAGATGAACACTATTGAAAACTGTGGAGAGAACAGAAGCCAAAATGAATTATTCTGCTGCAGTAATTTGGATTATTTCCTTTCTCCATTGTGAAATTGCAAAATAAGATCAGCGCTGTGATTTGAAGTCGGAACACACGTCACATCTCCGGAGTGTACGAGTCGTCTGTGCCCACACATGCGAGCATTCACAATACCATTAACTTTTGTGCATATTTTACACTGAAATTGCAGAATAATACAGACTGAAAGGAGGGTACGGTGGGCAATAATGGACTCGAATTTCATTAGAGGCTTCAACAATGCGCCGGACAAATTGATAGTCAAAAACACAATTAACCCTGTGCTATCCATACAACTCACTTCATTATGGAGTAATTGAGAATCACACCAAGAAGGCTTTTTTTGCATACACTTTAATTAATCTCCGTTATAGTGGACTTCAAGCCAGAGACATTGAGAAAAGGCCAATTAAGCTGGACAAAAATCCTCATAGAGGGATTTATTTTTATTGCAGCATGAATTGAGCATAGTTCGACTAATATTGCATTAATGCACGCTCATAAAGGGGGGTTGTCATTTCGTCTAGATAAGCACTTTTTCCACTTATAAATAAGTGCTTTTATCACTTTTTAGGAAAATCACTTGACATGGGACCAATGGGATCAATTAATATTTTAGGATCCCTGTTTTTGCACGTACATGTTAATCATTGTCTACATATGGGGGATTTTTGCTGAAGTCCCTATAGAATCATTGTCCTTGCACGTACCCGTGGGTGCGCTCAAAAACAATATGGCAATCATAAATTCTGCATTAGCGTTTGGATGCCAGGGATGACGTTTGAGTGGCTGCATTCATAGCGCCGCACACCATCTGGCGCCTTACATTGAAGAAGCACCACGCCACATACAATCAGTCCGTCAGCAGATCCATTGCCTGGTGTAATGGCATTACGCAGAACATGAGGCAAGCGAGCCTCCTGGGAGCAAAGTCAACAGCACCGCTGTTATCAAAGAATAATCACAATTTCATCCAACTCATAAAGCCAGGCCCGCATGCCTCCAATATCTTAGCTCATTGCTCATTTGAAAGAAACTTTAAAAAACATAATTACATGACATTGTGTTACAATTCCCCATATACATATAAAAGATTAATGTGGCACTATCTTAATGCGTATGATAATGGAATAGCAAATGGGATGTCCTGTAGAAG
Source organism: Salarias fasciatus (assembly GCF_902148845.1). Taxonomy (NCBI): domain Eukaryota; kingdom Metazoa; phylum Chordata; class Actinopteri; order Blenniiformes; family Blenniidae; genus Salarias; species Salarias fasciatus. The sequence continues at coordinate 20,601,699 of NC_043757.1, forward strand.
TTGGATCCTTCAGCTATATAATAGACAAGGGATGTTTGAGTAATGCCTGTGAAAATAAATTGCTCACGGAAATGTGCAACAGACTGCCGGATAGAGTCCGCACGACGGTACAGCCGTTCTCATGTTCAGCTGGCTGTGACAACTGCATTGAAAAATGTCACATAAAGTAGTTTTAAAGTTATCTTTGAAATCTAAACCGATGCAGAAGAGTATAATGCAGTGGGTATTAGAAAATATGAGACTGTGAGCCATCATGGTTCACAGAGAAACAGCTCATGAATGAGGAAGATTATAATATTGGGTTAAATCTTAACATATTAACACTACTGATCCCTGCAATGCAATTATTATGGCACGACCTGCATCATTTTATTTGGGGTATATCTCTTAGTGTTATTTCAATTGCAATGCCAGGAGCTTATTTCCTGCTTTGATTTTCAATTTTTAAGAAGTGTGTCTTTATTCTGTGTTGTTACTCATTGCCTTTGTGAGTGTGAGAAATGCTATTAGTGTTAATCCATGTCAAAAAATTATATGAATACCTCAGGGTAGGTTACAAAAAGATATTTCCTCTATTGCTCTGAGGAGATCCCAGCTGCAGTTTTAATTCCGCTACTCAAAATATTGTTCCTATTCTTTTATTTTCAAACTCATTTAGAGCAAAACTGTATTTCAATTATTACAAGACAGGCTACTTAATCTGTCCTTTTCTGTACCTTTGAAGTTTAAGCAGCCTAAAACTCCACAGTAAAAACAGTCAATATCTTTCTCCACAATTGGTCTGAATGGAGTCGAAATGGAGCCATTTGACTCCCCTCTCCTGTTCAAGCACATGCCTGTCTCCAGGAAATGGCCTGGGAGTATTTTCAGGTCTGCCTCCCATTTGGTGCATAATGATAAAAAGTAGGTGCATCAAGTCATATACATCTAAAAAGAGGAAGAAGAAAAAAAAATATATTTTAGGAAAAAGTAGATGTAATGAGAAACACTGGCAGATGGTTTAATCCATCCTCCCGAAAAAACTTTAATAGCTTAAGTGTTTGGAGCTCTTAACAGGAAACAACGGTGACCTGGTACAAAATGTCTGGAGCAGCGTATGGTCCTAACTTAATTTCCTGGCGACTGATCAGGACGGGATTGGATCACGTCAACTTGATGTAGGCCGAGGGAATGGCAAACATCTGGAGCCAGAGGTGGGTCATGGCATCATTAGCCTCGGACATTGGTGCAAAAGCTCGAGTGTTTGGGTCAGTTTGTGCAATCGCAACTGCTGTTCGGAATCAGACAGGCACAGCTTTTTGTGTGCTCTTCGATTTTTCCCCGTTTTGTTTTTCGGAATCTCCAAATCTACGGATAGGCTATCACATAAAGGATGAGGATGGTCAAAATGGCTTTTCATCTGTAGCGTGAGAGAGAGCGGTGATTCGGAAAGAGAATGATGACATCCTGCCAGACTTCAGTCCCTCTCTCAACTGAGCAGAACTGCCCTTGACTGTAAAAGGGGGATTTGGTCCTTAATGATTATTGGATCCAAGTGCAGTTTCTGTAATTTATTGAAAACGGGCTGAATCATCCACTGCAGGCAAGTGACATAAAATCACAGTACAGTTTGTATATCTGCCTCGAGAGAGCCTAAATTACTCTACTTTATATTTCAAAACCGAGGATTTCAGTTCAGAAACAAGTTAAAGGATGGATGCACATTTAACTAGCAGTTTTGCCGAACTCAACATATTAAACATTAAAGATGCATGCTCACGAGCAGCCTAACTCCATAAACTGGTAAAAAAAATGGTATTTGCATACCAACACTGAGAGGCATTTAGACATCCCAAATAAAAAAATAAACAGCTCTATCCCCTGTAAGCAAAATGACGCCCTTCTGTTTGATAGTGTTCTGGCTAATAGGATTATGGTAGAGGAGGCTGCATGTGATGGTGAAGAGGGGAGACTTCCATGATTTACAAGCTTGACAGGAACAATTAGGAGGGCACGCTCAGTGGGCTATTACTCAACACACGCAAAATGAAAACACTGCCTTTCATTTACATCAGTGCAGCCACGAGGCGAGGGAGTCAGAGTGAAGCTGACAAGAGATACTCTTTGTTTCCAGCGAGGGAGGCTATTAAAAAACTAAGCTACCATCTGCATGTGAACGTTGCACGGAAGACTCACACATGCTTGAAACAGACATAAACTCTATTTTTATTGTGCGCTATCTCAACGGCGTCTTGTTGGCATACGACAACGCGCTGCAATTACCCAAGGCTGTGCGCGCTTCTGCAAGATGTTCTTCGGCATCCGAATGTGTGTAGCTGCCGTTTGCACAGCGCACAACACGCGGCCTGAAGACACACAACACGACACAACAGGAATAGTTTCCCCTCACATTTAGCGATGGAAATATGAACCAACGGGGCCTGTGATGCAGATTCCAAAGTGAAAAATGAAGCGAGGTGACGGGTGTTAATGCAAGAGCTGCTGAGTTACGCCGAGATAAGCCTGTATACACTGCCATTATCATCCTCTCCGAGCAACACATTCTCACGGCTTTTACTTCCATATGAGTGAGTGCAGGTAGATGAAAGTCTACAAACAGGACAGCTCAGCAAGAGGCAATTAGAGCAGCTGCAGCACTTCTAGGCTGGCCTGATGGGTCACGTGCGAATGCAGCAGCGAGGGACTTCCAGCAGTTCCCATCCCCACATCTGCTGAATAAATGAAGAGATCTCTCCAAAAAGCACAACACTGGTTGACAAATGATCAGAGCAGCAGAGGAGGATGCGTGTATATGTGTGTTTACTGGCTGAATGGTTGGAAGGAGCAGTGGCATGCTGATCAGTCAGACAACCTGTCTCTTCAAAGTTTGTGTAAAGACCGCATACTGATCAGGAGCTGGTGCACACACTCGTTTATGTGAGACAGTAGCTAAAGGAAAAGAGGTCTAAGCTGGGCTGTTTTTGTTTAATCCCACTCCCACCTGTTCCGGGAGGATTTTTGGACGATTACCACCTGCTCCTGCAAAAGCATCGCATTACCCCTTGTTCCCGCTTAGATTTTTATCGCTGCCGCCCTCGACAGTGTTCTGCAAATCCGTCGCCTCCATCCCACATTGTAGATACGGCATGCTGTGCGTGGACTCTCCGAATATCTCCAATGACATGACATTTTAGTCACTCTGATGTACAACAAGACACCTTTTCCGAGGTATGAATAGAAAATAAGCTGTGGCAGTTGTAAAAGGTAAAAAAGGTTAAAATGATGCATTTTACAACTTGTCTCCACAATCATTCACACACCAATAAAGTGTATTACCGTGAAAGGTCCCTACATAACAACCTGCTCTAGGATGCTTTGCCCATGGACAGAGACTTGGGATCAAACCACAAACCGTGCCATTGAGAAACAACGAACTCTACCAAGTTAGAGTTTATTTGTAATGACAGGGATTTTTTAACATCCTTGAAGATCTGTAAATCTCAGAACTTCGAAATAATCTTATACATCACTTTATCCAACTCAAGGTCAAGGGATCTATGCCAGAAACAGAAAAGCATTTTCTATTTTTCCCCAAAATAGAAGGTTTACTTTTTAACGTTCCCTGATTTCTTGGGGGAAAACCTCAGTATGAACAGGTAGAACATGTAAACTGCTCAAACAAAGGGTGTTCTTACTGGCAGGTAAGCGTGCTAACCACCATTGAGCTTTTTGCCCCAAGAATGTTTTTCTGTTCTTGAATTCTTTAGTGGAGACGAATTAGGACAATTCTTCGGTTTGTAAAAACACATCTTGAAACAACAGTAAAGGTTTGTTGCTCAACCCAAGCAAATGTTAGCTTTCCAAGACGGTTGATCCAAAAATGACTATCTTGAACCACATTGATGAATTGCAGTCTGACGTATATACGCTGATATAATCACACATGATAACTATCGGTTTGAGCAGAATGAATTTTATGACAGCATATGTGAAATCATTGAGATTCATGACAAGGTAAGGCTGCCAGTTTTTTTGTCTTGGTTTTTGAAATTCTCTTTTCATTTGGAAAAGTGTCAAGCACTTAGCAGTGTCATGAGTAACCAGTAGCTGGTGCTCATATTTAACACTACAGAAAGCAAACTGACAACTGATCATTCTAGTTACTATTTGTAATTGTTCCTTTCTCAGAGCCATTGAAATGAGTTTGCCAGAGCTGCTGCATCAAAGAAGTCCAAAGACGCTCTGTCTCACCTTCCTATGTGCAATACCAGTGTAACCATGCTTGCTGGACAGTAGCACATACTTGCTGTTCCAGAGGGGGCGCCAGAGAGCCATCTTATAATACACAGGCTGCAAGTAGCAAGTGGAATCCAAAATCACATAAGGTCTGTTACACAAGCAAACCAAGTCCAACGGTGTATCTACCAATTTAATACCAAGAATCTCACCATCATAACTGCCATGATAAAGAAGCCATCTTCTTTTTTTTTTTTCCTCCACATAGATTTCTCTCCGCTTGCATACAGCAGAGTCACGACAATAGCACAAATATCTGCCTGGAATGTTTGTAAAAAAGAGTGCATTCCTTGCATTTAAAGTTCTTTTGCCTCCTCTGACAACGTGACTGCTATCACCCTGATCTCCACCTGCATGTAAGTATTGTTGAAGACGACAGTTAATACATTTGCTGACACCGACAGAAGCCACCAGCTGAGCTGAGCAATTTCGTTCACACAAACTCTGAACTTTCTTTAAACAGCATGAAAATCTCTTTATGGAAACTCGAAATAAATGCATATATGTAATTTTTTAAAATTTTTTGTTGAATTCTATTCAAATTTTGTGTATCCTCATTGTTTTTCACAAAAAAAATATAATGCAAAGAAAAAATAGGAGAAAGTAGATGACATGAGCTATGAAATGCATGAATATCAGTATTTAAAAAGAATGCCCTTGGCACTGCTGGCAAATACTACAGTTTTCAACAACGTTTAAAGAAAAAAAAAGCTTACCTTTGTAACAGCCAAAAGTCTTTCTGAAGAATGTAAACTGCTCTCATTGCACTCTGCCCATCGAATCAATGTTTTGTATGGAGCCATACAAGCTGTCTTTCATCAACACACTCCTCACCGTCACCTTGCATCTGAGCAGTAATACGTGAATGAGTTTCACACCTGTGATGCTGTTGTTTTATAATCCTCAATCTGCCAGCTGGTGGGATTTTCATTAAAAAAAAAAAAAGTCATTGCTGAAGCGCAGCTCTTATCAACAGACAAGTCTCTGTTTCAGAGGTCTTCCTGATGGTCCTGCTATGTTTCTGTTATGCCTGTTAAGTTATGAAGTTCACCTGAAGTGCTTTTTAACAAGACTCTTAACTTATTGGGAAGAGAATTGTTATTATTTGTAAAAATGGTAAACTTGTGAACGCTTGTTTTTTTTTTTTGCGTGTGTGTGTTTGTTTTTTGCTGATCCACTGTTTCCTGTACAAAGCGCAGCAACTAATGTATGTTTTACCTGATTGCAAGTGCTGCATGGTATACAAGGAGGGACAAAGGAATGAGGCAAAGGCGGGGGAACACATTGCTTTTATGGAGGCATAATTGGAAACCTCCAGCTTCCACAGCCAGAATACCCAATTTTCTTGTGACCTGTGTCACACAGCTACAATTACCTCTATCCAATTAGAGTTAGATCTTTAGCTCAGCCTGCAGCCAGTACCTTGAATATCTTTTGCCAGGAATATTCCCTTTTGATTTTCAGATCTCTATTCATCAGGCTTATGCCTTCCATCAAAAATCAGTCCGTTCCCCCCTGAAATATAAATTGTTGGAAGATTTTGCTGAGTCATAGCAGCTGCAAGGAAAGTCTGTGCATGTGTCTGTGCAAGTGTGTGTGTGTGTGTGTGTGTGTGTGTGTGTGTGTGTGTCAACTTCCTTACTATAGTACAAAGGGAAAAAAAACTGGATTTTTTTTCTCTGTTATTTCTAGATGCGCGATTAGAGCAGGCAGCCTTTCCTCTGAGCCCCTGACTGACGTGACAAACATACCGTACACAGCATTATGCTGTATCCAGCCAGCGGTATGAAACCGCCTTCCACTGTGGCTCTTCTGGAGGAAAAGAAAAAATCCAAATGGGGACTGGACACAGCAGCGAAACATTCAATAAGCGGTATAGCTATGTCCAGTCTGAGGAGAGATCGCCGCTGGACGCTCTAGAGCACAGTGTGTAAACTCAGTGATGAGTAAGCACTTCCACGATCGCTCCTGACAGATCTGACAGCGTCTTGCCAGTAACTCCGAGCCGCAGCTTCATCTCAAGGGTGTATGAATTGAGACAGATTATTTGGGGAGTGATTCAGAGCTGCCATTATTAAGCCCTCGATGCATTATGCTGTAAGTTCGATGGGATCGTCGTGGGCAGTGTTTCTGGGCGGACAAACCATTCCTGCTAATGCATTGGTCTGAGTGGATCTTCCAAAGGAAGGATAGCACGACTGTGACTTGAATCCATGGAAAGTTAAGAATGCAAAGAGATGAAGGTTTGAAGGGAACAGAAAGAAGAAACGGCAAGTGAGTTAGAAAGGTGGAGGGGGAAGTGGTTTCCACCCTGGAGCAGCTGATATATTCATGAATCGCCGTGATTAGAATTTTTATTCTGCTGCTGCAGTCCTAACAGCAAAGTCCTCTGTTCCAGGTAATTTGTGTTCGCAGGTCTGTGTATGCGTGGGAATCACTGACAGCACAGCATATATTACTATGTTCTGTGGCTGTGGATGTGATATGTGCGTGCATACGAATGTGTGGGAGCATTTTAGCAGAAAGATTTGGTTTAGTTTCAAAGCGATTCAGGAAGGAACGAGTTATGGTGCCTGTGAGACTCCTGAGCAGTTAAAATATGCCCATTCATTGGATTCTGCATGACAAATAGAACTATTGCATAAGTGTGCATCACACTCACCAACTGTCAATGCCAAGTTGACTTAAGGTTATCACACATCAAATAAATGTCAAGTTCAAAGAAGACGCCGTATGGTGGGCTGTATTTTGCTTAAACTGTATTGATTCTGAGTAGTTAATGTAGCATGAATCAGAATACTTCTCAAAAAGTTTACTCACATGGACATTTAGGTTATTATCCATCATGCTAGATTTTCAAAGTTTCCAACAACTGCAACACAAACACCTTTAAACCATAAAGAACTATGAGTAAGAACAGATGGTGCAATCTGTAGCACATCAAAGACTGCATGAAAAACAGCACCGAGCCAACGTTGAGCGTACAAACAATGACTTTATGCAAAACAAAACTCGAGCCTATAGATTTTTACAATTGACTTCTGATGCATCCTGAGTAGTGAATACCAATACCAAACCAAGCACAACACAACTCTTAAATTCCCTAAACGTCCACTGAGTGAGATTTCCCAAATGGAAAACCTGAAAAAAAAAACTTAAGCATCAGCTCTCAGACCTCTCAGCTCCTCCCTCTAGTTATTGTGTGATGGAGAAATGTAAAAAAAAACATGGGTCTAAGCTTTGTGGACATTCTGAGAGATGATGGAGGATATGTTTCTCCTAATGAAATGTGAGGAGTATGTCCTTGCGCTGTGGATATTATTAAGAAAATATAATCACTTACTTGATAGCCAAAAGTAGTTTAAATAAATTAACTTCTCTTGATCTCATTATCATCATGTTGGTCTCTGATTTCATTAAGATGTCTAAAAGAAAAAAAAAGCACCTTCGAGCTGATGTAAATTAAAAACTGTCTGTGCTAATCATTCAGTAGTTCTCTGTGATGTCTAAAACCAAATAACGGCATCTTGAAGGTGTAGATTTGTTTCTTTTTTTTACAATCGAAGTTTTCTTGAGCATAAGCTGCATCAGTGGAGAAAACTTTCCTAATAGAGCAATTTACTCTGATCAATTAATGTTGCTTCATGTCGGTGGCAAACAGCATAACAACAATGGCAATTTATAGCGGCTCTAAGCAAAAAAAAAAAGAAGAAAATGCTTACCAAAAAAAAAACCCTCTGCTGCTGGTGAACGGTTAAATCTCCTTGAGCCCGTGGGTGTGTAAGAGATAGACACTCATACACATATGCATATGAATGCCATCGCATCTCAACACGTACAGCTCAGTGCATCATGCGGGGAGATCATAGCTGAATTATGTCGCATTTCAAGGAAAAACACACACGAGCGAATGAAAACATCATTGTTTTCAGGAAAAGGTTTTCATTGGAATTGTCATTATTTTGTATATGTTTGACAAAATATGCACCGAATGGAAAATGCCTACAAGCCAGCAGGCTCTTGACTGACATGCTAAATCGAATTTAAATACCCATTCATGTTGGTTTGGCCTGTGAGGTTAAAAACAGAGCCTTGGAAAAAAAAAAAAAAAATCATGAAATATTACATTCCTTGGTAATAAAGTATCAGCAATACAGGCTTAGAGATGCTGTGTCAAGGGTTAATCCCTTGATATTGCAAGCAACACGGAGCACAGTCTGCATGTCTGGCTCACTAAATGGCCAGTGGGGCTCGATACCACTGAGATAGCACATGAGCTCAAATGGAAAAGCTGATGAGTAACAGTGATTTAATTTGGATGAGCAGAGATGGCATCTTCACGCATGAGGGAACTTCAAAGCCATATTTGGTGAGTCACAATGATGGCCGGCTATACGCGCGCTTTTCTGGAGATCTTACATTAGCCCAGATAAATCAAAACCCTAACTACATGTGTGATTAATATTTTTTTCCATCTACCCTATTAAATATTGTTCGAGGTTCATCTTCTATACAGAAAAGCATAGACAGTATATCTTTTCTCCCCTTTTTTTCTTCATATGTTATGTTCTGAGCTATTCTAAGCAAGGCACACAGTGTTTTTTATAATCTGATGAATCCGTTGCGAAACTAATGCAGATCTTAACATGTCTAATGGACTTCAACAATATGTGCTGCCATGGAAACAAACATCTTCCATCTTGGAGTGGCGCACGTGAAGAGACATCCAGGAGCTCCGAGTGCATTTCTCACTTTGAAGCGCTGCCGGCCGGAGAGCCTGCAGTTGGTGTTGACACAGACTGGGAGCAAACAAAATCTGGGCCATTATGTATTTAATGATGGAAGAGGAGGCACCCAAGAGACCGCAACTGCTCCTCTCCGGGCTGTGTGGACAGCAGACTGTCAGCACTTAATACTTGGACTTTGAAATCATTTGAAAATTTCAAGAGTCCGTTGTGCCCTAAAAATGAAGTGGCTGCTGTGCAGTGTGATAGAAAGCCATCAGTGGAAGGAGGGAAGATGAGATGTGAACTGCTTCTGTGTGATTCATTCATTCATTTATTTATTAGTGGCTTTGTTTAGCTGGATATCGGCTCCAATTGCAAGAGCATCTCAGCAGCAGTGAAAAAGTAATAGCTTCAGTTACTATTTGTTTATGTGTGTGGTTACGTGGGCCAAAATCAATCTGATCAAATGCCAGCCTGATTAAATTTGCACCAAATATACACTTTCATGCGACCACGTTTTTCCCATCTGTTAAAAAAATGTGTTGGATCAGAGAGGATGGTATAATCTTGGTTTGGATCCAGTTGTAATACATGTAAACAGCACATCGGGTTGTTTTGAAAAATAAAATTGCCTCAAATAATATTCTGAACTTGCGACATCAAGCTTCAAACATACGCCACTTAACAACTTGTTGGACAAAGCAATGGCGCCTATCAGGTTATTTCTGCAACTCTCTCTGTATGAGCAATCACAGCTGTGGGTGGGCTAACACGCTGGACGTAGCGGTCGGGTGCTGTGGCCGAGGGTGGAGGGTTCGATCCTTGCACCGCTCCTGACCGCCACTTTGGCCCTCCCGCTGGTGAAGTCCCCACTGTGTGACGCTCTGGATACGATCGGACACTGTATGAGTCAAATGAAATACGATTGCTATAAAATTGAATGTGATGAAATGGCATTTAATTGAAACTGAAAGAGTAGATTTTAACCTTTGATGGTTCTTTGTTTGTCACTTATTTTAACTTAATTGGGAAGTGCATCTGAGAGGATAAACCCTGCTGACTTTGATTACAGAACTTTGCACTGCTGTATGATTTTATTTACACTTTGTACAACTAATCCGATTGTAAATAGGTAAACTCCAACACTCCCAGAAAATAGCTTACTGTTAAATTTTATCCTGTAATTTCTTTAAGATCTACTTATTTTGTCTCTTTTGGGGTAACTTTTACAAAAAATACACACACACAAAAACTTAATTACCTTTGTTGAAAGAGGATTAATAAAATACTGAGAAAAAAAAAAAACCCCAGTCTCTCCCTCTCTGCCAGTTGTTGATCCAGCAGAAGCTCGCTGTTCTACGTCCCCAATGTCAGATTAGCCATGTTTGAATGCGGTCTCAGGGGGAGCCGGGCACACCGTGCATATGCAAATAGGTTTACAGACAACCAATTACACTGAAAACTCTTCAAACAAAAGAGGGCCATAAAAGAGAGACCTGTCACAGCTGGAAGGGGAACAATGAGAGAACAGAGAGCCGAAGAGCGCCAGAGTCACGCTGTGAAGAAGTTTTAATTGTAACGTAATGGATTAGGGAAAATTAATACATTTAGTGAATTTATTTGCATCTGTGACTGAAACCACACTTTAGCACATCGTTAATAGTTATTTAATATTAATCTGCTTCCAACATAGAAATGATGTACATTCATATATTACATTGATTATTTGTTTAGCGGTTGCACACCCGTCCTCTGCAGAGGAAATTAGCTGTGCGGCGCCGGCGTTGGCCTCTCTGTGGGAGTTTTTACAGACAGCTAAGCGCATTTTCCAGTGACATTAATAGTGATTAATGGTGCTGAGTGCTGAATGTTTATGCTGTTGGGATTCGAGTGGAGAGACCGCTTGGCTGAAGGATTTCTAAAAATCGAGCGGGTGTATGGATGCAGACCTGCAGTCTTTCAAACAGGGGCAACTTCGTTTAACATTATGACAGGAGAGTGACCGCCGCCGCCGCCGCCATCTGTGTTCAGCAGGGCAGACAGTGTGGATGTCGAATGTGCGCACACATGAGCGTGATTGCATGCACTGTAAGTTTAACAGTTGCTCTGAGCTGTTAGTAATAAGCGTTTGGAGGAAGAGGAAAGACTTGAGATTCCTTGAGGATGACTGACGATAAGACAGTACAGGTCCATGTTCATTTACTGCTCTGCAACCTTTGTGACTTTCCACTAATTCAAGTTGGTTTGAAGCCGCAAAGCACATTTAACCTTTGAACTGAGGTTAATGCAGCTCTTGAAGTTTTGATGCTCATACAAAACTATATTGTGATGCATTTGAGGATTTAACTGAAGCTCAGAATATTGAACATTTCAATAGATTTAACATATTTTTGTACCTCATTTTTAAAGTTTTGCTCCTCTTTTCAGACTTTTTTTGCTGACAGTTTTGACATTTTAGCAGTTTTAATGATTTTTCCTCATTTTAAGCAGTTTTGCAAGGTTTTTTTCCCCAAAAATATTTAATTTTCTTGTGTTAGAAATTATTAACATTTCAGGTTTTTTAAGCTGCCCCGTCATTTTTTCCTGCATTTCTTGTGGTTTTAGCAATTTTTCCCAATTTTACTTGTCTTATTTTTTGAATCCCTTTTGAACCGATCAGTAATGGATCATTTTGAATAGTACAGTGCAGTGAAGCTATAATGAAAATAAGTTAAATGTTTGTCCCTGTTTCATGCTGTGAAAGCTTCATGGCGCCACTCCAGAGGGACTGAAGAGCCACAGGTTTTGTTTCTCAGGAGCGAACAGAAGTTCAACGATAAAAAAGTATGAGAATGTCACCATAAGAAAATTTCAATTTGATTTACTGTGCTTATCCCATTTGCTAAAGTCTGTCTACTTATTATTACTACCTATTCTTTAATTACATTTTTATTGATTTTCTTCAAAAACAAAACAGCATGAAAGTATATATATATAAAAAAAAAATTAGAAGTGCTTCAACACAATAGGGGCATTTGCAGAAATCTTGGTCATTTAGTCAGTTGTATAAGTTCATTCTTATACAAACGGATATTTTCAAGTGTTATCCAAGTAATGTAACGCTTTATCTAACTGCTGTTACATGTGATATAGTTGTCCAGTTTTTTTTAAACCTTATAGCATTGCCATTGAAGTCAATAATTACTACATTAGCCATCAACTGTTTGCTATGAATCCAATTGCTGAGGATGGCTTTCTTGCTAAGTACATTTTTAGGAAGTACATGTCATCTGTCATGACTTTGCCTGTATTCTTTTTACAGATACATTACCAGGAAGGTGTTTGGAATGCCATATCTAATGATAGTCAGATTGTATTTCTAATTAGTGTGCTTCCCCCTTTTGCCAAAGTCTCTCCTTTCAGGCGTCAATCTTATTCCATCACAGCCAGTTCAGGTTGTGAGGGGCTGACTGTGGGTGGAGACAGGGCGAGCAGGCTGCAGGTCCATCAGAGGCAGGCTATTATTTAATCACTGCTATCGAGGATATTTAGAGTCATTAATCAACCTCTGACTTGGTTTTGGACTGTGAATGAACAATCCAATCCATGCATGGGGACAATGTGCAAATTCGTGCAAGCAATGACTGGATTCAAATGTTCACAATAGAATGATTTAGTGGCAATTGCATAATGTCCTTGTTCACATGCTTGACACCATGGAGTTGGACATGTTGGTGAGGGAAGTTATCAAATTGTTACAGCAAATACATCTGAGTATGGCAAGAAAAAAAGACAAATATGTGAGAGGATCTTTCTGTCACAGAGTCGCAGCTGTTGAAAAAATGGGTTACAGATGTTGTGTATGTTAACATAAATAAAGTCTGCAAATTAAAGGCGTAAGCTGAGAAAACGGTTCAACCCGAAAACAGCAGAATTCCTGCTGAAGAATGAGCCACTTTGCATCGCTTTTTTCAAATGTGTTAAAAACAGACGCAATCATGATCAATGCGAATCCTTTCAGATGAAGAACACATGCTGCATGTTCTATGTTTATGGCAATTCAATAATTCTATCTCTGTCCATCCTGCAAAGTCAAGTTTCTTTAAGTGAACAAACCTGCAGTAGATTTGGCTTTAAGGTGGTAAAATAGTACAAAGGCTAATCACTGCCATTACTGGACTTTATTTCGACTGAGACATACTGTTCAGTTCTCCTTCCAGACGACGAAAATGTCACATCTTTATCACTAAAAGTTTGCAATACATCTTCCAATGATCAACCCATCAGAATCTTTCCAGATCAACCGTGCAGAGACACTGTATTTGTGCGAAAACTTCCACTTGCAAGTAATGCAAGAGGAAAAGTCTTAAGCTCCAATAAATATCATGATTAAGATAATTTTTAAAAGTTCAGGCTGCCTGTGGTGTCAGACATAACTTGCAGGAATCTTTGTAAGTAATGTCTGTGCGATGTTCAATTGCGATTCTCCCAGATGTTGAGATATTTCAGTCGACATCAAAGTGGGGGACCAACAGCTTGACTAAAAATGAGATCAGATATTCATAAACATTGCACTCCAAGTCTCAAAAGCAAAACTGCGTGTTCAGTGTTAATCAGCTTCCTGCAGGCTGCAAATTTCGTTCAACAAAAACTACTTTTTTTTTTTTAATTTCCAAAAGGTGCAACGAGGATGTGAGAAAGTCCCTGTTTATTCATAATGGTGGCTATATCCAGTGATCCTGCTTGTTGTGATCCCATGTGGTTGCTGCATACAGTAGCAAAGTCCTCATGAATAATTTAGATAAAAGATAAAAATGTATGTTTACTGCTTTAGCTGTTTCATATGCTAATGCAAACATTTCTCCTTCACCTGGGGATCTCGTGTGGATCTGAAAGAAGCATTTGACCGTGTACGCTCACCTCTGAGACTTTGGAGAACTCAACAGAGAGCGGGAAATCAACTCGAAAAACAACAACTGCGTTTATGTCTGAACCTCAATATTCTCCTTCAATCTTTTATGCAACATCTGCTGTTTTCCAGTTCGCACATTTCACTTCCCCGAGCCTGCGTTTCGGCGGAGCGTGACCATTTTAAGTTGTGCGTCTTTAGGCCCGAGCTGTCCTCGGGGACCCCGGCCGTAATGAATTGTTAAGCTGACAGTCATCAGCGGGGCAGTGAGGACTTTTTCGCATAAATCTGGACACTCCCCTCCCCGCCTTTGGCAGGTCAATAAACTGAGCAGTAGAGAAGGGATTGAGTACAGTGGTGGTGAAGGGGAGGGGGGCACTTGTCAGCTCTTTGTTGTTCTACTCATTAAGCACACTGAGATTAAGCTGGTGTTGAGACTTGAGGGGGAGTTGTGGTTTATGGCAGGTTGGATTGGCACGCATGCAGCCAGTGCAGTCAGACGCTCGTCATCGGTCCGTGAACAGGCAGGGCTGGGAGGAAAACAGACAATTAAATCAATAAGACAGCAGTCAGCAGATCACTGCACCGGCTACTGTTGCCCCTCAGCCTTTTGGAAGTAAATAACTACTTTGAAAAAGCTTTTCTTCTCTTCAGCTTCAGGTTGCTTACATAAGCCGGGATTAATAAAAACTCTGGCCGTGCCTCTGAGTTATCCCATATTATATCTATCCTGACTTCACCCTACTTTCATTCACTGTTAATACCCGGCAGTGGGACAAACCGGATGGGTTACACCCTCGGGTGTTCACCTGTCTGTCACCGGGAAAATGCCAAAAGACAATTACACACTTACAGGCAATTTAGAGCTACCAATTAAACCTGACATGCATGTCTCTGTGAGGAAGCAGGAGTAGCACACGGAGGACGTGCACACTCTCCACAGCCAGGATCATTTCACCTACAGGCAAGAGAGAAATTCACAGCACCGGCATGCAGGGCCACCTTCAACCTTTAAGTCTAATATTTTCAAAGGAGCCGAGAGTTAAACAGCAATAACATGTTCTTGACATTAAAATATATTTTATAGCATGTGTCTACTGGCGTATTCCTGCTTTTACAGAAAAAAAAACATGACATTTTAGTACTTTATCTGAGAAAATGCATAATGTTGAATGGCAAATTAAAGTTGTTTCTTTTTATTCTTTCCAAAAAATGTATTTTTTACAGTAATGTTCATCTTTGTTTTCTGACCATGAGAACCATACAGAAGAAGACGAAGCTGGATCTCCTGCTTTTCCGATCCACACAAATGGGAAGTCTGAAAGACCTTGAGAGATGCCTCTTGGTATCTGCCACACGATGACGGCAGCAAGTCTTGAAGTGCTGTTAATAGTAAAATGGAGAGCCCCCAATTCAGCTGTTCTGCTGAACAATAGCCCACTGAGGCTTTATCATACTGAGATCTCAGGAATTTGAAGGTGAGGATTACGCCTTGAAGTGTGCGCTCTGTATCTCCAGCCTGCTCTGACTCTGCCGATTGGAGGACTGCAGCGTTTCTGAGAAAAGAAGAAAGACTGTTGGTCAAACAGGTGTGCCTGATCTCTCCTGAACGCCCTCCAGAGAGGCTGATAATGAGCTGCTCGTTGCTAACAGTTGTCCCGAAAGCAGGAAAGCGATGATCACCTGCGAGACCGCGGTCCTCCAGGACCGGGATTCCCACACCTTTGATCCCATTGATTTCCCAGCTAAGCATCGCCAGCAGTACTGCAGCTCCTCCACCGGGTTGTTTTCCTCCTACACTGCCGATGCGTCTCCGAGCGAGTGGCGCCGACGTCCACAGCTGTCCACGTGACGTGTGCAAAGAAACAGAACTAATTGGACCGGGCAGTCATTTTGTCACTGCTTTGAGGTTTACTCCATGCCCCTGGGAGGCGCTTGTGATGGTGGACAGCGGCACAAATTGTTTCATGAACCACAATCAAACTTTTGATGTTTTTTTTTTTTTTGAAGTCTAAATATCTTACCTCAAATATACACATCGTGCAACCCCTTATGCAGAATTCTTATGCAAATTTACCATTTTTAAATTGCTCTCGGAGCTCCCACAGTCTGTTCTCAGTTTGTTATATTACTTGAGAGTTAAAATGTTTCTGAAAGCTGCAACTTGGAGACAAAAACAAAACCTCAACCAACTTGAGGAAGCAAAGGCAGTCACATTGTTTGCTTCAGCAGGAGTATAAAGGACTCCCACAAATCATCCTTAAAGGAAGGAAATAATCAGTTTCGAAATATAGACAAGTATAGAAGTTAAAGAAATAACTTTAATCCCAAATGAGCATCAATGGACCATTAATAGTATTGAATTCTTCTGGTTTTTCAAAGGAAAACTTCTCTGATGGCAGCTTGTCTCATGTCAGTTATCAGGTGGCATTCAAGCCCCTAATGCCTGTTTCCTTATGTATTGCTGGTAAAGAACCGTCTTAAATTGGCTCCTGAATAGTTTGTTTTTTATTTAATTAACTTTTTTTGGAAGGGAGTTTAAATTAATTTCCCCCTTATAGCAGTTAATACTGCTTCAACAGCAGACTGTCCAAAACACAAGAAAGAAATCTACCCAGGGAAACAATATGACCATCAATAGGTCATAAAACTTCCTTGAGTCTCAAATACTACTGATATATTCTATTGTGAATCACAGGACATTATCACATGATGCTGGAAGTTATATTATAGAATGTAAAGCTAAAATTACAGTGAGTAAGCAAGCATTTAAAAAAAGTAAGTGAAAGCATAAAACTTAATAACGCTGCTTGTTTGTATCATTTATTCCTCCTGATGTCGTCACTTTGATTATTTGATGCAGCCCTGATCTAATATTTCATCACATTTTCACGTGAGGAGTAAGCTGTTTAATAAATGAGCCAGTGTTTGCATTAGTCTGACCATTCCTTTTAACCTGTGACCTACTTACATATGTAAAGAACCACAGCAAAATCAATATTTCAGTTTATCCGGTGCAATACATTCCTCACTCTGCCCCCCCCCCTCTCTCTCTCTCTCTCTCTCTCTCTCTCTCTCTCCTTCTCTCTCTCTCACAGTTTGACGGTCTCTATTGCTCCCTCTCGTCATTTCATTTTCTCTGCTGTCTCAGATTCTCATTAACACGGTTGCTCTGCTGGCTTTTTGCCTCCTCCGCCCCCCCTCCTCGTTTTGGAGCCACTTCTCTCTCTCTCTCTCTCTCTTTTTATTTTTTTTTTTTCCTTCGCTGGATCCATCCGCTTTCATCACTGCTCATAAACAATGTGTCAGATGTATGAAAGTAAGGCGGGGGGCAGGAGACATCCAATTAAAAGCACAATGCATTATTATTTCACAGCCCCCTCCCCCTTTGCTTCCGTCTCCTAAAAACCCTTCAGATTATATAACAGCTCGGTGTCAGGGGAGCCAGCCCGTGGAGGACAAGTTGAGGGGGTCTTCGCCGATGATGCAGCTCACCAACTCTGGACTTTCCCCAGCAGCTTGCGTACTACCCCTCACTCCTCCTCCTTCTCCTCTCCCTCCTCCCCCTCCTCCTCCTCCTTCCCTTTGCCATATCCACCCACCCATCCACCCACCAGCCCACCCTCTCCCTGCCTTCCTTTACACACACATACACACATACACTCAATCACGAATGCACAGGGATTGCAGCAGCAGCAGCAGCACCGCGAGATGGAGATCTCCACTGCGTGTGTGAGTGCCTGTTCCCGGTGAGTGCAGGGACAAGAGCGAATGAGTGTCAGTGATGCTTGAATGAGGTGTGTGAGGGAGAAGAGGGGGAGAGATCGGATTAAAAAGGCAGACGCGGGGGGGGGGAACGTCAGTGTGGACCCAATGAGGTTTTTGAGGCAATGTCTGTCTGCTTTTTCCCTTCTTCCATCCTGATAACCTGAATCTTTTTTCCGGATGTGCCACAACTCCTCCAGCAGTCACTGCGCCGGCTGCCTCTCTCTCAGCACTCCTGCAGCCTGTGAGAGCTGCTCCAGTGGCTGGACGGCACCCTGGCGCCCGCTGAATACATGGATGGATGCTGGATCTACCAGGGATCTGTGCTTTCTTGTCCTTTGCACCTCTGATCAGTTTCTCAAGGTAAGAGTTACTTCTCTATTGCTGGAGTTGCACACATATTCACAGGTATTGCAAATTGGGGGGGGGGGGGGGGGGGGGGGGGGGGGGGGGGCTGAGGGGGTGTCATTTGGTTTCCCATTGAAAATCTTAACTTGGACATCCAAGGAATATCTAAATTGTAATAAAATGCCGTTAAAGTCATGTCCATGATCCCTTGCATACATCGGACTTGGATAAATTAGGGAGGGGGCATCACTGCACCCAAGCAGTGGAGGATTTAATGATTAATAAGGAGAACAGACCAAAGGCTTTCCCTCACAATTAAAAAAAAATCAAGATTAATAAGGATGTAACTTGACTTTGATTAATACACTCATCACGACGTGTGTCTTTGCACCCTGTGACAGACATGCAGTATTTATCCAGGGGAGCAGAGGCTGATTATCGAGATCGCTGTACTTGTGAATTGTCTGAGCTCGATAGTGAGGAATACTAATGAGCACTCACTTATAGACTATTGTATAATGTAGTGTCTTGGACTGTCAGGGTGACGGTTATTTATGACAAAATACCTTTTGCATTAGGTGCCATGAAGTGCAGAATAAATTAAAATGCAACATGTGAAGTGTCCATTAAGACCGAAACAGAGGAGATGTGGATTCATACTTATCATGACTGATGACATGTGTGATGTGCATGACTCTGAGGGCACTGCATCACATACAGAGCTGCACTTCGTTTTGGTCTCTCTCTCTCTCTCTCTCTCTTTCTCTCTCTCTCTCTCTCTCTCTGTCTCTCTCTGTCTCTCTCTCGCTCTCTCGCCCCCCCATCACCTTGTCCCTTCAGTTCCTACACGTCATGCCTTGACTACCTAAATTTACAGGAAGCCCAGCGTACAGTGTGAAGGTGGCACACGGCTGCAGCAGCTCCATGTGAGCATAATTTGCAGTTGTAAAACTGTCTCATAAATGACACCTGAGTTAATCATCGCCTCAAAACAAACACTCATGTGTGCCTCTTGCCCGACCTCCTGATCAATTGATGAACCGATCAAAGTGATGGACAGTTCATGTAATGCCGAGAGGACTAAATGCAGCAATTGTCTTATCCTTTATTCTCTTTAAAAAATAAGCTTACACAGGCAGCAGGGTATGTGATCACGAAAGAATAAAACCTTAAGAATATATTTTTTTCATATCATCCTCTTCAAACTTACACTTCCCAAGGATCCATTTCACAGCCAGTGCTCTCATCCATGTGATACGGAGATTGGAGCTTTTTAAAACCTCCCGCTACTCCGCTATAACAGAAAGTGCTGCTCAGTGATAAATGTTTGAAGCCAATAAAGTCATAAAGTGAACTTTCGCAGGTGTAGCCTGCAGCTTGGCATGCATACAGAGAGCTCTGGATGAAGGCTGGAATATGATCCTTTGCATATGTGTCTTTCCATGACTCTCAAAACTAACTGGCACCTGCTTTCAAAAAAACCTCCACGCGAGAAAAATCATGGGACAAAGTGGCTGACATTGGGGATGAAGAGAGGAAGAGAGAGAAGAAAAAAAAAATGCTGCAAGATGCAGCATGTAAGGGCAAAATGTGCATTTCACGTTTGCCCGGTGATGTAGCGAGTCACAGGAGCACAGAGACCCGCCGGACAGAGGCATACACCGAGCAGAGCGATCTTGTCCTTTACATTATGCTTGTGAAAGCACAGTTGGTGCAATGTCAAGCTCAGTAATTTATGCTAATAGTGAGTAAAATTCCCAATGCAAATTGGAAACATTGCGCCGTTGCCGTCCGTAGAATGTAAAGAGGACACGGAGCACAGTGTCAACCTGTGTTCCAATGAAAAAGCTGCATTTACCTTGCTGTGCACTATTGCTAAAGTGATGAGCTGCAGCGGCGGAGAGCATCTCACGTCGATGATGCATTCGGCATGCGCTGGCGCTTGAATGGCGGGAGGGCCACGATAGTTACTTAAGCATTAATGAGAGCGGCTAGACGGAGTTGTTATATGTAAATATCCAGCAGATGCACTCCAGTAATTATTGCGTTGATGCGGACTGACAAGATGTAAGGCGAGCTAGCAGAGCCGTCTCTTTTCCTCTGCTCTGCGAAGGGGCATAAATCATGAGTCAGCAGTGTTGCAGACCTGAGATTGCATGGAAAATGGATCCGAACCCCCATTAACGTCCTTTATAAACTGCCACATTTCCTCAGCGCTGTAGTCACAATAATCAATCATTATACTGTAGCTGAAGGTGCTTTTTTTTTTTCTTTTTCCGCTTCATACATGCAGCATTTTAGTGTGAAGAACTGAAGGGCAATTGGAACAGACAACGTGGTCTGCCCGAGTACATAAGGAGATTTCAGAGGATTACTTTTGCAATTTTAGAGTCAATGCATTATTCATAATCCTTTGGATAGCTGAGGCCAAATCAGGGAAGGACCTCAGGTCATTAGCAGAGATAGCTTGCTTTGAGGAGGAGGGCATGAAGATAGAGGAGGAAAGAGAAGACGAGGAGGAGATTCTCTTTCAACTATCTGAATCTATCCATGTGTCACAACAGTCTCCCTCTCAGTCGGCCGTTCGTCTCGCTCTCACTCTCTCCCAGTATCTGACTTTCAACAATAATAAATCATTGAAAAGCTCCTCTTGATTCCCTTTTGTGTGAATTACCGTTTAGCTGCTTTACATGCCTTGCGTGACTGCATACGAAATTGTATACGCTTAGCAGAGACTTCCTGCAGATGTGATTACCTTTTCAGTGGAACGAGATTGGTATTTCGGAGTGTGTAGTAGTATGATCCCATGTGAATCAGCCTTGAACAAATTCTTTTTTATCCGTGGAACTGCCTCTGACAAACAACTTGCACTAAAATCAAAGTGCATACTAAGCTATGTTTCAGAACAAATACCACCCCCAAGTGAAATCCATCCCACTAATATTCCAAAACAAATGTGTGCAAATTCATGACGCAGCATCCATACTGTTGGTGTGTGATCAGATCCAGCTCTTGTTTGGTTTTCCTCGTCTTCCACCGGAAGTGTTGCGACGGCCGGAGTGACACGAGGAACAGTTAAGCATTCATTGTTTTCCAAAATTGACAGGAAACTGAATGAGGCATAGTTTTCCCCCCGACTATAACCCGTTTTATCAACGTTTCCAGCTGAGGGTTAAGTTACAGTGGACATTGTGCAAAGTGAAATATGTGGAAGGAGTCCCAGGAAATACAGCCTTGTGCTTTTATCATCAGCGTGTGTGTGTATGCGTGTGTGTGTGTGTGTGTGTGTTTGCTCCTTAATATTCTGGCAGAGGCCTCGCTTTGAAGAAGTGACAAGAAAGCCTTCACTGACTAATACTCCCATACTTTCTGTCAGTCTTTCTTTCGCTCCCATACTCAGACTAACTGCACCAGAGGGAGAGCACAGATGCACTTGCAGGCATCAAGTGAGCGTACAGTGTGTGTACATACACACATCTTCTTACACATTGAAAACAGCCTGGACATTATTTTAAAGAGATTTCGCTTCAGATGACTTGTCTGATACTTTCCAGAACATGTTTTCCACATATTTAGCTTTTAATCGCAGTGGATTTCGACATGCATCCTCCGTGTTTATCAACTTCAAATAAGAAATCACATTAATGTAATCTGCCGATGCTTTTCCCTTTTAACAAATTTCATCGGGATAGCAAAACTGACAGTAAGGAAATGTCTCGGCAGAATAAATTTCCCCACCAGAGCAATCACATTGATGGATTTACAATGTCTCAGAATGATAAAACATGATTACTTTCAGAGGGGCTCCAACACTATGAATAGCTTGCTTTTGTGTGGTAATAAATGATCCATTGAAGTTTATTTATTGTGTAGTGTCATGTCATATGAAAATGATTAACCAACTCTTTCTGATGTTTCCTCTCAACCATATCAGACATCATTTCATTTCCTTGTGCTGCTTGATATATTTCATGCCCGGGCTATGAAATGTGTTTCATCGCAGATGAGACAGAAAATGTAATTTTTTTCTCATTTCATCTCATGGATGTTAATTTAAAAATCTACATGGGGAGTGAGGGTAAACAAGCGGCAGTTATTATCGTAACTCAAGAGTCATATTTAGCTCCTTTGTGTCATCAAAGCAGTTTGGGATTTATTACAGAATCATTGCAAATCAAGCTACGCCACCGGAATAATCTATTAAGGATTGAAATGCTTCATGTAAATGATATCTGAAAATTATGACTGAGTACGAGGCAGATTTATGCCGATAGTTAGTTCACCCTTTACATGAGAGTAGATTTATTTAATGTTCTAATCTAATTGAAAACTTGTACATGATCCTGTAATAAGAAGTGCAGTTTGAATGCTTCAGTGGAATGATTTCTTCTTCCATCATTAAAACTGTGAAGGTTCAATCATTGTAAACAATATGATTAAAGTTGCTTTAGAAATGGATACAGTATCACTTTTTTTTTGAAGACTGCCGCTCTGAATTGTTCCTCTTATTTAAAATTGCTCAAGTGACGGCAGACCCATTGCAAATCTGGCCCCAAGCATGTGCTGCTGAAAGTGTTCGCAAACAGTAATCTGTAAAAAGTGGAACAGATTTATGGTGTGATGGCAAAGCGTGTGCAGTTTATATTTGGTGTTTTGGGCTCTGACCTCGTCACTGCACTCAGCAAAGCAGAGATCGAGGGGTGGGGATAATAAATATCCCCCTTGGGAGTTTAGACTGAGAGCCTACAGGTGGAGAAGCTCATCTGCAGCGATTAGGTATTGCGGTAGTTTTGAGCCACAGCTGCCTTATATATATATATATATATATACATATATATGTCAATTATATTTTTTTATTTCTTGTTGCACAGATTGTTGTGTAATATAAGGATTTGCCAAGTTTTATTCGAAACCATTCACATCACTCCATCTCTTGTGGGATATTTCTTAAGTGGGCAGTATCCTTCAGACGTGGCCCAAGGGAGAAAAAAATGCAGTAAGAAGGTGACGGGGTCACGGGGTCAATGACACACGGTGGGGCGGGGGCTACAGTTGCTCCAACAGATAAGATACTGCAGCTCACACTGCTGCAGGAAGTCTGGTGAGATGGTGAGGGGCCAGATCAGGCATTGCAGCACAGATTGTTGTTTACAGAGAGCAATAGCAAAAACCTACAGTATATAGGCCTGTTGTCATAATGTTATGACTGAACGTTAAACAGTGAGCACAGGATGAGCACAACTGAGTGTATCGGGGCGAAGCAGAGCGAAATGGTTTCAGATCATGATATGAACAACAGTGAAGTGAGCAGCCTCCAAAGCCCCATCAGTTTGAATTGCAATGTTTCCCCAATGTGTGTTTGAATGTGATCTGTGTCGACACAATGTAAATTTTATGCGCGACAAATTGACATTATCAAAAGAATGCCACGTTTAAAAATCGCTAAAGATAATTGCACATGATCATTGCGTGTGGCCGAAGTTTGCAGGGCTGTAATAGGAAACCTGAAAAATTACATCGGCCAAGGGGGGGATAAGCTCCAAAGCCAACTGTGCTCAAAACACCCATAACACTGAAACGCGGGTATTGCTTTGTAACCACTACATAAATCAGGAACATAAATGTGTCATGATGCATTTGTAATGGAAAAGCCAAAAGAAAAATAAGATCATCAATACGGAGTTATCATTCACTCGCACCTCTGTTGGGAGGCAATAACAGGCGGCAGCCTTCGCTACGTTATTGGTTAATTATATTGTCAAATAATCCAACATCTCAGCGCGCCAATGATACTTATTCCCTTTGTACTCGTAATAGTCTGACTACCAAATTCTTACCTGGATGAGGTAAAACAGTGTTTGGGCATCTCGGCAGTAATGACACCCCCGTGCTCCCGGTTTGACGTTTGCATTTCAAGCTGACAATTGATATGAGGAAGAGTCAATAAACTGTCTGTGAGTGATGGCGGCAGCAGCAAGGAGAGCTGTGCAAACACGATTGTTATTCCAAAAAGGTCTCCTGAAGCAAATCCTCAAACTGTTGGCAAAAGGGAGCTTGCTTACTGTACATCATAGTGGCTGCTAATATTTGCCGAGTGTGTGAGACGTACATGCAAAACAAGGAAACATGGAGAAATGTGAAGAACAAAAATCCCCTCACAGCTCCAAGTAAAAACTAATGGCATCTCAAAGCTAAAGATTATTTTGCATTGTAAATTTATTCGGTTTTCACTTTTATTCATTGTAATTTTATTCCATTTTGGACTATTTGCCTGTTATAAAAGAGATTCTCCTGATATGTGCATTGGGAAGCTTTGGGGTATTGGAGAAATGAAAAGCTTCAAACTAACAGACAAGATTTTTTAATATCTGTGAAATAAAAGATTTCCCCTTATCAAACACAGCTACAGTTGAGTGGAATGTTTAAATTATGTCACCTCCCGAGATTAAGCCTGTTATTTGTAAAATGAATATTGATATGCGAACGTTCAAATAATTTGCTTAATTTGCTACAGAAGCTTGAAACTTGCACATTTCGAAGCTGTAAGCATCTTAAGAAGAAATTATTCATTTTATGCTCTGCCATAACTCAGTTCTGGATTTCTGACACACATACAACAGGATGATCTGATTTCATGAGCATTGAATACCGTCACGTAATTGATGCCATTTTTGTCAATTAGCTTATGCCCCATTTGCACGTGCAAGTTCAGGGCAAATTATGGTTCAAATCTTATCAAACTTGATGGGAAGGTGTAGTGTTATGGTGCAAAGTTTTGCACCAAATAATAATAAGCTAAGTTATTATATTCAAGTTTCTGTTATCAGTTTGCATGTTTTCTCTGTACGTGCCTGAAGTTCAGATTCCTCTCAGCTTCTTCTCATCATTATTGTTAAGAAACAAGAGAATCCTCAACTGTTCCAGAGGAAAATTCAAGCAGACCGCATGGACCACACACAGTAACTGACTTTTTACCCTGCAAGCGACGAGTCAATTTCCAAAAACGATGAAATCACTGATTTCATATATAATGGGAGGTTGATGTTGAATTCAAGCACATTTGAAACAAGTATCAAATGAATTTGTTTAAATTACAGTATCACTGAGTAAACTCAAGCATGTTCATTGATCCCAAGGATAAATCATTTGTCCTTCTTTAAATTACTTGTCATAATTCTCATAAATCCTGGGAGTGGATGTATTATAACTTGTTGAAATTTATTTGGCCTTCCCTTTGATTAAAGTTGCCAATTCATGAAGGACGATAATAAAATGTAACTATGAGTGGAATATTTCACCAAATTAAGTTTCACAAATTAATATTTCATGGCCGGTATGCAAATCCTACACAGATAAAATCCTCTGGACAGTATTAAAGTCCAATATTATGAAAAAAAAAAGTCAACATAAAGTTTGAAAAAGTATGATGGATTTACAAACAAAGAAAGACTTATTGGTCTGATCTATGATCGTGCAACATCATCCCAACATTTACGTTATTGACTTTATTCTTTGCAGTTTATTTACTCAAATATTTGTTGTACTTAAATTAGGACTTTCTTTATGTGTATTTGTTTCTAATGCTTTTATTATGGGATATTTCATCATGTGCACTCAAAAAAATATTGTACTCTCATTTCTGAATCACTCTTTCAAACTTTTGAATAATTTTATTAGAGGCCGTGAATGTCATAATGCAACGTTGTTATCCCTGCAAGAGACAAGAATTGAACCATCTGTAACAACTTTGCTGGTGTTTTTGTTCCTCTCGTTAACAGCGTGACACAAAAGTCTCCTTTTCTCCTGTCTTACCTTTTTCAGAAAATATGGTGAGCAAAGAGGACACCAAATGTGTTCTCTCAAATTCAGATGAATCAGACTCAGAGGCGGGCCCATCTCCCAGCTTTGAAGCACCGGAATCCGGCAAGCAGCAGGTGAAGAAGAGAAACAAGGCCTTACAAGTGCGTTTTAAGGATATCTGCGAAGCCCAGAATGAGCATCGGGGAAGACACTCCAGGTCCATTTCTTGCAAAGTAACACACAGAAAGTACATGACCATGCCTGCCCGGCGCTCGATTCCGAACGTGACCAAGAGTACCGGTGTCCAGACCTCGCCGGATCTCACCAAGCGATACAAGACCTTCCCTTTTGAGAGGAAAAAAGGACACACGTTTAAACATACAGCTTTGGTGGAAGATTATAAAGGACAAAACAATGGGTTTCTGAGCGATATGAAGCCCGGAGGAGAGGACGGACAGCCTATCGCCGACTCCTCCAAGTACAAGGGGAAGATCGTGGGGCAAACAAAAGCTCTGCTCCACCACACCGACGACAGCAGTGATACGGAGGATTTGCTCTCCAGTGCCAACTGTTTGGACGGACCCTCATATCCAGACTCCTCGCAGTTCTCGGAGGAGGGCCATCCGAGCAGCCCTCCTTCCAAAGGCGAAACGGAATACCAGGTTTGTGGGACGAGGACCAAACACAAAGGATTACCCAAAGAAGACATGGAAGCTGGCACTTCCTCAAAGCGCCAGCTGGCTGACTCTGAGTTTACACAGGACAAGCCAAAGGGCACGGGCCCCGTGGCGTGGAACTCTTTGACGCAGGTGGAGTCTTTAGGAAGCCCGTCGGCGAGCTGTAAACGGAAAAAGGGCATACAGCTGAACGAACAGCAGTCGCAGACACTTCCCCATAGTGCCAAATGTTCTGTGCAGTCACAAGGGCAATGTCGGACACGGCACGCCTCAGCCTCCTCCAAACTCCAGCGGACGGTCGGGGGGGACGAGGGCTTTCCTTCAGGAGGGGCGGGAGCCTCGGGCATGGGGAGCAGTCAGCAGATAATGTCCTTATCTGGAGACAAGGATATCAAAGAACAGCTGCAGGCCATGGAGACTCTCATCAACTCCAGCCAGGAGACCATCAAGGTCCTTCTGGGAGTGATCCAGGAGCTGGAGAAGGGCGAGGCTCAGAGAGAAGGGTGAGTAAAGCATGATTTACGATGCACACACGCAAACATTGACTGTATTCCTTTTGTGTTTGTGTATTTTCCAATATTCCCACAGCTTTGTCCATCACTATTAAAGGATTAAGAATACTGTGCTCCCCAAAGTCATCGCTAACTCCCACAAACACGGCAATATCAGGACAGTGGAGTGAGGATAAAAAGGCTCAAAGACATGGCTGTTTGTAGAAAGTACACAAATAAAAATAACAATTTCATATGAGGAGCAATCCTAAAGAGAGTCCAGACAAGTTGAGGACAGACTGTCATCGCAGGGGAATCCTAGAACTCACAAAGAAGTTAATTTGCAATGAGGAACAAGACAGGCCCTGCAGTTTACCTTGAATTTAACTAAAAAAGTAAATTTTCCCTACAATCTTTGAATAAAACTACTAGAGGAGGTTGATAAATGAAAAAAAACCTGTTTGAAAGAGGGGATGTCGAGAAACTATCGAGCTGAAAAAACGTTGTTTTATTAGAAACCTTCAAAAACCAGCAAGTCGCCACATCCTGCTGTGAAATCGTCGGCTTCGTTAAGTCACGTTCTTACTGTGACCCAGATTCCACCAATTAACTTGAGATAACTGCATTATTATTATGATTGTGAACAACTGCAACTGGCCTAAATAACAAAAATAGTGTGTTGGCGATTGTGATCCTCTTTTAAAGAGACCGTGGTGAGAACTGAGAACCTTTACCCAGGATATCCATGAGTGAGGCTGTACTTAGACACCGCAGGGTTTTTTAGCTCACACCAACATGGTGACATACTTACAAGTTTACCATGTTCACCACATGAATTCCACATGTTGGCATGCTACTGTTTTCCAAAAATTAGGGTCATGTCAATGTGAGTATTTAGGTGAATGTGGAAATTTGAAAGTTGTGTTTATAACAACAGATTGATCATTATTATGACACAGGCTATGTAAGTTTAGGAAAATCTAGCTTTGAGTCCTTTCTTGTGTTTCACAGGATGTTAAACCCAGCTAGAAAGGTCAAATAGGATGCTTCCGATACTTTACATGGGACCCTGCATTGCATTGCTCATTTCTGCTTTTTAACTTTAATGAAAATAGAAATGCCTCCACCGCTCTTTTATGATTATCAGTTTCACAAGAACATAACAGCAAGCTTCAAAAAGTCCTCAACCCATGCTCACAGTTAAGCGTTTACAATGGCCTGATGGTAAGCGTCGCTGTTCTTCATCTTTCAAACCCATAACAAAACAAAGCACGCTGTAGTTAAGTCTGATCCACATCCAGGAGAGAACAAGGCACCCTAGTGTGGCTCAGTGGAACTTCCTTTTAAAGGCCCAATTAGTGCAGCCTCATAACACTTTGCCTTTCATCTGCACAGAACTGTGCCTGCTGTAGCGCCTTCACTGTCTCGTGCGTCTGCATTGTGTTGCCGCGTTATCAGAGAGGTACACTTAGATGACACAAAGCCCGCCTTCCATGGGAAACATCCCAAACACACTTCCCCTTTTTTATCTGCATGGTTGGACAGTCAAATGGGCTTTTCAAAGCTAAACTTTGAGTTAAACCACAAAGCAATTTTCAGCACCGCTTTATTTTCGACAATGGTGTCCACTTATTTTTAAACCATTTGAGCTTTTATCATGCAGAAAGTTGAGAAGTGCTGTTCGAGTTCAGGTGAAGACGTCACGATATACGGAGACATTTTATCCAGTAATTTAAGGTTTGTATTTGAAATAACAGTACAAAATTATTCTAATGGGATTTGACTTTCAGTCCCTCGTGTCCAAAAGATATTTGTACATGTTTTTCAGTCATTTCACATCTGAAATTTGAAGAAGTCCCTCTCATTACAAGTAAAAAGGAAATACAATATGTGTTTCTCTTTTGTTGAGGTTTCAGATAAAGTTTAATCTAACAGTGTGCAGAGCAAAATAAAGCAAATTAAATAAAGTTTTACTCCATTACAGTTTGCTTGGGTTATTTTTAATAATTAAATGCTGAATTTTTTAATTTAAAAGTGGCTGCACATTAAATATTTTGCTTGATGCATCACCACATATTAGCTCAGTCCAGTTTCTTTGTGTGTCTGTGTTCATAATGAATATAAATATCTCTTTTCACGCTCACTAACTCCTGCATTGTTATTCCTCACATGCTTGTATTTCACTGGTGTTGGCCCTGCATATTGGACATGTGTGAAACATTGGATCCATTGCAACATACATAAAACATAGCATGCCCCGCGCGCCTGTGTGGCCTGACCTCCGTGTAGCGTTCATGAACACGCTTTGTAGCGCGCCGGTCGGGCTGAGCAGCAGGCACGTAGTCCGGGGATGTGGACGGTGAAACTGTAAATATGAGGGCAGGACATATCCCAGGACAGCTGACGTGGGCAAACAACACAGCGGTGAATCTGCGCCAGCAGTCAGATTATAGGATGACTTTCAGAGGGGCAATTTCAAAAAAAAAAAAACAAAAAAAAAAACACATCAGTGAAATAATTATTTGTGAAATTCTGCACCACCATCCATTGTCTGTAATGGGTCATGAGCGCTTTACCCCGAAAATAAAAATCACGTGTTGTGTTGAGTGCACACAGTGATTATGAATTTAGGTTAATACGCTTTGATTATTAGAGCGGAGCTCTTTAAATTACAAGGATGTACGTGAAAAGCCAGGCAGCAGCAGCAGCAGCGGCAGCGCGGCGGCCGGAGTGCACCCTTGTTTGTGCAGTGAATAACTGCCCTTGCTCACAGCTGTTCAAAGAGACTGTGTTTGGAAACAGAACAGGATGGATGAACTTGTTGACCTTGAGCTCCCATCAGCATTTTCGATCCCCAGCGAGGCTGTACTGTCTCCTCCAATGAGGTCACCTCTCATGTCACAGCGAACAGTCGAGGTCCGGCCCCTCCACATGTCATCCATCAGGCCGAGAGGCTTCCCAGACAGCAGGCAATTACATGTGCGGCTCGAACGCAGCCCCTCCCAGCGTCCCCGTGGCAGCGCGGCGTGCTATTACACACAGTGACACGGCATAAATAACAATATGCACACCTGCATGTTCATGTGAGCGCACAGAGAGAAATGGGATTGATGACAGTATGAAAAACGGAGATTATTAAACCAAGGAAAATCACTGCTTCTTGAGTGCGTCCTCTTGAACTCGTGCACGTATCCCCTGAATCTGCCATCTGACTTGAAGTTAGTGCCCCCATGCAGGCAGCACGCCCTCAGGGTCATGTACTTTACCCATTAAAGAGCAGATACAGTGTTGGTGAAAAATCTTTCTGTATCAAACTGAGCTGGATGGGAAATAAAAATGATGTACTGTGCAGAGCAGAATGCAAACATATAGATTTTTCATCAGGGGAGCAATGCAGCATTTAGCTTCCACTTATTTCCTATTTCCTATAGAACGGAGGCACAATAGACGCTTCCAACTAGGCCACAGCTAAAGCAAGGTAATCCTATTATGTAAAATCAGTAAGTCTGCACACTTGATTAACCTGATCTGGGGGGAACTGCGGGATCAGAACCCCTGCTGCACTCTCAACTGTTAGCAACACACAACGCCGGGTGAAAACAAAACCGCACAAATCTGTGTGATAAGCTGATCACCCACAGGTGCTAGGAAATATGAGGCTGGAGTCTGTCGCTGGAGATCACATTTGTCCTCCCATCTCTCTCTCCACAGGCTCTCCTACCGAACGGGACAAGACACAGCGAACTGTGACACTTGTCGAAACAGCGCCTGCATCATTTACAGGTGGGTCGTCTGCGCCGCCAGACATTAGCGCTGCATTAAATGCTGTTTTGCGGATGATGGATTGTTCCGGTGTAAATAGGAGTCATCTGGCATGCAGATATATTTCAGCTCTGTAAAGAGACGCAGTGCATCTACAGTGGTCTGGAGTGAAAAAAAAAAAAAAAAAATGAAACTGAAGATCGTAAAGATGATTAATGTAAGTCTAATGAAATCTTTGTAGTCTAAAATCAGGTATTGAAAATAGAACATTATAAAAAGAAACTGCTGGGACTGCCTCCCTTCAAGTGTCTGAAAAAAGGTTTTACAGCAATGAAATAAAAATGTGTCCTATTTAGCTGCAGTGCTGAAGTACGCCTGAAGTAGGAAGTGAGTTAGAAAGAGGAAACACTGTGACCCCATGACTGTAGGTAAATTTATCACACTGTATGAGTATGTTTGTCATATATTTTTTTTAAAGTGTTCCTCTGATTTGTGTCACTTTTAAAAGGCTTTGTGTTTTCGTCAAAGCAGTGATGGTTTATTTATGGTGTAAGCGTTCTGAAATGTTATGTGGTGCAAAAAAAAAAAAAAAAAAAGGTCTCAAAAGCCAGTGGGAAATCCACTCAAGCTGTAACCTTGTGTCATTTGTGGCTTTTACCTAAAAGCCTGTGCTGCTAAAGCCCTCTGTTGTTACCTTGTTCTGTAATACAAGAAACATTAAACTGTTTGGAAAATACTGACAAACCATGAAAATACATTTCATGTAGTGGGGCCTCTCAGTTGATTTCAGATGGAAATGAACAATGACAGCCTGAAAACACACCGCTTTAACCTCAGAGTCCTTTTAAATATTAAAGTTTGTTGTGGTAGAGGGAAGTTGTTTCCAACTTCCATTTCGGACTCTCCCATTCAGACAATAGACCCAATCTGATGAGAAGCTAAAACCTCAGCTACACAGGTTTGTTTTCCCCCTAGGCATAACGTTGTCACTCTTGATCAGAGGTGTCAAACTCATTACAGTCCAGAGGTCACGTAGGGTTCAAATTCAACAGTTTCACCCTCACATTCTGTGTTTTCATGCTCTCTGTTCAGTAAGATGTTTTGATAGTATTCACTGATCTCTCAGTTCTGGTGTCGTCTTATGTTCTCTGCTCATAATAAGCCACCGCAACCCCCTGTAAATAATTTAGGAACAGCTGTTTCTTTTATGAATAAATTCCAGTCAATGTCATCTTCCACATTTTCACACTGAGCAATGTCAGCTCGGAGGCGTGACTGGACCCGATGCTGGCTTTGTTTTGTCTCGCAGGCCTTCTGTTTGGCATCACTGCAATAAATCTAAGGAAAACTAACGAGAGGAGTTTTGCTTTTGGTAACGTTTCTCTCTGAAGCTTTCCCTTGATGAGCCCATTGTCTCAAGCCGCCTTAGACGGTTGTGAAAGGTCACAGTGTGACTCGAAAGCGGGAGCCGCACTGCATTCCCGCACATTTAAAATCTGATACAAACAGAACTCCCATGTGGTGAAAGCCTTTCAGGAAAAGCTCATGCGGTGACAGTCGGCCCATCTCCACAGGGAGGGGAAAAAAAACTTCACGCCAACGTCAGCAGCAAGTTGTATCTTAAATATTTTTCACAAACCACAAAACTAAAGATACAGCTTTGTATGAGAAGAAAAATCCACACACTTCAGGATCCAGAGTATAATGTTTCCAATAAATTCCTTCTTCCATCTCTGACTGTCACATCTCCTACATTAGCCTCTTTGTTCAGACCTGAGATTTTCTTTGCCATTGAGTTTCATGTCGAACTATTCTTCATATCTGTGAACTCTTCTCAAATGACACAGCGTTTTTAAGTCTTCCCATACTCTGCCAAAGTGTATTAAATAATAAGCAATTATGCAAATATTCAGTGACGACAGTGGACGTGCTCCTAGACGGGAACTTGTAAGACTTGGATCCAAAAAGTAAAGTGCAAAAGAGTTTTATTAAACGAAGGGAAATGGCCCAGTGATTGCACTTTCCACTGGACTTCCCTGATCTTGGCTGCAGACTAATCAAGACTTAGCAGACTTGTGCAGACCCCAGAATAGAGCTGCCGGCTTTCCAACAGAGCGAGACTAAACACAATTTTATGTTGGGCTCCTGTGCTGCACAATGGGATCGTAGGTGGCAGCAAAAATAGAACTGAAATGCTTCCCTCTATTAATACTTCTCAAAAAACACAACGGGGTAGTGAAGACAGGATTCTGCAGAGCGACAGCGATTCGCACTCCTTCGCACCGGTGCAAAACACCGTGACTGCTAGACTGGGTCTGGTTGCAGGTTCGATCCTTGATCTTCCCGTCCATATCTGCAAGTGTCCTTGAGCAAGGCACTGAGCAGCAAGTTGGCTGCCTTGTGTGTGAGTCATTGTTATCAGTGTGTGTGGATGTGACTAACAATGTGAAGTGCCTTTGGGGCTGTTAAAGCAGTGGGAAAAAGTGCAATTTAAGTCAAATCTATTGACCAAAGCAACTGGATGAAAAATCTGGGAACCGGATTCAGAGTGAGCCAAGTCACTGCGAATCATCGCTGAGAGTAAAACCAAGTGAACCGACAGCAATGCAAAGTTAACAGACTCAGCTTTCTGTGGAACGTGACCACAGTTCGACGGTTTACTGCTGGCCTGGCGTCTGACCTGAGCAGGCCTTTCTGATCTTAACTACCCATATGTGCAAGTGGAACGCCATGGTTTCAAACAGATGGGCTTCTTCTAAATAAATCCGGGACAAAGCTGTTCACCTTTAGCATACGAGACGCTCACATCCAGCTGTTCATTCTACCTCTAAACAAGTAAACAAGGCCAGTGGGGATGCTAAGAAATGAATGGCTGTGTTCTCCCGTCTTGGTTTTTCAGCTGAAACGCAGCAGCGCCCCCCCACCCCTCCTTCCCCCCCATCCCCCCCTCGGCATCTCGAGCACTTCACTGAGCTAGAAAATGTGCAAGGAGGACAGAACGGAGACAGATTTCCTCAAAGACGGCAATCTCAAAGAAGTAAACAGCATCAGAAGTGATGTGGAAACCAGAAAAAGAAACATTCATAGTACTCATTGTCATTGTTTTTTTCCTTTTGGTCCAGTTTTCTGTGGTAAACTGGAGGTCATTTGGTGGAGTGGGCCATCTTCCTGTTCCAAGGTTGCCAGTTCGATTCCTTATTTTGCCCTGTCCATGTGCGATAGTGTCCTCGGGCAAGGCGCTTTACATGACGGCTGTCACCACTGGCTCGAGTGTGTGAGTGCGGCGGA
This sequence comes from Salarias fasciatus, assembly GCF_902148845.1. NCBI lineage: Eukaryota > Metazoa > Chordata > Actinopteri > Blenniiformes > Blenniidae > Salarias > Salarias fasciatus. The sequence goes on from NC_043757.1 coordinate 20,635,720, forward strand.
TTGTGAAAGGCGTATTGAAAGCGCTCAAGCAGTAAAATGCGCTCTATAAATCGGTTTGGCGTTTTATATTTGTGAACTCGTTGGGCCAGCGGAAGACTTTCTGCAAATGTTTCCAAAATTTCCAACACTCACTGAAAGTATCATTGGCTAACCACAAACAAAACCTACAGCCGCTCCCGGTCAGGAAAGACCTCATTTCAGTTTCGCTTCCCATTAAATCAGTTTTACATCCGTAGCTCAGAGTCTAGGGGTGATGTTTGATAGTGATTTAGGTTTTCGTCTATAAATACCATTAAAGGACATTTTTATCACTCAAAGAATGACGATCCCACGGTAATTTCACCTCTGGCACAACCGTGAAATACAAAATTAACAATTATTTACACTTGCCAGTTATTTGTTTTATGGGAATCATGATGCAATTACTTTAAAAATCTTTTTAGAGATCATGTCGAGCCATAAATACCGTATTAGCTCATAAGAGAAATGGCCTATTTTTCTTCCTGTTATGATCCATAGAAATCAAAGTATTTTCAATTTGCATTTTAATCCAACCTGGAAACTACAGCAGTGTGCTGAGGCAACAATTAATAGTAAACAATTCCTCACTGTCGAGCTTCAAGACACATAACATTACTCAGAATGCTGCAAAATAATCACTTTTAGTAGTTAGATGATTAAAGCCTTCGGGAACATAAAAGCTCCTACAGTAAGTTCTGTTTGCTAAACAATAGTCAGAAATTATGTGAATATAAACTCTGACAATGTAGCAGTTTTTACGAAGTCCCCTCTATGTTCATTCTTCTCAGAAACTTTGAGCATTTTTTCATTAATCAGCCTTTGATGTAAGTGAAATTTGTCTCTTTTTATTGGAATTTCAGGAGACTTAGACTGTGTGAGATAATCTGTGTCTTGGGATTTGAACTAAACCTGCTGTTAACTTTGTTATGTTGCAGATTAATTAAGTAAGTAAATTATCACTTTTGCTGGACATATATTGATAAGTCAAAGTGTGCCACTTTTGTACTTCACTGAAGCTGCTTAGTTTTAAACATTGAACAATTCATAGTCTCAAGAAGACGTCCGATCAGCCTTGGGTTGCTTAAAAAAAACATGTGGTAATAAAACCACAATATAGATGCAATCTGGAGAGTGCTAATAAAGAAAAAGATTATCACTTCATCTGGGCTCAGGATCATTAAAAAGTTTAAAAACTTTAGCAGTCGGTGAAGAGTAGAGCTGTGTTCTCCAAACAGGGTAATAATCTATGGTAATTGTATTTGTCTCTCCCAAAGCAATCGACTCCTGAATATCTTAAATTCTGCACATCGTGCTCTTTTTGTGTTCTTCAGGAATATCAGCTGCACAAAATTGTACGATTCTAATGGAAAATAGCAGATATTTGCCTCTTTTTATCAAACAATTTGAAGCAGTTATGTATGTAGAAGTAAAAAAAGTGGGAAGATACACATTTGGTGAAAAAAGAGAAGCGTGTTTAGACGGATTAAATACAGCTCAACCCAAAAACACCAAAGTCAAAGATGCACCTGTTTTGCATGGTTACGTCACACAACTTAATTAGTCTTGTCTGTCTTGTAATTGACTGAAGTTTCCAAATATTTTTAATGAACACATTGTAATGGGTTTAGTCTTGAGAGGTGAGAATGCACTAAAAGGTTATAGATTATATCCTGTAACAAGTAGTAACAGCTTATTCTGTACCGTCTTGGGCGTATCACAGCAGGGAGACTTGATGAATGACTCCATGACAGCTTCATACGGAGGAATGAGCATCATGAAGCAATTAAAACCTCTGCAGAACAGAAAGTTGGGCCCAATTAGCCCTTAAAGTCAGACAGCAACGGGCCTCTGCAACTGCAGCAGGGATCTTCAGGACCACATGTACAGCTCTTCATTTCAAAGCATTCCGGCGTATCTTAAGAGTCTGATGAATTTGCTAATCTCCATCCACTCTCAGCAGCGTTTCATACGTCACACACACAGCAGGTATGAAAGGAATAGCAAAAGACAAGAAGTTACAAGAAGTGACGTCGAGGGAAGAATTTATTCTCTTACAGGGTTGTCAGAAAGCTACGAGTGCTTTCGATGTTTTTCCTGCTGTATTTCTCCATATTTGTTGTTCAAGCATGATTTACTAGAGCGTCAGTTGCACACTACACGAGGTCTGCTGCTGAGACAACCTGGACTCCATCAGGAAGCCGCTATTAAAAAAAATCATCCTCGGATCACAGCGTTAACGTCCTCTGTTTCTGCCGTGCTGTGTTGACTAAAATCCAGCGTTTGATTCAAAGTATACGACGCGGTGTTACCAATTTAGAAATAACAATGACTTTGAAAAACAGTTAGGTTCAGGAAGAGACGACGGCGGTTCGATATGATGAGAGCTAATTAGCACTTGTGTCCCATGCTGAGATGGCAGTGCTGTGGTTGTTTTGTTGAACAATTGTCAAGATTGCCTTTTCTATTCTGTTCTCATTAATGAGATTGGGGGGTTTTTTTTCTGCATCTGTGAGGCAAAAGACAGTGCAGGAGACAATAGCGGTGGCTTTTACAGGATATACATGACAGGGGACGAATTTCCGCGTGTCATTTACATAACCTGTGGGAAGTCTCCGCTTCAGCTGTTGCCTGTCAGCGGAGGAAATGACTGTCATCCTCTGCTGATTTAAAATCTAATTCTGCTCAGTGTCGTTCCGATGAAAGGGGAATCGTGAGAGCGTCGATGACTTTGCGCCCAAAGGTGCAAGAGAATGGCGAAGAAGCGCGCAGGTATACCATCCAGAATGAACAGGAAGCGCCGCGCTAAAAAGACTCCTCGCGGCGGCAATATCCCTCCCAGGAGCAACAATCATTGAATGGTGCTCAGCACAGCACGACCACAGACAAACAAACGGCTCGCCGCTGATCACAGCAACCGCTACTCACGCTGCATAGCTAAAGAGATGATTAATCTGCTTTTCCGAATGCCCCAGAAAAGCTTCCCCGTCTCCAGCCGCTTCAATCTGTTTGTGTACACAGATGATCTTAGATATAGGGCCTTTGTTTGCTGAAGCACCTGCTCCCCAGTGCCACCCGCACCGTGCAGCGCTGCCTCCGGCTTCCCACCGAGGCATTTGTCCACAGCGTACAGTAATTGCAGTGATCTGCCAAGTGATTAATTGCTTAATAATTGCTGAGGCTATTCTGCGTTGCGCCGCGGTGCTGCGACTCGGCTCTGCTCTGCTTTCTGTCAAGTCAACGTTATTTAAACGGCACTCGTAAAAAAACAAACAAAAAAAAAGGACCAAAGTTTTTTCACATAAGATACAAACAGATACAAAAGCGGATGGAAATGAAACAATGGGTAATATAAATAAGATATGGGCTTTGCAATACTGCTAGAAGCAGCAAGTCTGCCAAGATAAAGACTTCAAGTCTATTTTAAAAATGGAGTTTCTCATTGTCGGAGGTTCAGCATGCAGAAGATCTGCACGTTATTTCCACTTCAAATGAAAGCGGAGGAAAAATGCTCACCGGAGAATAAAGAAAGCACGGAGGACGGGGAGGTTCTGTTGTGACATAACAAAAACTTTTATATGAATCTGATTATGCTGATTTTAAACCCGGTCACCTGCATGTCTTTGAGCCGCTTTTTTTTTTTTTTTTTTTTTCATTTAATCCAAAATATTGATTCATCGGAGATCCCCGCCTGCCAAACCGCTATCTGGCCCTGCCCACCGTTTCTCCCCCGAAGGCTTTAATAGCTCTCCGTTCTTAACTGACACTTATCTTCGGGGTGAGGACAGTTCCCAGGATTCATTATGTCACTTTGAGTCGGGCATATCCGTTAGTGAACTAATTACGCTGCCCATCAAAGCGGGCGCCCCATCAGGTCGAGCTTTGTACCTCCGTGTCCGTTTGTCTGCCTGCAGATGAAGAGAGGCCTACATGCTTGACCTTGACTTGTCAGATGTCGTGTCTCCTGGCAGCTTCAGTTCTCCCCTCTGCCTTTAATACTCTTTACTTTGAAACGGCAGCCGTGAGCTCAGCCGGCCCCGGTCTCCACTCACTTGTTTTTTAAATATAAAGTGTTCGGTAATGTGATAAAAGAGAATCAAGAACACTCTAATCTGAGCACTGACGGAAGATTTGATTATCAGGTGAGGCTTGTTCAAGTGTGTCAGTTTGGCAGCACACAGCAGGTGATTTATCCTCCTCCTTCATCCCCACTATGATGGTTTCAAAATTTATTGCATACTCTACGAATAAATACATTAACACAGCACCAATCAATAGTAATAAAGTGAAAGGAGATGCTGCATAATAGTGCATTTATCCCCTTGCTTGAATACAGGCAGTTAATCAGGGTCTGCTTGGCCTCTGAATGGTTTCATTTGGATGGGATTAAGCCCCACGATTCTGTCCGGCCCGTGAGATTTAATCAGACAGCGAGTTCAACTGTGGTGCCGGAACGGAATCAGACGATGACCAGCATGGGATTACACTCACGGATGTGCAAGTCTGATGTCGGGAGCATCCCACATTCTGGCTCATTTCTGATTCAAATATAATCTATGTAGGGAAAGCCCTTTGACTGCATGCATAAAAAATACCGAGATGATGCAAAGAGACTCTATTCCTTGGAGGAGTCTCCAAAATATGGATATGTGCCTCTACTCCAATGTGCTGCCAGGGTGTCTGTCAGTGCATTTGAACCGTTTGCTTCCCTCCCAGCATCCATCTGGACATCAGGAGAATGCAACATATTAAAAAAACAGTCAAAAACTGAATCATAAATGATAAACCCTGCCAAACTTCCACATTACTGTTTCTGATTTTACTGTCAACAATAAAGTGAAGTTTCTTCATGTGGTAAACTTATTTGTTTGTTGTTTTGCTTGTGTTGCAGTGTCGAGCTGGACTTTAAGCTACAGGAGGATAAATTACAGCCACTGATGAAGAGACTTTGTCCCCTGGACAGCCAGCAATGCCCTGCTCTGCCTTACTCCAATGAAGTGTTCACATCCACCCCGAAACGCAAGTCCAAGACTGAATCCAAAAAGCATGCTCGCTGGAAACTCTGGTTCCTCTGAATAAAACATGAGGGCTCTGGAAACGGCTGTTTTATTGGGCGCATCAGTACCTGTGTTATTCTCAAAGTGGTTGGAGGAATATTCGGATGGGGCAATCAACCCGGGAGGACGGACGATAACGGAAAACTGGGCGATTTAGGCGGTGGCGTTGAGACCGGCTCGAGGACGGCAGAGACAAACAAAAACAGACAAAAACAAACAAAACATTTTGAATTCCAACCTTTTTCTGGCATGTTTGCCAGCGAGGACGACACACATCTGCAAAAAAGTAGGTGAGCTTTGACATTCATTTTTGTACATGTATATTTTTCAAAATGTTGAAAGACGGGCATTGTTTATGTTTTGGGTGGAAGCGCCGCCACTCACTTTATACCGAAAATCCTTTCATTCCGTCATTCAGTAAATGCAATGCACTTCTTGGTCTTTTCCCCCCCTCAGAGCATATTGCTTGGCAACAAGAGGAGGCGCCGTGCGGAGGGTCTTTTTTGAGCGAAGCTATAAACTTTGATCGGACATCAGCCCCACCTCCAGCAAAGCACAAACACTTGACTGTTGAGAGGAACACGCGTGAAAAGACTGAACCGCAGTACTGTACATGACGGCGTGTCAGCGCTGTCCTCACGGCCTCGTACTGTCCTCTCCTCCCCCTCCTCATCTGTTCCCATCATGCTCGGTTTGTCTTACTGCCTGCTGTTGCTCATAACCCCTCTTCTCTCTCTCTCTCTCTTTGTAACTCTATCCCTTTATCTATCCCTCTCTCTCTCTTTCAAACTCACTATTTAGCTTGGCTGACTCGCCAGCCACGTCTGCCTCAGTCATCCTGTCATTCACTTTTCTTAGATTAAAACTTAATGTTCAGAATATATTTTAAAATACCTGCAAAGTACTGTGAAATGACATTTTACAACGGATGTGTTTGGGCTCCTCCTCTTGAAGCAGTTGTTAACAATTGTTTAGAAAATAAAAAGAGAACCAGTATTATGGGTTAGGTCAGATTTTTCAAGAATATATATATATATCTATATAATCTTTTGACAACTTCTATGGGAGAGTATTTTCTATGATTACTGAAAAGAGTGTTTGGTTTTATTAATTCATTTGCTTATGACTTTCTGAGAAAAAGTAAAGGCTATTTTGACATTTCTCTGTGAGTCCAGTAAAGAGTTTGCCTTGCCTCTCTGTCACTCAACGTATCAAACTCTCATAGTGAATCTATATTTTTGATCACGAGTATCATGTCCAGCTAGCCGATATTGAAAGTTTTGGTTTGTAATATTGATCCATCTTGCCGGAGAGCAATCTACAGAACACAAAAATGCTTGCCTACCGACTCACACGTACATCTGTGCACTGAACTTGCAGCACGAACAGAAGGGCTATTTACAGTGCTGAAGGAGTATGGCAGCAGTGTTTCACTGGGTAGGACTTGTAGCCACCAGCTCTGGTCGAGAACAAGAACGAAAAACAAACAAGACACACTGATAATGTAGCCCACATGCTGAAGTTGCACGCTCTTACAAAGCAGGTATTTACTGAATTATCAAAAGTAATTTTGTACGACAACAGCTTTCATGTAGAATATGGTACTGTTAAAAATGTACAAGAAATGTCAGGAAGACACACACCGGCCTCTCCATTGTTAAAACACCCTAGGCTTCATTATTCAGGTCGCCGATTTCCATGCAAAGATATGTACCTTGAGAAAGTGCAATTTAGTGATTATGTGCAATATTATGCATTTTTATACTGTTTCTACATTGCAATTAAAACATTTTCAATTGAAGGTGATCTGGTGTGCTCCTATGTCTGCTAATGGAGTTTAGAAGAGTTTAGAATAGACGCAGCTTTTCTTGGGAGCTCGGTGGAATTCCCTGGAATGAAAAAAATCCCGCTCAGTCTTCCTCGTGGACCGTGTAGCCTGCAGCATGGCATGGGCTCCAGTTGGCATTCATGAGATGCATGAGAAGAAAGACTCACAACTTCATTAGCGGGAGGAAATTCAGGCTGGGGCTTGTGGGAATTGCAGGGTCTTGTATTGTTTTAAGGTCTATGTAAAGCAGCGATAATTCCTTCAGAGTGTCATTTACCACCAGCCAAATTATAGCGGTTCCAAAATCAGCAGGCGCAGAAAATGAGGCCTAAAATTCACTTAACATTGACCTTTCCTCCCAGCTGTTGTGGCAGTGGGTCATCCTGAAACAAAAAGTGAAAGCGAAGCCTCTCAAATTTAACAGTAAAAACTAACTTGTGGGTGACGGAGCTTCAAATGAATGCTGAAGCTGTACCTTTATGTTGCAGCCTCTTTCTCTGATAAATCCACCTTGATAAAACAGCTGAAAGATACCATGTTTATTTCAAAAACACACGCACAAAAAAATGCTTTAGTGCGCAAGTTTCTAGCCTAGAGAGGTCAAAATTCTGCATGTTATCAACACAAAACCTGCAATCGATTGTGAACATGAACCTCTGCTTGCTGTCCACGCTCTGCTCACATGCACACCGCTGTGGGTTCAGGCCACTCTGACCACAACAGCAATCAGTTCATCAACCGGTTCACCAGGCGTCCCTGAAGACTGTTTGCAAAACTGTCTGATGTAAAGAGATTTCTGCTGAAGGAGGTTTAATAATATCCACGAAATGTATCCAAGTCATCTATTTGAGGAAATGAGGAGGAGATTAGAACGAGGAGACGGGGCTGTTCTGCAGAACCTGACGTTCATTAAAGATCTGTTTATGGAATGAAGATTTAGAGAGTTTTAGTGGGTGTAGAAGGAGCGATAGCTTGCAGTGATCATACGACCCATAAGCCCTGGCCTGCCCGAGGTCGGTGCATAATCACTTCACGATTGCAGAGGTGGATCGCAGTCTATTCCCACAGTCATTTTCTACGTTGCGCTGAGATAAAATAAAAACAAAACAAAAACAAAAACTTTGAACATCTCCTCTCTGCCCATAGGACATAGAGCAGTAAATAACTGAAAAAAATGAACCTGTAGGACCAGTCCAAATCCTTTGTGTCTATATTAAGAGAAACCGAAGAAAGGAATGCAGGCTGGTGCAGGGAAGAATACCTCTGAAGACGGCGGGCCTCTTCATCTTCGTAAACGGCGAACGCTTTGGCCCGGCGTCGCCGTTCCAGCCAGGGCTGCATTTACCGGTGTCAAACTGTCTACATTTTAAGTCTTTTGTGCTTTAGTGAAGCAGAGCTGGACCGTGACGAGGGCTCAGACGCCGAGCCGTTGAGCCCCTTCTCCGCTCCTCTAATGTGATTAGTGCTCTATTGCGAGAAGAGACGCAACCTTCAAGTCGAGTTCCTGCAGGGGAGTCGGAGTTCCGGTCCATCAAGCTGAGCGACCTGATCCCACGTCCATCCCTCTCCCCGAACATCCCCACTCTGCCTGTCTCTTTCATTCTCCTCAGCCGTTGGCTTCTGTTTCAACCATTTGAATGGGGTTTCACGCAAACATCTTTTTCCACCTGTCAAGCCTATTTTAATAAAAAAGAAGACCTCTGCAGCGACTGTTGTTCTTTCCAAGAAATCACTCATTTGGAAATGATTAAGATTCACAGGTGAACAGAAATATTTATTGCAAACAATAAACTCAAATCAAGATTCACCAACTACCTTGTACAAAGAAGCCAAATAATTAAAAAAAAAACATACAAAGACTCTTCAGCTTGACCATCTCAGTTTTTTTCTTTTTTTTCATTTTAGCTGTGAGACGGCCGTGCTAACCTCTACAGCTTAATCGTCCACTTACAGTCACATCCCTCGATCGTTCCAAGCGTTTTTCCAAATGAACTGTTTTAATTATGAGGCTTCGGCAAGAGTTGGCATTTTGACTCAATATTAAAGGTTAAACATCTGAATTAGCATATTTTGAATTTAGCGTCTCATCATTACGCCGGCATTTTAATCATGCATGACTTATTGCTTATTTCCACTCAGGCTTAAAACTTCACAAGTGCAACTGTCCAACATGTTTGACTCACTTTGGAGATATTTATCTCTATTTATTCTTCTTTGAATCTTTCCGAATGCAATCACAGGCATAGCGACTTCATAATCAACGCTAAAAAACCCCCCAAAAATCTACGTTTCAGCTTCCCTTGATACCGACGGCCTCTCTAAAATCATGGCTTTCTGTGCGGCGTTGCGGGCGCTCTTGAGAAACCCCATGACGTTCGATCCGCCCGTGCCGGTGGCGTTGAGCGCGGTGCCCACGCCGCGGAGCGGGCAGCCCACGGAGCGGCTGCCGGGCACCACCACGTACTTGGCCACGGCGTTGAGATGGTAGTTACGTAAATCCACCAGCGCGGCGACGCAGGAGTTGTAGGCCTGGCAGAGGTCGCCGCCGGGGCGAGACAAGATGAAATCTCGGAGAGGTGGGCAGAGGGAGAGCGCTTCTGTCAGCTGGCGGTGGGCAGGAGGCATGTAATCTCTCATGCGTGTCAGGAAAGCTCCTGGATGGGATAAATCAATGAAGGGAGCAAGAAAAAAAAAAGGAGACTTTGAAAGAATGAAAATAACAGCTCTTTTCTGGAAGCATTCTCTGTCAGAGCAATCAAGTGACTGCACAAACAGCGTGAGTCATTCGCAAGGGAAACATCTGAGGAGGTCAGATGTGGAAGGGAATGCATCCTTACCAGTCTCGTACTCGTGCTGGACGCACAGCAAAGCGTCAAAGCATTGAATGGCTGAACTCTGGGCCGCACTTCCACCTGACAACAAAACGGGCTCATTGCTCACACCCTCATACAACAGCCCTCTCGGGAGCATTGGGTTATCTCGCCACCTAAAGCATACCAAACAACAGCTTTAAGCCACCAGTTTCTGCACATGCAAATGCTCTGGGCGCCACATGGCACCACGCTATTTGATGAAATATGCGGCGCAGCGAAGGAGATAGATGGTATTAAAGAACAGAAGCAGACGGTAATGCGGACGCCTTGTAATGAGATAAATCTTTGCCAGATGAGAGAAGTATAAAAAGAACAAATCCAGTCTGAAGGACAAAGCAACAGCCCGAAAACTCACCCCGAGACAAAGATTCTCAATGTTCCATGAAACGCAGCCGGCTCCACATGATCTGGAAACAGACAAATTTAGGTACTCTAATTACCTTGAATTTCCCTTCCTTCATTATGAGCGCAGCGTGTAAATTGATTAAATTCACGTTGAGCTCGGTTTAATTTAAACTTACTGTGCATGAGTTTGAAAGTTTCCTTCATCTTCTTCAAAGACTGAGTCACTTTGATGAGACCTCTCTGTATGCCGACGAGGTCAGGCATTTTCATGGCGCGCATCACCTCCAGGGCCCCCTGGTCGAAGGAGGAGGGTTTAAAACCTGTCACTTTACGATACGGGGGGGCAATGGCACACACAGTATGTGGATGGAACACAGAAAAAACAAAAGAAAGAAAGAAGTAGACAGATGGACACACACCGCCAGGCTGAGGTTCAGAAAGAGTTAACATGGAAAAAGAGGAAGATGCAGCAGCGGCAGCCAATACTGACCGTTATGCCTGAACTGGCAGCCATCTCAACCAGCAATGACACAATAAAAAATCCCCGGCAACTCTCACCGCCAGGAAAGGAAAATATCAAGTCCAAGTTTCTATTTTTAAAAGCAGGAATGTGTTGAAAACATGAGCATCATATGAGCATCAGGTTGTTCAAATCATGTGAGTGTTACTCACTGCACTTCCATATCTCTGAAATGAAAATGAAAGCACAATGAGACGTTGGCGAAATCGCCCAGATATGTGATCAGATATCTGTTCTGGAGTTTCATTACCCTGTGGGGTCGCGCAACTTCCAGTTTGCTAAAACCGAATCTGCATAGGTCAGAATGGGAGGAAGTCCAAGCCTGCGAGACACCATCCAGAAGGGCCAGGCCAGGGCTTTGGGAAGAATCTGTCAAACATTAAACATTTAATTGGGTGGGGAATTACCTCAATTCCTCAATCAGTCTCCAAAATTTTCACTTTTGGTTATGTGTGTTCAGTTTTCGTTACAAATGACTCCAAACCTCTTCAGGGAAATCCCAATGTCTGCAACAGCAAGGGAACTACGGTGAAAATAAACTTTACTGGAAATGCTATTACGAATATGGCAACAGTTTAAGATTCAAAAAAAAAAAAAAAAAAAGCCTGCAGACAAAACAGAGCGCATCATCAACTACAATAAAGCAGCATCAATAATAAATAGCACGGAAAAACACTCCCAGCTTTATTGATATCAGCTGCAGAGCATCCCAGAGAGAGGAGAGGGCATGCTTAAATGGACCAAATGATTAAAGATAATATTAATGGGTGGATTGTTCCAATGTGATGCCACTTTAAAAGAAAAAGAAAAAAATCAACATTAAAGCTCATTTAGCAAGTGTTCTCTGAGAATGTCTCATTGAAAAAGAGCCAAGCAGAGTTTCTCCAATAGGTATCAGATAGTATATCGAAGAAAATGTCTGACATGAATAGAATACACTCAAGATGTCATGAAAGTTGGTGAAGTCTTTTCCACATATGTGAAAATACTCATTTCAATACATAAGACAGTAAATGGATTCAAATGTGTCTCCTTTAGGAAAGTTGTGTTCAGTTCTGTTAGTTTTTATTGAACAACATCAGCATTAAAATATATTGATAACATAAAATCAGTCTTTTTTTTTTATTTAATGGTAAGACATGAAATTAAAAACCAATATTGCATTTTAATCTCTTGACTTCAGCAGTCACCTTCAAATCATATCCCCACCGAGCTGCAGGGACAGCTGTACATATATGGTTATTAGAAATACACCACGCTGCCGCCTCAGTATTGACTGAATATATCATTCATTCAGTATATCTCATTTCACCGCCGCAGCGTTTTACCTGCGCCGGGGCGTGCTGGCCTTCCTGCCAGACGTATCCCATGCTGATGAATCCCAGCGCGAGGTGGGCCAGCCTCAGCTCGCGGTGGTTACTCAAGAGATGGGGGCTCAACACAGGCATCTAAATATTGAGCAGGTTTTCCCTTTTATTATTTACAGTTTTTAGGAGAAGCATCGACAACACCAAGAGCTGCAAGGATTCGTTCAGAACGCCTTTTCTCGTTCTTACCTTATGAACCAGATCGCGGAGTTTGCGTGACTCGATCAGCTGAGTGAGGTTGCTCGCCAGGTCCAGCCATACCCGGTAATAATCTGGAAGGTGAGTCTGGGAGATAATAACAATAAAATGACTCGCTCATTGATTCCTGATTGTCTATGGCGTGGGGGGGATTTTCATGTAGACTGTAATCAGTAACATCATCAGCTCGTGTTCGCCATGGTTCCCGACCTGCATGTCAGGCAACGACTGCTGCTATCAATCAGAGAAGAAAGCAATTTAAAAGAGGCAGATGAAAAAAATGGAAACATAGTGTAGGCCTTGCTTATAGCTTACCTTAAAAACGATAGATAGATAGATATAGATAGATAGATGGATAGAATTTTGACAGAATGAAATAAATAGCTTCCACCACATGACCTCAGGATGTATTAGAAACAAACAGCAAATGAACTCTGGCTGCAGGCAGGCCCGTTCATGTGCACGGCTCAATAGAAACTTTAAGAGACAGGCTTTAACCGAAATCAATAACCCTCTATAACCTTACTCCAAAACAAGCTTAATTATCTGTGTCAGCCCACAGGGACGGTATGTGCTGCCGCCGCCGACCAAACTCCTGAATGAAGGCAGTACATAAGGAGAACACAGTCCTCGGAGGAATATCTCAGCGTGTCCAGTCTACGCTGCTGCAACATCGTTTTCGATTCGCTCACACTGATACAGAGTGTGGCAATCACGGCACATACAGATGAGGAGCATCTCCAGCCCAAGAAAAGAAGAAAGAAAATATGACTAAAACTTACCAGTGGCACTTCAAGGAGAAATCCCAGCTCTTCCGAAATATCAAATGCATCAAAGTCTGCCTGCAGTGCTTCTCTGCTGTTTGTCTCCATGTGCTCTGCCCTGGAACGCCGCTGCAGCGGTTCGGCTTCGAGAGGAGGAAGATCGCCTTGTCTGTCTGACACACAGAAATCAATTGGTGAACTTGCTGTAAAGCCTGCTTTCACTAACTTTGTCACATCCCTTTTTGTTGCTCACTCCTGTGACGGCAAAAGGGCCAATCAGATCACTCACGCTGTCATATCAGAAGTCAACAAAGAGAAGCTGCACATTTCTTGCACTGTACCGTCTTGCGTCAGTGAGGAATGTCTGAAACAGAACTGAAAACACCAGCTCGCAAATACAAACCATTAGGATTGCACCAGCACATGTTTTTCAGAAGAAATCAGCTTTATAATAATATGACTCAACCTGAGCGACACTGATGATTATACGTGAGCTGGAGCTAATGCTAAAATATTTAGAAATGATCAAATTCTGCCAGTTACAAATGTGACATAACAGTGATGAATAATTGAAACAGCTGCTGATCTGATTCCTCGCCACAAAAAGAAAGAAAGGAAGAAGCTCACATTGACCTAAATGTGTTGTTTAACATCAGGAGAAAAGGTCGCCACATTTATATTGCGTAAATATTACAACTGGTACACAAAATGAATTAGCACAAATCACACCGAAGATAAATTTGTCGTCATTATTGTCGTTTGTAACGTCCACAACAAGAATGACAGCTTGATGTCTTCAGCTCAGGACCCTTCAGTACATTTAACCCAAATAGCTCCAAGAGTCGAAGCCATCTTTCCTGCTCATCAACTGAGGATGGAGTGCTACAAAAAAAAAAAAAAAAAAAATCTTCTTTAATGTATTCTGTTTTCTGAGTGTTGCAGGTGGGAGAAAACTGACAGTGAACAGACGGAGTCAGTATAGATGCTTCTGACAACGTCTCATATTATGACCTGCAAAACAGCCAACAAGAAAAAAATCAAAATAAGAAAAAAAACAGCATGAATCGAAAGTGGAACAACAAAAACACTCTGTACACAAACATGTTGCAGGCAAGACTCTGCAACGTGAGACAAATCAGATGATTGTGCTTTGTTTATTTATTGTATCATTTCTTCTTTGATGCACTTCCGCATTTGTTTCTTGCAGTTCCTCATTTACAGAAAACTTGATTGTGGCACAATAGAAACGGAAAATAACAAATGATGTGGATTCACTTGCTGAATAGATTCTCACCACCAAATCCTGTGGTTGCAAAAACAGAACTGAAGATATGATTTACAGGTGTAACCCTGCTGAAATGTTGAAATACATTTCATATAAATAGTTCATGGTTGATTTAAAAAAAACAAAATGTTAAGAAGATGTAAAAAGTCATTTGTTTTGATTGTGTTTTAAAAAATTGTTAAATTCATTTTAAATTGTGTTTGAAAAAGAGAATGTTTCATGTCATGATGTAAAAACAAAAGAGAAAGCATTATTTTATTTTAATTTAAGATTGGTTTTGTTAAAACCGGGATGTTTTGGTCATGTGACCTGACGGCGGAGGGATACAGGAAGTACTGCGGCACGCGGGAGGAGAGGAGACACGCATGCTCGAGGAAAGAGAGGAAAACAGTTCATTTCTGTGAGTTTGGAGTGCTTGTGCGCTGGATTGTCGGCCTGACATTCTGGGAAGCGACAGGTAGAAGTGGGAGCGGCAGTTAATTTCGGCCTGAAGTTTATTACTGTCCGTTTTCAGTCAGAAGCTGCCTCACTGGCTAAGTGCAGGCTAAAGCTAGCCGACACGTTTGGGACTGTTTGCATGCAGCTGTTAGCTAACGCAGCTAGCCACGTAGCTGTGAGTCCGTTCCCGGTCTGGAAACAAGAGGACAACCAGATAGCACTCTGAGCTGCCTGGGATGCTCAGAGTTCCTCTGGCAGCGTTGGAGAACCATCACAAACCGTGAGGACATGGAGGAGGATCCCAGTGTGTGCTTCAATTCTCATCCGCACTGAGGTGAACTGACTGGAACATTGCTCTGGAAAAAGGTACTTTTCTTCTTTATTTTATTTCATTGGTGGAAGGCTCGGACCCTTAAGTTTGGGTTCCAACGTTCTCAAGCCACGACTCAGGCCTGCAACGTTTGTTATTTTAAGGGGGTGCCGGCTTTATTTTGATAAAAGGTTTGAGACTGAAACTGAGACACTGCTGGTGTATAATATTTTATTTGCTGGAGAAAAACCTTGGTTATTGAAGTGTGTTGCATTTGTGTTGACTTTATACAAGGGTGCTCATATCTGTTTTATTATACTGGTTTTGTTTACAATTATTTTCTTTTATTAAATGCAGAATTTGCTTTTTCCATACTACGGTTTTTGTTGTGATTTGAAGGTGCCATTTACTCAGTTGCTAAATCCAAAAATATCACACAAATATACAAGAGTATTACTGAACCGAACCTAGGGCCCATCCTCTTAAAGAGTAGGATTGGAAGGGCTACATAATGGAGGCACCGCTGGGATGTGTGTGATTTTTTTTTGTGATTAGAAAGGGTGTCTACACTCCAGAGTGAAATGGCAGACAGAGCACAGCTCATCTCTGAGCTAAAGAGATGGTGCAAAGGTGAAGGGCTGGATGAGGCTCATGGGCTGATGGTTATTGTGCCACAAGATGTTGAAATCGCCCAAATTGAAGAAGTTGTTCAAACTATTAAGTGTTTGGGGCGTGTACGTGTCAGAGGCAGGATGTTTGATTCCACATTGAGCAGCCTGATGGTTCTCTGTGAAACTAAAGAGAACCTCACCAGTCTAAACATTCCCCCTGAAGTGAAGCCTCCTGAGAGTGAAGAGGCTTGGCCTCTGATCACCATGGATGGCACCCCAGCTTCTGAAGAATTTGGCAGCAAACTGAAATTACTGTTAGAAGCTGAGGGAAAGACCATGGATGATCTCAAAGCCCTGCTTCCTCAGCCAAGCCCTCAACCATCCACCAACTCTACTGAGTCCATCTTAAAGGCTGTTGGAGATCTGTTGGAAAAAACCAGTAAACCTTCTGCTGAAGGTGGGTACCGTCGCCTGCGCATTTTCTCAGGACTTCTGCCGGTTCCACCCGGGGAAGAACAGTTTGATCACTGGCTGGAGCAGGCGTGGCTCATGGTGGAGGAGAGTGAATGTTTGGAGAGGGAGAAAAGGCGGAGGTTGATGGAATGTTTAAGAGGCCCAGCACTAGAAATAGTTAAGGCTGTGAGAGACTCGCATTCTGATTCAAGTCCATCTGACTACCTGGAAGCATTGGAGAGTGCTTTTGGAACCGCAGAATCAGGAGATGATCTGTATTTTGCTTTTCGTCAGATGTACCAGCAACCAGGGGAGAAGCTGTCTGATTTTCTTAGACGCCTAGAACGGTCTCTGTCTAAAGTTGTTCAGAGAGGAGGTATCTCACCCAGCAACAAAGATAAAGCCCGTTTGACCCAACTATTGAAAGGTGCGGTCTCCTCTGATCTGATGCTCATCCAGTTGAGAATAAGAGAAAGGAAGGATAACCCCCCAACTTTTCTAAAACTTTTGTGTGAGATCCGTAATGAAGAGGAGTATGAAACCTCACGGATGAAACTCAACACTTCAGTACATACTGTGCAGACCAAACAGGTTGCAGATGCGAAACAGGCAGAGATTCAAAGCTTAAAAGCTGAGGTAAAAGAGCTCAAGTCAATGGTAGCAGCTCTGGCCCCTAAGACTGCTGAAACTAGAGCCGAATGCTCCACTTCCTCACCTGTGACTCCTGCACACACAAGTGAACCAAGTCAAGACCCCGAGCTAGTGTCTTTAAAAAAGCAAGTTAAAAGACTGCAACAAAAACTGAGTAAGAATGAGACCACCTGTGATTCATCTGTCAGAAACCCTTCAGTTGTGGCAGTTGAAGCTGGTTCCAGAATCCCCACCAGACCTCCAAAACCCTCTGAGGAGCAGTTTTGTTACCGGTGTGGAGAGAATGGCCACTTTGTAGCAAAGTGCCATAACCAAGAAAACCAAAACAAAGTGATAAGAAAACTGATACGGGCCCTAAAAACTGTGAAAGAAAACCAGCCTGTTGCAGACACCACACATTCTGAAACTCGCTGTGATGTCAAAAGAAGTGTCGTAAACACACCGGCTGCATCAGGAATCCCTGAAGGTCTGATCGGGCCCCCCAGTTTGGTAAAGCTAAAAGTGAATGGACACCCCTGTAATGCTCTTATGGATAGTGGTTCTCAAGTCACTATTATTTTTGAGTCATGGTACAAAGAACACCTCTCTGATCTTCCAGTGCATCCTGTTTCTGGTCTCGCCATCTGGGGTTTAAGTGAATCCAACAGCAGCTATCCTTACCGTGGTTACAGTTTGGTAGATCTTGAATACCCTGCAGATGTTACTGGAATCAGTGAGACGGTGACAGTTCTTGCTCTCATTTGCCCCAGTCCCAGGTCTGAAGAGCAGACACCTGTCATTATAGGGACAAATACCTGTCATGTCAGAAATCTGGTCAAGCGCTGCAGTGAAAAGGGTCTTGATATCACCAAAACTCTTGGCATCCAAGTTCACTGTGAAAATGCTCCTGAACTCACAAGTCTGGCTTCACCTACCCCCGACCTTGATGATGTTGGTTGTGTTACATGGCAAGGTCCAGGTCCCCTTACAGTTCCCCCTGGGCAGGACCTGCAGGTCAGCTGCAAAGTTGAACTCATGCAAGAAGTTGAGAAAGAGATCCTGATGGTTGACATGTCCCCTTCAGAACCACTTCCAGCTAGTGTGCTGTTGCAGCCTATGGTTGTGTCTGGTAATGCAGTGAATGTTAGCAACTTCCGGGTTCTGGTCCAGAATCAGTCACTTAGGGAGACCGTCATACCAGAGGGCACCGTCATTGGGCGCATGTATCTCACAGAGAGTGTCACTACAGTTCCTCTCCAAAAGATGACTGCTACTACCGACTTTGACAAAATGCTGATTAACTTTGGAGACTCCCCTGTAACAGAGGAGTGGAAAGAAAGACTCCGTGAGAAGCTGTCCCAACGATCTCATGTCTTCTCTCTGAATGAGTGGGATGTTGGAGAAGCTAAAGGGGTAGAACACACCATTCGTCTCTCAGACTCCAGACCATTCAGACAGCGGTCCAGACGTTTGACTCCTGCTGACATTGACGACGTAAGGAAACACCTTCAAGAGCTTACACGTGCAGGCATCATCAAAGAGTCACGTAGCCCTTATGCGTCACCAATTGTCATTGTCAGAAAGAAGAATGGTACCATTCGAATGTGTATTGACTACAGGTTACTGAACAGCCGTACAATACCAGATCAGTACACCACCCCTTGTATCGACGATGCACTGGACTCCTTATCTGGCAGCAAATGGTTCTCAGTGTTGGACTTAAGAAGCGGCTATTATCAGATACCTATGGCTGAGGAAGATAAGGAGAAGACGGCATTCATTTGCCCACTGGGGTTCTTCCAATTTGAGAGAATGCCGCAGGGAATAACTGGAGCCCCGGCCACTTTTCAAAGATTGATGGAAAAAACTGTCGGTGACATGAACCTTCTGCAGGTTCTTGTTTATTTGGATGACATAATCGTCTTTGGGAAGTCCTTGGAAGAACACGAGGAGAGGCTGTTTAAGGTGCTTGACAGACTGGGAGAGGCTGGTCTGAAGCTTTCGCTGGACAAATGTCAATTCTGCCAGCCGAAGGTAAAGTACCTTGGACACATTGTTTCAGCAGAAGGTGTCTCACCTGATCCTGCAAAGATTGAAGCCATTACCAGCTGGCCCCAGCCCACTGATCTGAAGACTCTGAGATCTTTTTTGGGATTTTGCGGGTATTACAGGCGATTCATAGCGAACTATGCTTCCATAGTAAGACCCTTAACAGAGCTGACCAAAGGCTATGCTCCCACTCAAAAGAGTAGCAAGCTAAACAAAGATCCTTCCAAGAGCTATTTGAAAGAGTCTGAGCCATTTGGAAAAAGATGGGATAAATCCTGCACAGATGCTTTCCATCAGATCATCTACTGTCTCACACATGCTCCAGTGCTAGCATTTGCAGATCCAGAAAAACCATACATTCTCCATGTGGATGCTAGTTTAAAGGGAGTTGGCTCAGTTCTCTATCAGCAGCATTCAGAGGGTTTGAGACCAGTGGCTTTTGCAAGCAGAAAGTTGAGCCAGTCAGAGAAACGGTATCCAATCCACCAGTTGGAGTTTTTGTCACTCAAATGGGCTGTCGTGGACCGGTTTCACGATTACCTGTACGGAGCCCGGTTCACAGTGCGAACAGACAATAACCCCTTGACTTACGTGCTCTCAACTGCTAAGCTGAATGCAGTGGGACACAGATGGCTTGCTGCCTTATCTACTTACGATTTTGATGTGCAGTACAGACCAGGAAAGCACAACATAGATGCTGACCTTCTTTCGAGAAACTTTCCAGATGATGACGCTCACCTGGACTGGGAGACCATATCACAGGATGGAGTAAAGTCCATCTGTCAAAGAGTCAGCATGCCAACATCCGCAGATGGTTCAGTCCGTTATGTGGATCAGCTCGGTGCTCCTCCAGAATGTATTCCCAACATCTACTCCTTCCCAATGCACATGAAACTTGAGGCTTTGAGACATGTGTCAAATGAGGAGCTAGCACAGGCACAAAAAGAGGATCCAGTCATTGGACCTGCCTTCCAGGCTGTTCAGCAGCATAAATGGCCTGAACATACTGACAATAATCCAGAGTTTTCCCAGCTGAAAAGAGAGAAGGAGAAACTGATTCTGAAAGCTGGCCTTCTCTATCGCCAGTCCACATTGCCTTCAGAGGAGAAAGTAAATCAACTCCTCTTACCAGCTGAGTACCGGGACACTGTTCTAAGGGCGTTACACGATGATTCAGGACACCTTGGTATTGAAAGGGTAGCTGATCTCCTCAGACAGAGATTCTTCTGGCCAAAAATGACCAAACATGTCGAACAATACATAAAGAACTGTGGAGAATGCATAACACGCAAGTCCCCTAATCAAAGAACAGCTCCCTTACACCAGATCACCAGCAGGGGACCTATGGATCTTGTGTGCATTGACTTTCTCTCAATAGAAGCAGACTCAAAAGGTATGAACAGTGTATTAGTGGTGACTGATCACTTTACACGTTATGCACAAGCTTTCCCCACAAAGAACCAGAAAGCTCAAACAGTAGCTAAGATCTTAGTTGACAAGTTCTTTGTGCATTATGGACTACCAACTAGGATTCATTCTGATCAGGGGCGGGATTTTGAGAGTCGGCTGATTCAAGATCTGTTAAAGATGATGGGGATTCGGAAGTCACGTACTTCTCCTTATCACCCACAGGGAGATCCGCAGCCTGAAAGGTTCAACCGGACCTTGCTCTCCATGTTGGGAACATTGACTCCTGAAAAGAAGCGTCAGTGGAGCCAACATGTACCCTACTTAGTCCACGCCTACAACAGCACAAAATGTGATTCAACAGGGTATTCACCCTATTACTTGATGTTTGGCCGGGAAGCCAAGCTTCCAGTGGACTTATGTTTTGGAACCTCTACTGACAGGAAAGTGGACAGTCATTCCCGTTATGTGGTGAAGTTAAAAGAGGACCTGCAAAAAGCTTATCAGCTGGCATCTGAAACCGCAGACAAATCTCACCTAAAGAATAAGAAGTCTTACGACAAAAGAGTTGGCTTCCAGTCTTTAGAGATTGGTGACAGAGTGCTTCTCAGAAATTTAGGTCTGAAAGGAAAACACAAGCTTCAACCACGGTGGAGTTCTACCCCTTACCTTGTTGTGGGAAAGATGCCAAATCTTCCTGTTTACAAGCTCAGGCCTGAGAATGGGAAGGGGAGTGTTAAAACGCTTCACAGAGACCACATTCTGCCCATAGGACAGCTTGTGAGACTGCCACAGACAGACGTGACACCTGATTCATATGTCAGGGCCAGAACAAGAACTGATACTTCTAGAAAACAGACCTTGACCTTACCTGACACTCAGACAGTCAATCCAGAACCACTGAGCTCAGATTCTTCTTCTGACTCGGACTACTACCGACCTGCAAGGACTTTCTATAAGCTCAGAGAGACTCCTGTGGACAGACCGACTGTACCAGTTTCAGAGGTCATGCAGGAGGAGGTGGATATCCCTCTGTCAGAGGAGAGTTCTGATGATGATGTGGAGGAGGGACCCAGTCTCAATGTTGCTACTGAGTCAGATGGAGATCACGACGAAGCTGAGCAAGAGAGTTCTGAGGAGTCAGAATCTGACACAAATGAGAATCAAGATGACAGTGTTGATAGGTCTGCAAAAGAAGTAGACGCTAATGAAGCACAAGAGCAGTTGGTTGATCACACTGAAACTCGCTCAAAGAGAACAGTCAAACCCGTAGTCAGGCTAACCTATGATGAGCCAGGGAAAGCCAGAGATCAGCCAATCACTATCATACACAGAGGTGTTGTCATTAAGATTGGAAAGGGTTAAACTGAGATCAGCTGTTATATCTACCTTTCTCCTGATGTTGGTGTTTTTATTCCTGATGTCCAGTTTGTATAATTCATGTCTGTTGAGGACACCAGACTGTTAGAAGGGGGAGGGTGTAACCCTGCTGAAATGTTGAAATACATTTCATATAAATAGTTCATGGTTGATTTAAAAAAAACAAAATGTTAAGAAGATGTAAAAAGTCATTTGTTTTGATTGTGTTTTAAAAAATTGTTAAATTCATTTTAAATTGTGTTTGAAAAAGAGAATGTTTCATGTCATGATGTAAAAACAAAAAGAGAAAGCATTATTTTATTTTAATTTAAGATTGGTTTTGTTAAAACCGGGATGTTTTGGTCATGTGACCTGACGGCGGAGGGATACAGGAAGTACTGCGGCACGCGGGAGGAGAGGAGACACGCATGCTCGAGGAAAGAGAGGAAAACAGTTCATTTCTGTGAGTTTGGAGTGCTTGTGCGCTGGATTGTCGGCCTGACATTCTGGGAAGCGACAGGTAGAAGTGGGAGCGGCAGTTAATTTCGGCCTGAAGTTTATTACTGTCCGTTTTCAGTCAGAAGCTGCCTCACTGGCTAAGTGCAGGCTAAAGCTAGCCGACACGTTTGGGACTGTTTGCATGCAGCTGTTAGCTAACGCAGCTAGCCACGTAGCTGTGAGTCCGTTCCCGGTCTGGAAACAAGAGGACAACCAGATAGCACTCTGAGCTGCCTGGGATGCTCAGAGTTCCTCTGGCAGCGTTGGAGAACCATCACAAACCGTGAGGACATGGAGGAGGATCCCAGTGTGTGCTTCAATTCTCATCCGCACTGAGGTGAACTGACTGGAACATTGCTCTGGAAAAAGGTACTTTTCTTCTTTATTTTATTTCATTGGTGGAAGGCTCGGACCCTTAAGTTTGGGTTCCAACGTTCTCAAGCCACGACTCAGGCCTGCAACGTTTGTTATTTTAAGGGGGTGCCGGCTTTATTTTGATAAAAGGTTTGAGACTGAAACTGAGACACTGCTGGTGTATAATATTTTATTTGCTGGAGAAAAACCTTGGTTATTGAAGTGTGTTGCATTTGTGTTGACTTTATACAAGGGTGCTCATATCTGTTTTATTATACTGGTTTTGTTTACAATTATTTTCTTTTATTAAATGCAGAATTTGCTTTTTCCATACTACGGTTTTTGTTGTGATTTGAAGGTGCCATTTACTCAGTTGCTAAATCCAAAAATATCACACAAATATACAAGAGTATTACTGAACCGAACCTAGGGCCCATCCTCTTAAAGAGTAGGATTGGAAGGGCTACACAAGCATTCATCATGTGTGTAGAATCGTTATTAGAAAATGCAGCATCTTCTGATAATGTAGCGTGACAACATCCTCATTTGATCATTATGCACTCATATGCAACAGTCAACTAACTTTTTATCATTGCCACAAGTTTACGACACCACGAAATTGAATAAATTAGTTTTTCTTTTTTTCTTTATTCCCAGTAACATTCACTTGTGCTCTTCTAATCAAGACCAGTGCATATCTTTTCTTTCTTTTTCTGTTTTTTTCCCTGGCTCATTATGTGCACTGCAAAAAAGGATAACCTAAATACAAGATTTCAACACTAAATTAAAGAAAATTACTCTTAAAACTAGTGAAATTATCTGTCCATGCAGCAAGTGAATTTTACTTAAAACAAGATCTTGATATAAGAATATTAAACCAAGAAATAAGTCTCTGTATCTTAAATATATCTTAAATCAAGTGAGATGAGACAATTTGACTGAAAACAAGACTTTTGAACTTGGTAAGTATTTGAATTTTTGCAGTTTTTGCAGTGTGCTCTCCCCATTTGAAATGGATATGATATATGGATTCAGTTACATCTGCAGTGAAGCCACAATCAAGGCCCAGTGGGGCGCTGCACTGCCAAGCAAAAAGTTGTAATCTTGACCGAGCCTCTGTACCAAATGTGAGCTTTTGAGAAGGATGTGCCAGTTTTCTAGCAGAACACATCACTGCTGCCTCATTCCGCACGATTAGAAAAATAACACAGAGTCAACGCCTTACTGGAGGAGTTAGTTGTTGCAAGAACAAAGGCTTGATTCTTTAAGTATTTAGCTCCTGAGGCCACACAGTGGTGCAGCAGCCTGTGGAATCTGCATGTTCTCCTTTGTGCATTGCATGACTTTTCTTTTTGGTCTTCTTGTCCAAAAACAACACAAGGCATGTGAGGTTAGTTTCCAACCCTGAACTCTCTGCAGTGTGTGAGTGTGTGTGACTGCCTGTCTCACTGTGTTTGTCCTGCCTTCGTCCGTATAGCCAGCCGGGGAAACACGGGGGATGAAGCAGAATGGAAAATGGATGGATACGTTTGATTCCCATACACAATGCAAATACATGATGAATACCTTATTCCACTGTGTGTGTGCACCTGATCACACCTATGGATACACAGTAGATCATGTTTGAAATGAAATGATAATCCATCATGCATGATGCATGACTTGAAATTTATCATTCATGCAAAAAACTCAGTACACAGTATGTGAATTTATTCTATGGGGAAAGTGCTTCATACATATAACTGCTTTCTACAGGCTGCTGTGAGGATGAGGCTGGAGGTGATTTCTCTGCTATTTGATCAGGGCTGGTGTTTCCGCTCACATCTGAGCCGCTCTGTGAAACGGCCGGATCGCAGCCGAGCAGCGGGCTGATTTCTCCACCTATCATGCAAGTGTCTGACTGCCATTGTCTGCATGCTTTACTCCCACTGCCAGCAGTCTCTCAAACCATTTAACCCTCCAAAAAGTGTGACCAAAAGGAGAAACCAGCAGGACGACAGAGGAGTGGAGGGGCAGAATGAAAGCCACTGTGCTCAAATTAATTTCAAGACCACTTACCCAGTTATCAGACACAGGAGGCACAAAGGGGCAGTAAATTTACTCAAGCAAGAGGAGAAGAAGTAGATAAATTGGTAAAAGACTAGAAACCAGGGCAGCATCTGTGCAATCTGCAGTATAAAGCGAGAATCTGGAGTACCAAGAACAAAAGCATTTGAAGTTTAGCTGCTTGTAGCAGACTGACACAATGTTTTAGTCACAAGTCCCTGATATTGCCCTCCTGCATGCCCTCTTTCTTCTTGCTCAAAGTCTGACAATATCCAGCCTGTTTTCTTTCCTCTCCTGCATCCTCATTGTCTGCAGGCAGAAAAACAAGCATCCAACTGGCACATGTAGAGAGAAACACTCAGTGAAACACTCTGCTTCATGTGCTCCTTTGAGTGCAGAGCCGTTTCATATCGGCTCCAGAAAATGCTCGAGACACAAGTGAGGGTCTTCTCCACTGATATCCGTTCCTGCAGCACAGCGGGAGATTCTTTAGGTTCGACATTTTCTTTACTGGTGTTGGCTGATCGGACCAAGAAGCTCTTGTTTTGACCCTGAACTTCACTGCAGACAATGTAACGTGTATAAAACAAGTGATGGGATGTTCAAGTGCAGTTTTTTTTTTTTTTTTTTTTTTTTTTTTGCAAAAACTTTTTGGTCTGCAGGAGGAAACTGTAGTACCTAAAAAAAAATCCTATTAATGCACAGGGAGAACATGCCAACTCAAACCTGGATTTCCTCCCTAAACCACTGTGCACTGTGTCCTAAAACACACAGTGTGAACAATCAAGATTCATGCAATCAGCTCATGTATTATTTACAACCACGTTGACCACAATGCTTCTGATTTGTTTTATGATTTCAGCATCACAAGTCAAGAAGTTTTGATTTCCAAAAAGTTATTAGAAAACTTCTTTTTAATGAAAATTAACTTGTAAAACATTTCTATCTGTCCACAATGGCTGCATAATGAAGACATTGCAAAAACATTTAGTTTCTTTTGCTGAATTTTACCAAACAACAACAGTTTCCTCTCCTGAGATTTGTTCCCACATTGTGCATGAGAAGACATATCAATGCAAACCCAAACACTGCTCTGCTCTGAACATTTGCATTTTCACACACAGCTTCTCCAGGTAATTTCCAGATAAGGTCTGGATTGGTGTGTTTGCTCAGGCAGTATTAGCTATCGCACGGTGTGAATAAAAGCAACACAATCGCTGGGGAAACGTGTTTAATATGTGCTGCAGCGAATATTTGGACAGTTCTTCACTGTTTCTCATTATACGCATGACAGATATTGTATGTGGGCTTTCATCCTGCAGTAGTTTTACTGTGTTCCTGAGTACCAAACATTATGTCCATGACTTTACTATATTCATTAAAAATATTACTAGAATTAAGAAATATACAAGAAGTAGAAATTTAAATTTAAATATAATTTTTTAATTTTTCGCAGCGATTTATAAAAGATATTCTGAAAAGTTTGAGACTCAGATTAGAAATGAAATAAAAAGGAATTGCCGTGATTTGTGATTTCAATAAAACCATTTATTCACAATGGAACTCTGACATCTCAGCTATTAAGAGTAAAACTTTTCTTAATATTTTCACTGAAAAAATGAGTGTTTTAAATTTAATGGCAGCAAAGTCATCAAAAAGATGGGACAGGAGCAAGAAAAGATTGGAAAATGAAGTAGTACTCGTAAAGGAAAAAATAAAACATTTAAAAAATGGTGGTGGAGCAGTTTCATTATCTCAATATAAAAGTCAGATTTTTAAAAAGCAGTATCTCAAAACTGAACACGAGCGGATGTTCGCAGTCTGTCCATCTTCTATTCCCCGTTATTCAGCTGTGAACTCAGAGAGACCGACAGCTGCACAGACTCACAACGTCTTGGAGTTTAAGGTCACCAAATAACCTCAAACGGAGGTTTTTTGGACGGCCCATTGAAACTGGAGTAACCAGAAAAAGCCTCCGCATTTTATGCAGACTTACTCACAGAAAGATTCAGAGCTCCATTCCAGTCAGCGGCCGTCTAGCTGTGAGTCAGACTTTCACCAACGAATGGAAAAACCATGTCTGACTAATGCTGTACGGTTTTCTAAATATGTCAGTTAATGTAAAGCTGTTATGAAAAAGTAAAAGTGCTTAAAAAAATAGATGACTATGGCAGTCGTCATTGTGTAATTTGACAAAGCAGAAGTGGATAAATGTGCATGTGTGACATCTATGGATTCTGTGCAGCAATAGCATTGAAGTATTGAGGTAATGAAATGGATCCTGCATGATAAAAAAGCCATGACGGCGTTCTGGAAACCACTGCATAGGGACTCATGCAAAATAGAAAACTGTCTGAGATCCGATTGTTTTGGAAAACCACATATGCCATGTCCTGTTAGCTGCGGCATTTTGTCGACTATTATAGCTGGAATTTATGAGATTTGTTGTCACTGGTGCCTCCACATTTTGACCAAAACCGTTGTCGAGTTTTTCCTCCAACAATTTAATTAAATGGCTGGGCTTTGACATTTCATGAATTGAGCAAATGGTTTTATTTGTAATTCATTCAGACACTGGGGCTGAGCAAAGAAGCCAAGGTGAGGGACTTCAGTGTGAAAGACGTCAAAAGAAGCACCTCCGCACATAACTCTGCATGACAGCCCTGCCCTCGGGGAAACCTTCTCAAACGGTGACTAATTCCAGCTTTTATTTACCCACTTCTGCACTAATAGCAAAGTCAATTTCACAGCAAATCCCTCCCACACGCGCCGCCTCGCCGGGCTCCGTCCGTGTTATGTGACGTGGAAGCGGGAGGTGAGTGTTGTTCCCGACCGCTCCTCTCGCGCTCATTAATAAAGTCCGGGCCCAGATTTTCTCAGACGTACAGAAGTTTTCTTGTAGCCCATCAAACTGTAAACGCCGCTGCCGCAATAATTGGCCAAGTTTTCCCGATCTGAGCAGAAAGCCTCTGAGAACGTCACAACGTGAGGTGTAGAGTTTGGCCTTTTCTACATGCAGAGAACCACTTAATTGGGGTGAAAGTAAGTTAAAAAAAAAAAAAAAAAAAAGGTTTTGTTCATATAAAGAATTACAGTTAAGGTGTCAAAAAAGTCTTGCTGTATGACATGTAAAAGCTGTAATTACCTGAGCAAATCATAGCTCTTTTAATGAGAAAGGTCAATCTTTTTTTTTTTGTAAAGAAAATGAAGTGTTTGATTAAAAAAAAAAAAAAAAAGGCCAGCATAAAATGAGGTATAATAATTTCCTGGCGTGTTAATAAGTTCCCATGTGTGCAAAGGTATTCACACATGACAAATCATCAGCTATTATAATCAAGCACCTGTATGTCCTTTCATAGGACGGACAGAGTGTTTTTTTCTTTCAGTTATTACTCACTCAATGGAATTCTACATTTTATATCTCCTCAGGCCGTGAGGTGGGAGTTCTAACTATACACCGCTGTGCATCTTTATCCAATCGCCAGAATGTTGTTTAACGGCCATTGTCATCATGAAAAGTAATTATTCAGCATCGTGCAACATGATTAATGCTGCGTAGAATGTCAGAAGCTTCCTCAGTACAGAAAGCCTGGTGATTCACAGCAATCCCAGAAGCAGGATTAAAGAAGGGCAAAAAGTAGACTGATCCTTCTTACTAGTTTTGTTTTTCATCCTCAGATGGAGACTTAAAACGCCTCCTTAACTGTGGAGGCCGTGTAAAATCTCTCACGTCCAATAAAGAGCAGGACAGGGCTCTGCATGTTTTCATTAAATATTAAAAATGTTATTGCTTTGTTCGGATGAAACAATAAAGCACAGATTACTTGGAGGACTATCGCGATTACAATTCTCACCCCGGCGTCTGCTGTCGAGCGAGCCAGGTGACAAATGTGACAGTTAATTTATGAAACTCTCCTGTAAACCGCCGTGCGGCTTTATCTCCTGAAGGTGTCACATCCGACGAGCGCGGAATCCGTTCTGCTCCCGGTCACGCCTCTAACTTATGGGACGCGTCAACACCGGGAGAAAACAAAGACTAAACGGAGGAAATGGCCTGTGAATGCTCCTTCCATCACTCTTTGCAGGGTAGAATCACACACACAGGAATCCACACACACAGAAACCCTCTCTACGGCTCCCGGATCCACGTGCTCCGGTCATCTAAACGGAAGCGGCAGAGTGAGGGTTATTAGTCAGAGCTCTGGCGAAGGAGCCCGCCGTGCGGTATCTGCTCTGTCCGTCTCCGCTTGCATTAGCTCCGAGCCGACGTTAGGAGAGACGGATCGTGCCTCCCCTTTTTGTCCCTCTTGAACCGCATCCATATTTCAAGTGAACTGTCAGCGAGCCCGGAGCCGAACGAACTGCTGGAAGCAGCCACTCAGACAATACGAGGCCTGGCGCCGCCGCCGCCGCCGCCGCCGCCGCTCCTGTGAGGACGGGCTGTGGAGCGATCGCCCCGAACGAGCTCGTATAGTCAAACTGTTAATTAAACACATTTAGGAGAGTGCACAGTTACGATGTGACGATAAAAATTAGATTTAGTTTTAATAAATAATTCACTTTTTTAGTGGAAGATAAAGGCCGAGATAAAACGAGATCAAAACTTTTACTAAAAAAAAAAAAAAAAAAAAAAATTAGATGGAACGGCTTCCTGCTACTTTTCAGTTCGAGGTGTGTGAACCTTCTGCTTACACAGACCTGATATTCCATGTTGATGAAGGTCAACGTGCTGAATGGATCGCATATTTGTTTTGTAATCGCCAGCGCGTCTCGTGTGCAGATCAACTTCCATGTGAGTGGGCGTGCAACCACAAGTTTTCTTGTTCAATAGACTGTTGGTCTTGAGGCTTGCAGGTTGCTGGATCTGATCCCGAGTGACTCTGGGAAAATGTAGCGTGAAACCCGGTCACTGCCGAATCAAAGGGCTGAAACAGGGAGACAGAAAGTCGCATGAACACTCACATTCACACACTTTCAGTCAGCAATTAATTTGAAGTGCATATTTCTGGATTGTGGGAAGACGGTTTGGCTGAAGGTACGGGTCTTTAATCATCAAATTCTAATTCACTGAGCCTAATCTTAACTTCAGAAAACCAACAAGGACCTCCGGCTCCATTCAGGAATGAGACCATGATGCTGAGTCTCCTGTTGATCTTAAAACAGTCAATAAAAGGAGCTGACGGTGAAAAGGCTAAAGTTCGGATTACGTGTCTTCCTGTTAGATAATTCATTATTTACACCAAGAGGCCTAACCGCACATTTTTAAGTGGATGATAAGCATTGCATTACCCAGGGGGCCAGTGAGACCCGTACTGGTGAAAAGGTTAAGTGTGTTTGTCTGTATAGCCTCTTCTGACAGTACCATTAGCAGTGCGTGTGCATTTTTCTTCAAACGCTTATGCTGCATAAACCCTTCAGAAGCTGACCTTTGCATTATCAGTTTGCAGCCGTAGTATCACTTAACTGGGACTACTGGGATCCAGGTTTTGATGAATGCACGGTTTGTTTCTTTATTGGATTTTCGAGAGAAGTGATTAATCTGTTTTGATTAAATAATTATTATGTAATTTTTCTTAGTGACATTACAGTTGTGGATTATCTTAACAAAATAAAATATATTTTAAGATACATAACTTTCTTCAAAGTCATGATCTGAAATGTTTGATAAATGTTTTTTATCAGTGTAAGAAAAGTATGAAATCATGCATCACATGTAAAGTTTTTTACTTTGCTGTCAAATTGACAACAGTATCATGTGGACTGACCTGGAATCATTTGTTGTATATATTTTTATATTCCTCATATTACCATTAATTTCAAAATAAAACGAGAAGATTCATAAACGGACGCATTATTTTCCTGCAATGGATGCTTGATTTGTACAAATAAACACTTGAAATGTTTTGAACTGTTGCTCTTTTTTGAAGCACATTTCACATCTTGCCTCCAAACTGTGATATAGTATCGTGTAATTACAAATAACCTCACAGGGTGCTGTTATATTGCTTACATCTCACCAAATCATGCCACAGCATGTTGCTGATGTTCATTGTAATTTATTCAGGGAGTTGGAACATTTTAATTTGAGCTAACGCAGTAATTTCATAACACATTATTGATGTTACTAAAGGTATTAAAGCACCTTGGACGCCTCAGTAGCTGTGAAATCTTGTAAATTATTAGCTTTATGACAGATTTTCACCACTTAGAGTCTTAATTATTCCATATTTTGAGGTTGAATATGCTCATTTACTCAGCGAATGTCGCCAACTTCTATACTGTTTGAAAACATGCTTTGAAAGGTCCAGAAGGGAAAAAGAAAAAAAAAAAAAAACATCAAATGATGCTGAATTATCTTTTCTTATTTTCAAGCATGGGAACAAACTTGGACTTTAATGTATAATTAAACGCATCTACCAGACAGTAAGAGATGCTGTAGCAGATAAATGCGGACTTAATGTGAGCCTTTCGAGAAAACTCTCACACTGTATGATTAATGTATCCAGAAGTCACAGTGCTGCATTGATTGTAATCCGCGATATGAAAAATGAGTTTTTTTTTGGGATGCGCTTCTAAAGAGTAGCGCCGCGTGGCTGCGGGAGTTATAGATAAAGTGAACATCACACAACAAGGCTGTTGGCTGACTTTAAAAAATGTACATAGCCTCTGCAGCATAAACAGAGAAAGAGGAGACAAGCAGTGGGAGGTCAGAGGGGAACATCTTTGAATATCCTTAAAGAAAAAGAATGTTTTCTTCTCTATCAGTTCATCATTTTTAATTATTCATCTCTTATCGGAAATAACAGACAGAAACCCAAATAGGGTGTATTTACTCAGGACTTTAACCTCCAAACAACCTTTAAAAAATGTTTTCAGAGCCGTTTTGGGTCTTAATTTTTCACCTCTCAACGCGGTTTTCCCTCATATTAAAGATTTGCTCGTGTAGTATTTTCATGATGATCATCAGGCCCCGGCTCTCTGCCCCTCTGTACTCAACTATTTTGAGAGCGAGTGATTGCAAAGGTCAAAACATTTGAGTCGCATCACATTTGTAGTCATGAAACCATCTATTAAACTTGTTTCCAAAAGAGGGGGGGCATTATCAGCCTGAAGCAGCATACTCTAATTTCAAGAGAAAGATTATCCCTATAATGGCGCTGAAAACTTTTGTATTGATTTGTAATGAGTCTTCCCTCAAACGGATGACAAGTTGACCCAGACTATGCCAACAAAATGCCTCCCAAACAGCCACTATGGAGTCCAGCCTTCAGGCTTTATTGCTCACCACACATGAACCCACCTACCTGTCAAGAACATGGTGGAGGATGACTTATGTGAACATATTAGCGTTTTCTTTCCCCCCCACTCACAACACTGCTGACCTGCAGATTTGCGCCACTGAACTCACAAATGTGCATCCATCTTTGTAATGAGGGATTTATGCGTCGGCAGAGACCGCTCTTGCTCACAGTCGACGTCCTCAGCCACCTGATGAAGAGTTGCACCCCACCCCGCCAGCTTCTGCAAGTGTAATAATGTATATTTCTTTCATTTGTTTAAGTTTTTTCAATAGTTTGTCATCGATCTTTATCTTCTCACGTTCATGCAATGCACGCTGTGCCGTCTCTTTCTGACTCTATGAGTTCACTAACAATGTCCCACATGATGATCCCCAGTCTGACTAACAGGGTTTCAGGTTGAACGCCGGTGTTTGCACACCTCCAATCAGATCACTTTTACATGTCTGCATGTGGGCTGCAGTATGGCTCCGCCACAGACAGGAAAATGAAAAGAAAACTCCTTCTTTTATTACTTTTCGCACACAACAGCGACTGTAAAATGCAACAAGTGGTGACATTTAATGAGGAAGGTAATGAATTTTCAGCTTGTCTCAGGGGAAACGAGCCCTGAACTGATGATGAAGCCCCTAAGAAATGCATCGGATGAGATACTGTCCGTCCTTTCATCATCAAGCGGGCAACGCTGCCAAACAGGTGCCATTAGTCAGCGCTGATGGCAGTGAGAGAGGTAACAGCTTTACAAAGAAAAGCTGCACGACGACCAAGTGTAAGCAAAGACTGGAAAACTTGATCGTAAAACATTATTTAGAAAAAAAAAAGAAAAAAAAAACAGCTCAAGATTTGTGACTTTTGATGTAACACAAATTGTGTTTCCACTTGTAATTACATCAGTGGCAGAGAGGAGAAAACTGAATATGATTTTTTTGTCTGATTCAATAATCGCAAATTCATGCAAGTGGATTCTCGCGAATCATGCGGTCCAAAGCACTCCCGAATTTATTCATACATTCTGTGTTGACAGCAGGCTGTAAATAATCATTTGGCTCATACAAGTGGTGGAAGCATATTGTCTGAGGAATAGATTGCTGTCTAAGATTCCTCAGCTGTCTTCCCGTCTTTAATTCCCAGACAAATGAGACGTAGGCAAGTTTTGACAGATTGTCCGTCATTCAGTGTGTGATAGCTTTTTCTGTGTGTGTGTGTGTGTGTTTGTCTGGATCTGTTTGCTTGTGGATATTTTTGGACGATGTTTTCATCTCAGAATACAACGGTGGAGAATATTCCCTGGAAAACAAAAGCCAAGTGTATGAAGACTGTCAGCCGACGTCGTGACTTCTTGTCTTTAGAATGACCTTGAACAGCGGAGACGCTCCCGTTCAACACAGCTGCGGCTGCCTGTCATTCTATTTTATGTATTGTTTACTCAAAGCTCGCTCAGAACCGAAGCCGTTGTACACACTGACCACTTTAAACCAAATGTAAGTTGAACACTGTGTGTCAACAGCCATATTAGAGAGCTGCTTCTCTGCTTTTTACATATTGACTTTTGTCATTAAGTCACATGAGGGATGCTAAATGGAGCCAAGTGGTGCGGTGAAATGTAAAAGAATGATGGCCCCCCTCAGGTCATGAATAACTCAGAGACCTTCACAGTCAATGAATCTATCTAAAGAGTTTTCCCCCTTTGCTGTAAAATACACCCAGGATATGTAAATGCTAATGGTCTCACACAGTCTTCATTCATCATTTGCACACGTGTACATAAATACCGCTGTTTTCATGGCCCGGCTCTTGCAAACTGATTGCGTTCGGTTTAAGCTAAAGCTCCTGCGCCAGCCCTCTGCTCTCAACAATTATCCGCCACCATGTTGGCCGCCGCTCTTCGACATGTGGGCTGCAGATGGCCGCCCTGTGTAGCGGTGCCAGGACAGGGGGGCAACCGTTCCCGCTGCAAAACAATTGTCACAATTTGCCGCATGACACTCTCATTCTAACAAGTCCCATTCATTCAGATTACAGTCTCTTGCAAGGAAAAAAACCTGTTGTGTTGCGCTGCGTTGTGCGTCGACAGGAAGGTTTCACACACCTCTGCAGAGAAAACATTCGAATCAAAGGGGATGCTGGAAATGTCTGTCAGTTATGCATCCAAAAATGAATTTGCACCTATGGTGGATCAACCAATAAAAAGCATAGTGACCCTCGGGGGACATTTACTTACCCTGTATGTCATTCCTGTGCTCGTTTTCATTCAATCACCATTTCAGAGCTGGAGCTGTGATGTGATTGCCCACCATATGGACAGATGGCAATTTTACTCCATGTTTATTATGTTACACTGCACATTCAGCTATCTTTTATAATTCTGGGATTTCTCTGTCTGCGCGCTCTGCATTATCGTTTAAATGATAATGATTAGCAGATTGCCGCAATATGGGATTAAAGGCTAGGAAACGGTGATTCGGATGCAATTTCACAAGCCTATTAGTAAAGGTAAAGCTACTTACTACCTGCTGTTATCTATTAGGTTTTAATGCAACTTTCACACTGAGTTTTATAGCAATCATGTATAGATTCAATATTAATGCAGTAGTTAGGATACGAGTAATGTATTTGAAAGTAAAAGCATGTGCCATATAACTGCAGAATGACCCTGAGCTGCAGCGAATTCTACACCGGGCAAAAATAATGCGTGAATGCATCATAAGGGGGCTTGCCCGTAAAGTGCCTTGAGATGAGTTATGTTATAGAAATGCATAAATAGCACCCTCTCTCACATTTGAACACATTGCTTTCAAACAGCAGATTCATGCGTTCAGCTGTATTGTGCAGAGCAGGCTGTTGCACCGCTACTACAACAACCTGGATTTGGGGGCTTAAATAAATCTAGAAAACTACTGAGCACCATCGAGATACTAAACTGATCCCATTTCAAGGGATTAACCTTTCCGCGTCATCCTTACGTTAACATGGAGATTGGAACACCAACAAATGTGCCCTAGCATCAGATGCATGGCAGAGATATTAAACCTTCCGCAAGAGGAGATAGAAACTAAGGGTACAAAGACATAAAACTTAAAATAATGCATGGGGAGAGCCCCCCCCCTAAATCCTGCACCCTAAGACTCCCTTAGTGAAAAAGAGGAGGGAGTGAAAGGATCAGTAAGTGTCAGAGACACTATCAAGGGAGAAACAAGGAGTGTGCCACAGGCAGCAGAAGACACATGGTGAGTAGGAGAGTGGAGAGAAATCGTCACGGAAGACAAAGTGCCTCCCTCGGATGTAATGACAGAGGAAGCGATTGAGAAATGTTACCAATGACGAGGAAATGTTCAGCTGAACAGCTGTACAGAGGGTCTGAGATCAGACCTATAAAGAGGCAGAGTATCTCAGAAATCAGAGGCGAAGGGGAGCTGGTAAGTCCAGCTCATATGCAGTAGCAGGGCGTGGGGTACCTGAAGGCATCGCCACAAAGCCAAACTAGTGTGAACGGGAAGTCCCTTAAGTCTCCGTTAGACAAACGATCTAATGTGGTTGAGAACAACACAGGTAAAGTCCTGTGGGGTTTCAGACTGAGGACTGACAAGCAGCTGCTGACCAGCCAACCAGACAACAAGCAGCAGCAGAGGGCAGAGGTGATGGATGTGGCGATCCAATCTGGCAGCGATGTCAGGAAGACGAAGCATGAGAAAATCAAGAAGCAACCGAGGGCTGAAGGAACAGCTGCGCAGGTCCAGGTGAAAGGTACAGATCAAAGAGGACTCGGGGGCAGCGGCGGCAGCAGCAGTAATACTTATGAATGCTGTGATGGCCAAGAACACATCAATCAATTCCAGGAGGATTTACAACCAAGAGCAGCAGTCGATGTCCATCATTGGTTCAAACAGTCTTCATCTGTGATTAATCTGTTCCCTTCACAGTTTCTGGCTCAGCTCTGTGCCTTTATTGGCTTTCTCAGGCCTTTGGGACTTACTTTAACTCCTTTTAATTGTGTAAAAATGGTCTGAATATAAAATGATCCTGACTGTAACATGACTCCCCACAAAGAGCTTATTTGGAAAAAAAAAAGGTTTTGCAGACTAAATCTAAACCAGAAATGGGACACAGACCCACACTAGGAAACACTCGCTTAGCAATGCAACGATGCCCAACTTCCCAGCTATTTCCTCTGAACACGCAGTTTTAAATAGACTGTACTGTCTCTCCGGTGTCTTCAGCCGATTCCTCACACAAATCTCCTGCCTGCCTCGCTAGTTTCTTTCCGGCTATCATTGCCCTCATGCTCGACTACCACCTGCTCCTCCCATAGTTGCCCCGGCTGCCAAAGCATTTGAGATGCAGCAATCTAAAGCCATTAAAGAACCGTGTTAACGGTGTCCAGCACCTGTAGGTGGATTAACATTCCCCCCCCCCCCCCCCCCCGTAAGTCACTGTTCATTGTGCATAACTGACGACTGACCAGATTACATCCAATAAACTCAACAAATAAATTCACAATTAATATCAATCTAACAAGGAAGTGATCATTACACAGCCTGTATGTCCTGCTCAAATTGGCCACGACATGATGCCATGTAATTATTAATATACAGTGAAACATTGCTGAATAAACTGCAGAGTTTTGACAGGCTGTATAGCCTCGGTGATCACCGTGATAATACCGGAATGATGCACTGTTTAATATGATGAATTTACTGGCTCGGTAGATTGTTTGAAGATTCATCAGTCAAATCAGTTTCCAGTAGATTACTCCTCCTCTGTGGGAGTGGGATCTTATTATGGCTGACAAACTGATTACGAGCTCGCCTGCCTCCCTTATACCTTCACTGTAATTACTTTTGCCACAGAGGTTATGTTTATGGTCCCACTTCTGTGTCATTCCAGTAGTTAGTACAGTCTCTCAGACTGTTTAAACTTCGGCTTGACTATTTACTTTTGTCTTCTACCTTTTGTATATATTAATTTTCATGTTCCTTGCAGTCTTTTCATGTATTAGAACACAGCACACCTTAACAATATAACCAATGAGCAAAGTAAAAGCGGACTATTTCCACTTTTCTTCGGTTGGAAATGCCTGAACTTTCTAATGCGTGACAACAGCACACATTGTTGTTTTGTTTTGTTGTTTGTTCAGAAGACAGCTGAAGGATATCATGCAAATATATGCTGTGTAAGAGCACAGCATAGCATGCATGCAAAGGAAGAGAACAGACCGTAACATCCCTGCTACTCTCATGCAATATGTATTATATTACAGCTCGGTGCGATTAAGAAAGGCCTTGGCAAAAAAAAAAAAGTGGATTATTATGACTGAATAAGCGCAATCGCTTGAAGATGTTGTTACTATCGGCAACAAAATCGTAATAGACTCGTCTTCAGCGAAAACAGGACTGAACAACAGGGCTGCCATGGATGAGATGACTCTGAGAGCGTGCGCGTGACAAGCCGAGCTTCCCTCCCACATCCTGTAGGCATGACTGTCACAGGTGAGGAGTGTAACAAGCAGCCGCCGTCAAGCCAATTCAGACACACGCATATGCCCTCCGAATTGAGCTGGCATGACAGCCAATCCTGTCAGCAGCTCACTGCCACACTTTTCTTTTTTTATCTCTGTTAACAGCAGACTCTTGATCTCACCGCCGAGAAGAGGAGGTCTAATCTGCTCAGTTAAAACAATTACTGTAACACTAGTTAATGAGCTGCGAGTGTTGAATAGAGAAGAATAACAGAATATCCTAATGTCACTGCAGGGACAAGAGACGCAGCGCTAAGTGGTGGTGAATGATGTGGACTGCATGATGCAGAATAGAAATGACTGAACAAGACGAGGCTCTCCAGTCCATGTGTAATGAGTAACTGATCGGAATCAATAAGATGTCTGAAACAGAGCTGTATTGATTGGGGTGGGTTTTTTTTTTTTTTTCTTATGAAAAAGCTGATGAGCAATTTTGTTCCTACCAGCGTTTCTGTGTATTTTAGGGCCCTATTTATTTATTTATCTATTTATTTGGGATTTGTTCTTTATTTTCTGTATGAAAGTCAAAGGAATCTCCTGTGACAGGGTTGAAAGGCGAACAAAGAAAGAGCTCCTCCTTTAGAGATCCAGAGTCTCTGCTGCTTCTATCAGGAATCAGTTCCGATCAATTGAACTTATGGCCGTCGTTCCTCACCTCAGGTTTTGTGTTAAAGTTTTGGACGAGTGCAGCAGTGAGTAAAACCTGCCTGGCATGTGAAATAAACACCTGCTTCTCCTTTTTCACCTATAGCACTACCTTTTATTTATTAAAACATGTCTTCCCAGGCTCACCTCCCTGCAACATTCAGACCGAAAAATCTTTTCCTAAAAATGGAATATATTTGTAATATGGTTGAATACATGCTTACCTCCATTTCCATCACAAAATTGTTGTTGGGCTCCTTCTTGAATGGATGACACAAAGACCTTAAAGAATAGGTTGTGGTGTGTTCTATTCCATTCAGTGTATCTATATCACTGAATATAACTTAGCCGTCACGGTATTTCACATTCGAACATAATACGGAGAACAAAAAAAAGGCAAAGACAGGCATAGACGACAGTGGAAAAGCAGATCCTTCCTCCAGATGTGGCAACTTTCGGTTTAGGGGATAGTGAGACGGAGACAGGGAGCAACAAACATCACGCCGCAAAACCACACCAGAAATCATCAACTTCCAGCCTCACAGCCAGACACTCCTGCAGTAAGGTATAGAAAGGAAAGAGCTCAGACTACGGGAGAGGGAGGAACTCGTGATGTGAGGATGACGCATCAAAACAAACATCAAAAATAACATCTTTTCTCAGACGGCCGTCGGCATACGAGCCGTGGCTATACCTGCTGTAGTGGGAACTCCACCCGCACGGTCAAGGGAGTGAAGCGCCACTCAGTGAAAGCAATCTTGTGTAAGTGAGTGCAGGTCGTTCACACGTGCAAACACACAGAGATGCAGAGTTATACCGGGGAAGTGATGACAAACTGTAGCTGGGGGGGTGGGGGGGGTGGGGGGGGGTGGGGGGGGGGGGGTGGGGGGGGGGGCTGTGCGCACAAAACAGCGCGGACACTGTCGCTCCGATCGATATTTTGCTAGAGGGAGGCTGAGAGCCAGAGCCAATGTTGAGTCCAAGGCAGCAAGTGTTTCTCCATAGGGTCCTCAATTGACACTCATTATCTCTTGGGCAAAAGTGATCAATCCATACACAGATGGCTTCTGAAGTGCTGCAGCATGCCCAGAGTGTGTCCTGCAGAAAGGCGGTCCCTCCTCGGTATTAGGGAGGCCGACACAAGAGTGGCAATGGACTCGATCGCTGGCTATGTGGTCTCAGACAGTGGTTAGGAGTATTAAATACAACTGGTTTGCACTGTGGGATTGTGTTTTCCAACACTCACATGACTCACAGCAGTGATTTAATCACTAAATTGATATACAACTGAAATGACCTGTCTGCAGCTGTCTTGAGGAAGAGAAGAGTGAGTAAAGCCTGAAATCAATTCTACAATGAAATGGCTTCTTTTTCTTTGGGGATATTCACTGCCAAGAAGTATCAGCAAGGCTTCCAGTCTTCTTAGTTCCATTGTTTGATTGAAATAAAGCATGAGTCACGGGACAAGCTGCACGAATCTCCTGCGTGTCTTACCTTGGCATTTTTCAGTATTCTGTCATGAATCACATCACGTAAATCTGCAAATATAACTGAGGTATGTCTGTCTGTCATACTAATTACACATCAAATAGAAATAAAGGAAAATCCCGGCATCCACATGATCGACTTATTGAATAAGCAGGCCTGCAACAGCAACTTTTTAAATATCATTACATTGCATCAGTGGAGGACTCCACTTGTTTAAAGGGAGTATTTTACAATATACTTACCAAAATAATAACTAGGTCAGTAGAAATGTTTGAAAGTCTATTGAGCCTCAAGCTATATGCTTTCATATTGCGGATTTGAACCACATCGCACAGGAATTGCTCCCCTCATGGCTATCAGTGACAATCAATTGAACACTGACGGGGAAAATCTCATTTGTTATGCATTACAGTCAGTGATAGTAATCAAACCAGCTGGGAGAGCAAGGCTTTGTTTGAAGCTGCGCAAAATTGACGATTACATCAAGATACAGTTCTGTAATGAGGATACTAATAAAAACGGATGTTTCTGTTAGTTAAAACAAACGGGAAAAAAAACAACCTTGTTTTAAGGTTAAATAACGAACCGAATATCAAACCGAAAGCCTGGATTTTTTCACACATATAAAGCTACATGTTCAGATTTAAAGATCTGACGATGTGTGTTTAATCCAGAAAGAGATTTTTAAACCACTGTATCCGAGGCAGAAAACTTTGCTTCAGTTGTCAGATCGCTCCGTTGATTATCTGCGTGTCAGGAGATCGGCAGCCATGTGCTGGCTCCAGAACGTGAACCCGTCGAGGCCCGTGGCTTCTGGAGACGGAGGCTGATAAAAGAGAAGCGGAGGAGTTTCAAGAGTTTCTTCAAGCACGGCTGAAGCGGGAGGGTGGAAGGAAGGCACGATTCACCCACAAATCAAGATCTCTTCCTACATAGAAATAGCAAAGAAAAGACCATTTCAGGAGTTTTTAAAACAGATTTTGTTTTTTTGAACAACTTTACAGTGTATTTCTTTCTTTGTCTCTTGCCCCAAGAGGGAACATTTCTTTTCCAAATTAACTGATCGGTGGGCAGTCACACAGCGTGGCTCTCGAGATTTTTGGACTGTGGGAGTACACGTCACGCAGAAAAGCCCCGGCTGGTATTTGAACCGGGACCCCCTCGCCGTGAGGCCACCGGGCGGCCCAGTACCGTGATATCAGCAGCAAAAATGACCGTCAAATATCAGTTTTAAAAAAATGAAAGACCTCTCGGTCTTTCGCGTGAGGCGTCTCGGTCGTCGCTTCATTTCTCCTCAGCCGTTCCCTTTCAAAATGTTTGATTTGAGGTCAGGAACTCACCTCTTTCCAAGCCGCCTGTTGGATTCCAGCGAGCGTGTTTTTACAAATGACCGTGGAGTCTGAATGTAGAGTCGGGAAAGTCGCCGACTCACAATCGGCCACAACAACAAGCTTTTTCACACCGCACACTCACCCTCAGCTTATTGTTACAGTATGGCCAAACAACTCAAGTATCAGACCTTGGCTTTCCATTACTTGCTACAAATGTTTCACAGCTTTCAAGGAAAAAAAGATCGGTCCATTTTTTTAATAATGGACCGTTCACTAAACATCCTCACAGCAGGATTCACACATTTAAGCTAACTAACTATTGTGATTCACACACTGAAGCCCTGAATGTACCTGTAAAGCGATTTCAGACATTTCCAAATGGACCATAACAATTGTGCATGGATTTGGAGACAAATTAGAGATTTTCAACAACTGGCTGGAGGGCGTCAACCGTTCACATCTCAACACCCTCCCAATGTAATTTTTCAGGCATCGACAAACACATTAGGAAGCAAATTAGCTACAAGTGTCCCAGATTTCTCATTAAGTAGATCAACCGAAGCTTTTGTTTGTCTTTAATGCATAAATTATTGATTGCAATTACAAACATAAACAAGAAGTTGCAGCATGTCCGCGGCTCATATCTGGTCCAGTCTGTCAAAAGTTTAGTCACCTGGGATTATTGTTCAGAGACGACGGCGTAATTAGCG
Organism: Salarias fasciatus; assembly: GCF_902148845.1. NCBI lineage: Eukaryota > Metazoa > Chordata > Actinopteri > Blenniiformes > Blenniidae > Salarias > Salarias fasciatus. The sequence continues at coordinate 20,677,117 of NC_043757.1, forward strand.
TCAGAGACACAGCGGGGTGTCAGTCACACAGTTTAGCAACATTTAAATTAAACTTTTGAAGTTAATTCATATGTCGCTGAGGACAGCTTTTAAGACTTTATAAAGTACTTTTCTCTGCATTTTCATTTTATGTTTACAGCTCACAGGCTTGTCTCTTGTCATATCAGCGATCTCAGGTGAAAGCCCTCATTTTCCTTCATCGGTTTCCAATAAGTGAAAAGAAAAAAAAAACTCATTAATTTTAAAGAATAGTCACTAATAATACAGAAATACAGGTTCTTCAGAACATAAGTGCTTTCACTTTGTCTTGTCTGTATAATGTCGTCACACATTAGCTGAGTCATCAGTAGAGCGTGGGACACTTTGAAGACATATACCGATTTATATGTAACGACAAAAAGAAAAGAAAAGCAAAAGAAAAACTGAGTGAAATTATCAGTATGAAAACAGCTCTCATGTAAATAGACCCGTGTTTATTAAGCATTATAAATGCTTTACATTTCACTTAAAGAAAGGCTTACTGATGTTGCTGTAATTATGATCAGGCATCTTTTAATGTTGCATTCAGACCCGAGTTCATTTGTTTTGTGTTTAGAGATGGTTCATTATGGTTTGTCCTTCAGGGCCACTGTAGATTTCAGTCCAGGTCCTCAAGGTCAAGACTGAACCCAGTGTACCAGTGAAATAAGCTAAGATGTTTATGTTAATCCATGCTATGTAGGAAATACTCCAGATCCACAGTGATGGCCTGACGTGACACTGATTTCAATGCAGCTATTAGAGATTCGAGTGGCATTACTCTTGCTTAGGTGATTTGCAACAAAGAAAATTTCCTGACATTCATTCACAGAAGGTTTCAGTATAATGTTGGGTTTTTCTTTTTTCTAAACACAGCCCAACAAATAAGTCTCAAACTTTCATCTGATCAAAATGAGAGCTGTGATCTGGTTCTCAGACACTTCATTAGAGCAGGCACCATCCAGGCCTACAGTCATGCTATGCCGCTTCGTCTGTCTTTGTGTTTATTGTGGCGTAATTGCAGAATCAGGCAAACTATTGTGAAATCAATTTAATCAAAATCCAGCTGCTTCCTCTTCAGATTTTCATCTGAAAAAAAAAATCAACACGCAAGATGCCGACAGACAGCTGTCTGACTCGTCTTTCCTGCTAATTTGTGTTTTTCACTGTGAGGCGAGACTAAAAAACCAGTTATCATTGCACCAAAATGTAGCAGTGCAGAATTATTTTGGTTCTTAGAGACACACAAAGCACGTGTTTGAAAGGAAATGAAAGATCACAACCTCAGAATGACCTCAGGTCACTGTGCAACGAGAAAGAACTGGAACCAGAATCCATCGCTGCACTAATTATGACGGAACAGCAGAACAAATAGCATTATTCTTTCATTGTTATGATAGCAGACAGTCAAACCTGAAGATGATAGTATGAAGTCAGTATATTACAGTTTAACATAAAACAGCCACAACATGAGCTGAAGCCATTTCTGTGCTCGAGTGCTTTGGCAGCCATTCTCAAACAATGTCACCTTCGATTGTTTCATTCATTTTCCCAACTTTTCCAGTACATGCATTTCAGAAAATACCTATTTTAATAATGCTTGAATTAAATAACAAAACAAATAATAAAACTTGCAAGTAATTGTTGTCACAATGTGTTTCTTTATCTTCTTGTGTTTATTTATACGTAAACATATAATTCACATTGAGAGATGTTTTTCATTTGTGTTCGTATCTTCGTTAGTAAATGTAAATTCTCTTTGTGTTTGCACGACAGTTGTCTTTTCTACATATAAGTCTATTTTTATGAGGTGCAGTTTGAAAGAATGTTCTCTTTCTATAGCGTCTTGAGCTGCAGTCAACATTTTTTTCATTTGCATCTAATTGTCTGACTGCTTGCTGTCTTAGAGCACACATTAAATAAAAAAGACTTTACAGTTAGAAAGCTCATATCTGCTTCTGGAGTTTATTATGCTCGTTAGGGTTTTATCTTTCAACACTAATGTGGGATTGACTTTTTTTTTTCTTTTTTTTGTAGAGCAAAACCTGAAACAAATGGAATAATACTGAATGACATTAGCTTTTCCCACAAACCCAACTGTAAAATCAGGTCGAGGAAAGCACCGGAGTAATAGATCCAATCCCCCCATGTAGGCAAATCCAATCCCGTGTGGTAAAGGAGAAGAAAAATTGCTTAGATTTTGTCTAATGAACATGGCATAGCTTTAGAGTCTTGTATCGATCGCAGAAATCCCCAGGAAACTTGAAACAGCAGCAATCAAATGGAAAGTGACATGGCTGGAAGATTTGTGGTGGACACACTGTACAACATGAGAATTTTAATAGGATTAGCTCAGAACACACTCCCCCACACACACCTTCAGGCATGCTAAAAGCCCCATTTCATACTTGTTCTCAGATCCTTTCTCCGGGCTCTAATATTAAATACTGATACAGCAATTTTTGCGATACTGTAAAGAGAGCTCGTTGGGTGGTTTGTGAAAAGAAAAAATTTAAAGCAAGACAGGTATGAAACAATTTAAAGGATTGAAATCTGAAGAGAAAAGAGCGATGGGTTTAAAATGCTTTGGCTCAGCCTCCACATATTTCTAATAATAAAAGACCAAACGGATGGAAGTACCTTTCAGGCATTTTTTAGAGGAAATAAATGTTGCTAGAATAAAGAATACTCTGACACCGAGTTAAATGAGACAATAATGGGAGACTAATTTGCTTGAACTTACTGTCAGGAGTGCAAAGGACCTGCTACCTGCTGCCTGCTGTGCCCGCTTGGTTTTCAGCTTTGTGCAAAATACAAATAGGCAAATACACACACACATGCACACACTCATGTGACTTCTGCACTTACTCGATTCATTGAATTACTTTGTTTTTTTTTTTTCTACAGCTTGAATAAATTCTCTTCTGCACCCACGACCTGTGATGCCTGCATCAAGCAATGTGTTATAAAAAAATTATCCCACACTGCGCATAAGTCCAAAATGACGGATGTATATATTTTTATTCTGATTTAATATTGTAGTAGCAAATGCAGCTGATTAATAGGGGGTGAGTTAAGTCATTGATCAACCCTTTACTTCATTCATGGGTCATAGATTGTGACAAGAGTGAAATAAATTCCTTCATATTTTTGCTGCTTTAGTTGAGTAACGGGGTCATTTATCACTGAGAGAGTGTAAACATACTGTACTTCACTGTGGCTTTAATGCAAGCCTGGCTAGCTTTCATAAAAGGGCAGGACAATAACTTGAATATTCAGCATTTTTGGTGTTGTACCGCATTTAGAGATTCATAATTTTCTCTTTCCTCCCTCTGTTATAGGCCTCCCTGTGCTGAGAAGATGCATGTGTCCTTTCAAAGAAGACAGCATCCTGGAGAAGCAGCGGTTTGAATAAGAAGCGATGCAAAGGGCGAAATAGGCTGCAAACAGTCGTACTTCTTCTATCTTTAAATATTGCATTCCTTCCTCTGCTGCGTCAGAGAGGCAACTGCAGGAGCTATTGGGAGTCTCCAACTCCATTAATAACTTGTGCAGCAGGGACCTATTATGCAAGTCCTGAAACCTGAGCGCCAGTCACCTGTTCTGCTACCTGAGCCCGGGCCCTGGGGACCGCAGAGGAGAGGAGGAGGACGGGCTGGCTGCCTGGAGAACTCCTCTCATGTGAACAACGCCTGAACGTCTTGTGGGAGCCGCAGAAATCCCCGAGGGACGCGTTTTAACCAGCACATCCAAACCTCCCGAAAATACGCTCGGAATGAATTAACTGAGAGAATATCAAGATTCGCCGAGGTGTCTCTACCAGGGCTTTTATTTTACTTACAGAGCACATTCTGCTCTTAACTGTCAGTCGGCTGACTTAAGCTCACAGGGTAATTTGTATAAACACATTTACTCAGTTGATGGGTTTGGCTTTATTCCTTGAGCTCCTGTCAGCTGAGAGGAGTTTCTACTAGGGCTTGGAAAAAAAAAAAAAAAAAAGTCCAGAGAGCTTTCAGGGCCACCTGATGACTGCAGGGATCAGTTTAGCTTCTGTCCGGGTGCAGGACTAACTCAGCCTGTGATCTCTGCTGGAACAAGTGGCTCCAAGAAGGCTTCTGAGGTAGGAAGACTTTTAAATATGTACGTACAATGTCTTAGATTCAATGTTTGTAATAATTTGATCTGAAAAAACTTTAGAATTCTGTTCAAATTCACAAAGATTACTAAACTTTTTACAAGCAATATGATTTGCCAAAATTGAAAAGGGTATTTTGTGCTAATTGATGAACATAATTTACACAAAAGTGGAAGTAATGTTTGTGTCTATATTTGAGTTTTTATTTTTTATTTTCCTGCTATATTCAAAATCATAAAGTGGCCATAAATAAATTTTATTACAAATTTTCGTTTTATTTCTTTCTTTTCTTTTTTTTTTTTTTTTTTTTTTTTTTTTATTGGAGTGGGGGTTTCCTTGGTCTCTTGATCTACTCTTCATAGCTTTATGTAATAGAACAGTTTAAGACTGTTCATCAGCAACAACAACATCAAACCCTCCAGATATGATCTTTCAAAAATCATTGGTGAAATTTAGAGTCTATTTCTTGTTTATGTTTTTTACTGTATTTACCGTAAATCCACCACCTATACGGCTTCAAGTCACCTCTCGTCATTCGACTGGAAGTCACATATGGTGCTCGTGTCTTGATTTTTACGGGTGGTTGTTTCTGTTGAAGATGGGAGGGAAACATCACGCCGTTCCTGTGCTCTCTGGTATGTTTTCCTGCAGTGCATTGGAACAGATTAAAGTCCATGTGACCACATTCCAGTGACCAGCAGACAGAGTTGTAACTGTGTGCTTGACTTGGTCCGACAGAAGGCTCCGATACAGAAACCAGAAGTACCACCGACCTATAATGGAGAGTGTGTTACTTTGTGTAGGCCATTCTTCGGATCTACAGCTGGCTGACCAATAGCCCATGTGTGTTTGGAAAAAACCTCCAAACATAATGTCGAGTGTTTGTCATAAACAGCCATTTCAATGCCGTTCATGCTCATTCAGAGCGGACAATGTCCAGAAAAAAGAAGGACCTGTTTGTGTAAAGTAAAAAGGCCAATATAATAACACAGCAGGACAGAAATAGCAGCGGCGAGCAGCAGTAGCTACATGTGACACATCTGAATGTTGAGCACCAGCATTTTGTCCAAGAGCCTCCTCAGCGAGCCGGCTGCGCTGATGGGTTTATCTCTCGTGTGCCCACAGCCCTGCACAGCCTGTCTGCTTCCCAACCAGCTGCAGGTCCCACGGCCTCCCTCTGTGTTCCTGGCACTGTCAGGAGCACAGAGGTGTGCTGACTTACTCGCTTCCCCACATGCAACAATGAGAATATAGTCACATCTGCCAAGTGCAAACCCTGTTCGCTGTCTGGGCGCCGTCACTCTGTCTTTTACAAACACACTCTGCTTTCCTGTTGTTTCTCCCATTGGTAGGTGTAGCTCCCTTGTATTTTCTTTGCTTATTTTCTGTACTGTACATGTATGGTTATGCAGCATAGCTGTCATTGTTTAGATTGCATTGAACTTCCAGTGCGGTTGTTACTCATTGGTTGAATCATAAAAGAAAACCGTTAATACTTAAGTCTTGCTGTTCCAGTCCAATTTGATTCATCTCAAATTAGGAAATCGCAGGGTTAACATGATGTGCTGCTGATACAAATACCTGCAAGGTCGTATTATGATGACTTTGTAGTGGTTGAGCACTTAAAGAGTAAATGACTCCTCCATTTGTTTTAATCAAAGCTTTATTGATCTTAATAAACTGAGAGTAGTGCAGTGAATGATTAAAATGGTTCAATTTGCCTAACGGTTAAAAAGGCAGCCTTTCCTTTACCTCCTGGAACAACAGGCTCAGACGTTTAAGCCGCCGCTTGCTGTTGAGGAAGTGAATGTGCCGGGCATGCACAGGAGATAACCACATTAGGAGAATCACCATCAGCTGAGCTGAGCAGCAGAGAGCCAGGGAGAGAGAGAGAGATTACTTTCAGGTACTATATGGAAATGATGAACATTGCTCTGAGCATGAAATAAACGATAGAAAGATAAAGCAGAGTAAATGAGGTGCCGTTGAAGTGGTGGCAGGAATGCTATTTTCTGTCACCAGATAGGTGGACGTTTATGATGAGTAGGTAAGTCTGATAATTGTGTTTCATGTAGAGGAGTGCGTCTTTGAAGTGGGCCTCTCTCTTTTTTTGACATGTGCAGTGTTGTGGAGTCTACATAGAAGAGAGAGAGAAAAAAAAAGATAAAATCAGAAGCTGCAGTGCTAAAACATATCTCCTCTTTCTTTCAACAGTCAGATGAAAAAGTCAGAGACAGCTGGTCGATGTCAGCAGGTTTCCACAGTCGGAGATTCCCAAGTCTATTGACACCTAACATCAATGAGGTAAACAGCTCTGGGCATTCTTATCTGTTTACTCAAGGTCTTATGACACAGAGAGTTACAAAACACTGTTTCTGCAAATAGTGAGTGGACGCACTGCAATCGCATGTACTGTATACTTATGCTGTATTTTTTGTAGCTGAACGCACAACTGGATCACTTTATGAATGCTTTCTTAGTTATATTATTTCTAGGAAACATCCATGTCTAGATTTATGCAAATTACAGATTTCAAAATGATGATATGAAGTTGGATCTAATCTAATTATGTGATCTCTTCAGATTTCCATTATTTCAGTGCAACATGAGGCAAACTCATTCATTATGCTAAATTATATTTGTGTAAAACTCTCCTGATATTTGAGTCCTGGGGATGTTATCAACACAGACACTGTTTGAAGAAGATGTTTTATTGTTTGCCCTTCAAACAAAGAAAAAAAAAAAGTTAACCAGCAAGATATCTTCAGCAGAAACAGCAGGGAGGTGGGTTTCACTTCAAGGATCTGCCCTGTTCAAAGGTTTTGTTTCTTTTTTCTATTTTTAATACAAGAGGGAAATGGAGGACTGCTTTAATTTTTTTTTTTTTTCAGAGAACGAATCTGGCCTGTTTATTTTAAATGTCAAAGATAATTTGTCCCCATGAGCTGTCCATCAAGTTGTACACTGTCATGGCAACAGCACCAGATAAAGAGGGGAGCAGGAGAGCAGATAACGGATCCCTTCCAATCACATTACAGAGGCTAATATCTTTGTATTTGCACTCTTGGTCTTGGTTTCTTTCCAGTTTCGCAGTAGTTTAGTTTGCAGGAGAATCAACTCCATGCTGTGAGCAAAACTCTGTTATGAGCCCATTTTCTTTTTTTCTGTCTTCTCATAGCCTTGGAGTGAGGATATCGCTGCTTCACTGCACAGGAATGTCCTGTCATAGGGAGTGTGGTGGGGGCAAGAGGCGAAGGAGAATGTGCCTCTTAGACTAATAACACATTCTTAGACTGCAGAAAGTGGATCCTTCAGTGGAGCTCCAGACCGGTTCTGGACTGCGAGTGTTGGGAAGGAGTCTCCGAACAACATTTCCTGCCATTACCTTCCACTTTGCGGTCTCCTCTCATCCATACACTCCAACCGCAGCCTGTGAAGAATCCTCCACGGCTGCGAGAAACCCCTGGGGAGGAGAATCCGCAATGAGAGTCTCGAGCTCGCAGCCGGATGTGTGCCGACAGAAACTCATCGTCTTGACACCAAATGAGTTGAGGCGGGTCTGCTCACCAGCTGATGGATTGGCAGTAAGAGATCCAGGAAAGAGGAAAGCACAAGTTGTACAATGCAGACTGAGCTATACGGAGGAAGTGATCAGTGGTCCGGCCTCCTTGCAGCCTTCCTACCGGTCCTCCGTCCACCATGAGGTGCCTCTGAGGTCCACAAGTTCCACTGTGTTCTTGGACAAGTCACTTTTTATTTCCCTTGAGGCGCTGGAGGGAAGAGGACCGCTGCAGCCGGCTCTGTATAGATCCGCCGTGTCCATTCGCCTCGGCGTGCCGTCCCGCCACAGATCCCCTACTGATAGCAAACCGGCCAAAGCAAATGAAGGTTACGGGAGAGTCGGAGCGGCCATGTTGAGCGGCCGCAAACGCAACGACCGGGAAGGCTCTCTGGGTCGCTGCAGAAGACCTCTATCAAAGCACGGCGGCTGCAAGGTCACGCATACAGCGCCCGCTCACAGCGTTAACAGCAAGGCTGATGATTCAGACACGCAGCGCCACAGCAACGCTTTGGGATTATTGTCATTCAGAGGGCCAAACCCCTCAAACACAAAGCCTGGCAGGCGGAAGGAGAATGCAGATGAGGCGGCCGTCTCTTCTCGGAGCGATTTCACCAACAGGCAACCGACTTTCAGCGCTGGCCCAGGTATGAATTTCATCACCTTGATTAGGGAGTGACTGTCTGTAGCGCCCACGGCGATTGATCCGTGTGTTCCTTTCAGGGGGGCTCGTATGCTCGAACGCTACTGCAGATAAGATCACATTCCGGAGCCGCAACGGCAGGCTGAATGTGTGGCGCCGGGGTGGTCTCGGAGAGAAAAAGTCTCATTTTTTCACTCCGCTGCTCACCTTTTGATTTACACCTCATACACTGTTATTAACACATTCACGTATGCTCGCTCGCATGCACACCCACACACTCGCACGCCATACATCCAAATTGGTGGAAACACACACTCAGTTCAAGAGCGTTTCATATCCTCCTTTCCTTTCCCTAAAACTTAAAGTTTGAAAAGTGGTTCCTGCATATATTTAGCAAGTGAACTGTAAAACTTAGAAAACTACGATTTTAACAAATCCTTCCTTGGAGTTAACAAATCTGTTATATGTGGGATGTTTGCATGTTCTGCATGTGATTTTAGATGGGTTCTCAAACTTCTTCCTACGATCCAGTGACATGATTAACAGATTAATTCTTTAGATCATGCATTTGTGTGCGGTTGTCTAGAATATCCGATGTTGGTTGGCTTGAACTGGACGGAAAGGGGCGACTTTGCTTTCTGAAATATCTGAGGATGAGCAGCAGATTGTATTTGATTTACTTGAATCATTATTCTCCCTGTATTTCATGTATGCACTGATTTAGTCAGGCTATATTGTCGTAGTCGGTACCTTATACGCAATGCATATTCATTTCAAGTACTGAATAATATAGAATAGAATAGAATAGAATAGAATAGAATAGAATAGAATAGAATAGAACAGAATACTGGCAGTGGACCGACCTGCCTTGCTGCTCAGGCTCTCATGTGAAAAACGCCCATCGCCAAAGCATATTTTAAAGTTTAATTTTTATTTCCTGTACCACCCCAGGCTTTCTTATATCTGTTTTGCTTTCAAACATTTCTTCTTCTTTTTTTTTTTGCACTGGTCTTGAATTCTAGCGCCCAAAGGAAATGGAAATCCTGCAGCACATTACGCCGTAATGACACTGTTCATACCTGCCACACAGTCACGGCAGGATATTCGGCAAAGATGTATATGCAAGGAAAGGTAGAAGAATGAGGTTACAAGTCCGAGATGCACTGTCGTCTTTTACATTATTCATAGGCCACACTCATGTTCCCTTTGGGCTTTACTCTCTGTGAGTTGTGGGGGAAGACTGTGCGTATATATAAGTGTGTGAGGTTCAGTTCAAGGCCTGTTCATATCCCTCCGTCTCCAGTTGATAAAAGCTTAGATGGAACTCAACAATACTGTAAAAACTGTAACCATAACTCATTCTGACATGTGAAGGAGCTGAAGCCGAGCTGCGCACGCGGCGCTGCAGAGCAACCCGCATGCACGGAACCGCTTCAGCCCGTGAAAGTTGCATGCAGGGTATAATCTTTCTCCTTGATGACACGACAGGCCAAATTAAATTTCACTTTTCTTCGCGATTCTCCAGTGGACTCCAGAAGATGGAGCAAGGAAGCGGGAAATGACAAAACAGAAGGAGGAGAGGAAGGATTCTGTTCTGCAGAAGCTCGCGCTGTGTCTTCGGACCAAACCCGTCATTATCGCTCGAAAGATACGGCTGAATCTGTGGAAGGCAAGCCTCTCAGTCTCAAGGTACAAATCACATGTCTTTAAATGCAAATTGCTTAAAAAATAAACAGCTTTGTTTGTAGCTGGTATTGCTCCGTCAACAGATTCAAGGGTACATATTTAAAAATGGCCTCTGAGAATAATGATTTTGGACGGAGGGGATGGTGTTGTGGTTTTGTCTTCAAAGTTTCTGATCACTCCGGGGCCTTTCTGTGGGGAGTTTTCATGTTCTGCCTGATGCGTTTTTTTACTAGTCATTCAAAGCGCGTGTGTGTGAGGTCAACTGGCCACGTCCAGCTGTCTGTAGGTGTGAATGTGAGTATGTGTGTGTGATGGCGTCTCTCTCTGCTTGCACTTTAATGGACTGGCTGGCGGTCTGCCTTGCCCTTAGTCAGCTGGGATTGGCTCCAGCCCCCTCTGACACCGAGCTGGATAAAGACATAAATAAGATCCCATGGATTGATAGGCGGATGGATGTTCTTGATGCAGTCAGGGTTGATTCTGGGATTACATTGCACAAAATATTTAGTGGTAAGTGATCTGATTTTACAAGTAGGCTCCCCAATAAGAGCATTTATCTTCAGAATGTGAAAACTGCTGATGTGATCGGAGCCTTTAGCTCAAAAGTTTCACAAACTTCAGTCAGATAAATGATCAATGAGGCAGGAGGACTGAAGGAACACATTCAAATGAATCACCACTCCTTCCTACTAAGGAGATGACCATTTAAGAAGAGTAATGTTTGTGTTTTGTTTATTTTGGTAACACGATGGATGGCACCTCCCTTCATCCGCTTCTCAAAGTTCTCCCAGGCTGTACATGAGTTAAAATTTATGGAAAAGGAATAAATGTATGTTGACCTCTGGTTGTTTTACTGCTTTTGACCTGCGCAAGTTAAAACACAGTCAGAGATGAGGTGAAGCCACCGAGGATGGAAATACTTCAAATAATCATTCCACAAAGTGCGGCAGCACGACTCCAGCCTGGAGTCGAGAAACTGCCACGAAAAGCTGCTTCGCACTGTCGCAGTGCAACTGCTCAAGATGGGGAAGTGCTGTGCGGGTGCCATATGGAACCTTTAAAACCTGAGGGAGTCTCCTCCAAGACATCTAGACTCTTTCAATTAAGGTTTTACCACACAGAGAATCTTAATGTGTTTACTGTTGGAATAAACATTATCACACCAGTAGTGGCATCTCTTGAGGGGTGATTTTTTTTTTTTTTTTGCTTCTCTTTTAGTTTGGATTCGACACAGGCTTTGCCAAGTTGCGAGGGGAAGAGAAATGTTTAATAATTACAGAAATCATCCCTATTCATCCCCTTTTTCCTCAATAAAATAATTTTCTTTTCATCCTCTGTGACTTTTTTCCTCACGGTGTTGTGAAGGACGGTGTGCACATTGTTTTTAAAAAAAATTCAGTTTACCCCTGTGAGTAAAGATTTTCAACCTTTATACACCTTTATATAGGCTGAGGATATTTTTATATGTTGCCCATGCTGCCTAGCTGTTACAGCTCTGAAGATTTTCCAAGAAATACATTGCTGTGAAAAAGTGTTTGCCCCCTTTTTGAGCTCTTTATTTTTGGGACTATTTACTCCACAAATGTTGAAGACCATCAAACGATTTTAAATATTCAACAGAGATAACCAAATTAAGAACACAATACCTTTTTTAAATGATGATTTAATGCTTTAAGAGAACAAAACCTATCCAATCTTACTTAGCGCTCTGTGTTGAAGTAATTGTCCCTGTTGTTAAATCATGAATTAACTGGATAATCACATCTTTTGGAAAGTGGAGTCCAATTCCACTGATACCCAAGCCTGATTACCTATTCAGTCAAGAAATCACTTTAAAATAACCCGTCTGACTGAACGAAGTCGGCCAGAAGGTCTTGAAAAGATTCCACAAAATGCTGTGATTCAAAGACATTTAATAACAGATGAGAAATAAGGTAACTGACATCGATCAGTCTGGAAAAGGCTAAAAAGCCAAATATAAAGTTTTATAACAAGCAAACCGTGATGAGAATCATTATCCTCAAATGGACAAAACATGGAAAAATGGTGAACATTCCCAGGAGTGATCAAAGATCTGAATCATTCCCAAAACATTTGGGAGAATATTTAATTCACGGATGAGACAAAAGTTGAACTTTTTAAAAGGTGTGTCGAGGCGTCGGGGATAAATCATACCAACAGTCAGACATGGTGGTGGCAGCATGATGGTCTGCTTTGATGCTCCATGATCTGGACGACTCGCTGATGAAACCATGAATCCTGCTCTATACCAGAATATCCTGAAGGAGAAGGTTCAGTCTGTGAGCTCAAGCTGAAACACAGGTTGCAGGAGAGCAATCCCAAAAAGGTTTTGGAGAGGCTGAGACAAAGTCCGGACTTGACTCAGTCTGAAATGTCGTGGCATGGCCTTGAAATAATACGTTCATGCTCGAAAACCCTCCGATGTCGGTGAATTAAAACAATTCTGCAAATAAGAGTGGGCCTAAAATCTCTCCAGAGATATGAAAGGGTTATTGAGAGTTCTAAAGAATGCTTGATTTGACTTGACTTCACGCTGCTGAAGGTGGCACAGCCACTTACTTTTTCACAAAGGGTAGGTTTGCCTATTTTCTTTATTCCTTAATATATGAAATCAATTAGAAAATGCATTTTGTGATCAGTTGGATTATCCTTCTGTGATATTTACAGTTGTTTGATAATCTTAAAGATTTGTATCACACCTCAAAGAAATTTCTTCATGTTATTCTGTAGTACTTGGCAGTAAAAGTCTTCTAATTCTGAAAATGAGAATTTGAGAAGGGAGAAAATACTTTTTCACTGCACTGTGGATAAGGACAAATAGATGTGGTATATTTTAAGAATGAACACCAAACCAGTGTTACGTTCTCTTTCGCCAGCGTCTAAGGGCCAAACTGTATATTTTCCACCAGAGAAACATCTTCTACTGTACACGCTGTTGTCTTCTCTGCCCCAGGAGGCCCTGGAGCTCTTCAAGCCCGACTTCATCTGCCGATCTCAGGGTCGACTGAAGCGGCTGGAGCAGAGGAGGGCAAGGAGGAGGAAAGCACTGCACGATTCCCATCCAGACCTGGCTCAGGGTTTCAGGGAGGACCGAGGAAACCAGAAGAGGAACTGCACAACCCCAGATCCACTTAGCGGTAAGCACGGTACCGTAACTCAGTCTGAAAACAACAAAAGCAGAAGTAAGCCGTACATAATGTCAGTACTCTGCCAATCGAAAATGTTTCGGTTCTTATTCTGTAATAGCGACCAAAAATCCTGTGAGAAGTGAATGTAGGAACATGGGATCAGCTCTGGTGACAGCAGCCAGCAATTCACAGGCTAATACTGAGAGCTCAGATCATCTCCCAGGAGCCCGTCCAAAGGAGGCCCTCATCTTCTGCATTGATCTTTCACTGTGTTTCCCATCTCCTGTTACGTCACCTCGACAGAGACAGACACATTCATCAAATCGCTGCTCTGCTGGATGAAAGCTCTTCTAGTGGGTGTGGGTTTCCGGAGAGAGATAGACTTTGTGAGCTCCCACACACAGACTGGGAAATAAATGTATAAGGATCTCGTGGCTGTGTCATTCTGAATCATGTCAGTGTTTTGAGGAACTATGGACTGTTTCTCAAAGAATTCATTTTAACTTGAACAACCCTCAGACACTCCAGGGAAAAAAGAAATATTACATGTTATTCCTTTTGTAGTGCTCCCAGCTGATGGCATTTATCCAACTTTGCCCTCTGCTGGTGGTTATCTGGTACTGCAGATGAGGTTTTTTTTAAAGCTTACTCTAATGCAGTGAATTTACACAAGATAAGAGCAAAACCACACAATTTGCAAAGGCTGAATGGTTTCTTTTAATTTGCCATTCAGATAAGGGTGAATTCATGTCAACAATGTCAGAAATCATAAACATAAACCGATAAATATAAGTAAAACATGAAGAATAAACAATGAATTCCATGCAAAACTGGTGCTGAGCATCAACCTATGTTTAAAAATGTCATCCATGAAGGTCTACAACCCCCCTATTATGTATCTAGTAAGTTGCTATAGACAGAAATAAACAGCAAATAGCAGAAAAGGTCAAATTTTAAGAGATGTAACCAAGCGCTTTTGCAAATTGAGAAAATTTCTGTGCAGGAAATGTTACACATGTGCTAAATGGAGCCCACACTAAAGAGAAGACAATTATTCAGCCATTTCATACCACTTATATGTGGCGCTTTTATGTAATGTGCGAATAGTTGTGCAATATCAGAACATCTTTAATGCATCCTCACTTTAACATCATGTTAAAATGCATTTTTTAGCAAGCTTATCTAAATAAAGTGATTTCTCTGAGTGATTCAGTTATGAAGGACATTTTGCAACTAAAGACATAATAAAAAAAGGAACATATGTTATTTCAGTTCAGTGAAGTCAAGTTCATTTTTGGGAGGTCATAGAAGAGTCATGGAATTATTAACCTTGCAGTTGTTTTCTCACTAGAATCAGTTTTCTGCTTTTGAGCTGCAGGTTGAAGCTGTTGACCTGAGTTGTAACATTTTAGTGATGGACTTGAGTTAAATTGACAGAAAAGTCAGATTAAATGGGACTTGATATGTGGGATCTGTGTGATCTGTGTTTGTGCTGACTGTTTTTCCATTGCATTTGTGTGTGTCCAGACGTGTTTATGTGCATCAGTCCTGAAATGCGTAACTGTCTGAGAAAGAAAGATCCCACAACCCTCAGTGTTCATTTGCATGTGTGGGATTTATTTGCATATTAATTCTTATTTGTTATTCCTGTGTGTGTATGTATGTGTGCGTGTGTGTGTGTGTGTGTGTGTGTGTGTGTGTGTGTGTGTGTGTGTGTGTGTGTGTGTGTGTGTGTGTGTGTCCCAGATAACCTTTTCAAGCCTAGAGAGCGGTCTATATCAGGCAGAGAGATGCAGCTGAGGTCCAGACGGTGAGTCCTCCAGACCGAGCCGAGTCACACCGTGTCACTCCACTCCTTTCTTGCTCTTCTGTTTTCTTTTTCCCCCCACTGCAATCCATCAGCCTTGTTTGTCATATCTCACACGCATAGACACGATTCATAAGCACACATCCTCATGCAGTATGGATACAATAGACATTTGATGCCCACGTGTCTTGGCGGGAGATATGAGCTTCGGTCTGTATACCTTATCGCTCTTCTTTTTCTTTTTTTTTTTTCTTTCCTTATCTGGGGAAGCACACCTGATCAGATGTGGACTGCCCATTGTAATTTTTTTCTTTCCAAAAGCAACACTATCTGACTTGAAGGATCTCTTAACAAATTGGCTGTAGTTGTGGGAGTGAAAAAAGAGCCTGTGTGAGACCTGTTTATCAGTGGATCCAGGTTTTTTTTTTTCTTTTTTTTCTTTTTTTTTTTTTTTACTGGCAGTGGTCTCACTAGATAAAACCTCGTCTCTGGTATGCCAATCTGTTGGCATGGCTTAGCCACCCAAAGATTCCTGATACCATATTCCCTTACTGTCTGTGAATTTTACTTATATATATAATTTTGCGTCTACAGGATTTACAACAAACTGCCAGAGGTGACAAGGAAAAAGGAAGAGGAGAAAAAGAGGGCTGTGTCGCAAACCAACAGGCTGCGGGCAGAAGTCTTTAAAAAGGTACAGTTGAATAAATATTTCAACCAAATCGACTTCCTGGTGTTGAATTTATGTACAGGAAACATGTCCAACTCTTAATCCGTAGCCTCTAACTCCAGAGAACAGGTGCCACAAACAACCTGCACAACAGTTTTATTCCTTAATCTTAATCACTCTTGCAAAGCGTTTGCCAAAACCTATTTTATGCAGAGCATGGAAACTACCTGCTTGACAATAAACTAAGCTGAAGAGTTTTAATGATTGCAAGCCAAAGAGAGCAGATGTTCAAATATAAGTCCACACACTATATTGAATAACACAGCCATCTGTGAGTAGTGGGTTTTTTTTTTACTGTGTTTTTTATTTTGTTTGGCTCAGTCTATTTCTAGGAATACTATAGCACTCGACTGCAACCAAAAGCATTTAAAAACTGAGAATATTTTACAGTTTTTCAACATATATGTTTCCAATAAGACTGTCTTGAAATGATCTGTCATTGGAGCTACAGTGAAACATCATGTTAGAGCAACATGGACCAAAAAAAACAATTGTTTAACAAAAAACAGGTCTAAACTGATATGTGAGGCCATTGAGTTCAAACATCCACAATGATTTATATGAAATGGGATATGGTTTGATGATTGCCCAGCAGAGGTCACTGTTTAACAGCTAAAGCCAGCCCCTCATCCATCCATCATGCTGGACTATCACCAGGATCAGGGGTGAAATTTATTCTGTGGAGGGTCTGCATGATAAACCAGGAGGTTACAGCCACAGGGCCAAGCTCTACGTTTCTACATATAAATGTATTTCAGGATAACATAGTTTTGATAGGTAATGTGTTTCTTTGAGAGCTTTCAGTGGCAATGCTGATTCAAATAACTGTAATCTTTCACCCACATGAACCATGTATATAAAAACAAACTGACAAATGCATACATTAAGTAGACTAATTTCTCACTGACCCGCAGTGGGCCGGTCAGGGACATCTAAAGGCCTGCATGTGGTCCTTGGACAGTGTAATGCCAAGGTTTGTCAGAGCTAAATGGTCGACCCACGCTCTGCACGACCATAAACACTTCAGATTTATTGTGACGTTTGGGATTTCTGCGAAATGAGGTAACACTAACCAATCAGTCATGCCGTAGCCAAACCATTACTGCATGACGACTGCAGACCATTTCACTCTTTTAAAGTTTCTGTGACTGTCAGTGTTGTCTGATATGATCAGTGTTTAAAAACAGTCGTATGTATATTAGCCAGTGCCAACGCGAAGTGTAAGACCTTTTACAACAGGGAGTATCATGATTCTCCTGCACTGAGGGGTGTATGGGAAATGAATGATATATTTGGGACATGCACTGTCAGACTGATCTGCTCAGCTTCACTTGCGGGTGAGCCTTCACTCCGTCTCCCATTATACCCAAAACAGAACA
The DNA here is from genome assembly GCF_902148845.1 of Salarias fasciatus. Classification (NCBI taxonomy): domain Eukaryota; kingdom Metazoa; phylum Chordata; class Actinopteri; order Blenniiformes; family Blenniidae; genus Salarias; species Salarias fasciatus. Next base: position 20,694,223 of record NC_043757.1, read on the forward strand.
ATGAATTCACTGTCAGTCAGGTGAAATGTGAAAAATGTGAAGATACGTCCCCAATCTCTTTCAGATAATTACACAATCATGGCAGGCTGTGTGTGCAAGAGAGAGCGAGAGAGAGAGAGAAAAAGAGAGAGAGCAAGTGGCTATGATGATCAGGATGATCTAAATCTGATTGGCTTATCCGTCTTTTGTTGCTGCAGAAAAAAGCGTGGAAAGCCTTCTGCCTCAGGCCTCAATTTTACGTTTAAGGGAACAGTGAATCTCCTGTAAGTCAGCATTTTGTGCTTTCCTGATGATGCCACTGATGTCAGGCAATAATCCAACGTCAATTTGTTCCGTAAGAAAATGTTTTGCTGGTCGGTGAGATTGGAGCAGTTGTGGTGCCGGATTGACCTCAGCCCCTCTGAAATGAGGACATTAGCAAAGTCCGAGCTGAAAAAAATTGCAAGAAAAGAAAACACTGTGTGCTTTGGATGTCTCATTTTTATCTTGAAGCCTCCAGCACGCACAAAGGGTGAGCCTAGAGAAGATTTATCGAGGAGCCTGATAGCACGGAGGTAAAAGGTGGGCGGCTTTGACTGCTGACAGAAAAAAGATTTTGGTGGCTGGGTGGTACTGTACGAGGCCAGTGATTGTATAGCGGAGGCGTGTGGTCAAGATAGTGAGCCAGAATTATTCCCCCTACCTGGGCTTGGCCACCTCCGGGGCGAGGCTGATGGAAGCGAAAGCCAATTTAGCTGTAGGAGTTGCTCCCATGTGACGCCGAATTGCTCTTAAGAGGCGCAGGAAAGGAGCTTGGAGTGCAGATGGATGTGTTTAGGGTGCGTTTTGTGGGGAGTTACTGGTATCATTACTGTTTTTTCCTATATCCTTGTTTTGCAGAGAATTCTGGACCAGATCCTGCAAAGATGAACCAAACCTTAAGAACCAGACGGAGCTAATTGATGATTTTACTTCAGAATGTTCGTTATCAAAAATGACTGAGTTGAATCGAGTTAATTTGCTACCTAAACCCATGCTCATGTATAGTTCTGCAATTAGCTGATCTTCATTTGTGCTGCCATTACCCTGAAGCTTTCATTTGTAATAGAATCATGTCTTCTATCTATTCCAATGACACATGTTGCCTAATAAAGATAAAAAAACTTGTTGTGTTGTGTACAGAGTATACGCCCCCCCACCTAACATCCACATGCTCATAATTAAAAAATGAGAGGCGTCTGCTAGTTGAAATATTAATCCTTTGTTCTTGTTCAAATTAGCACCGACTGATTAAATACAGCGCAGATTAATCATGCGATTTGAACAATCCCTTTCAGCATGATTTCATTTTTGTCGACAATATCATTAGTTGGAGTATTAGGAAAAAACACACACACACACACACATTAAATGCTTTTCAAGGACATTCTGTATTGAGGCAGAGTCATTTTCTTGTAAATGGTGTATTATTGCCCTGAGAAGAACACCTTGGCTCTGTCATTGGTGTGGTACCGTAGGTGTTCATAAAGTGAGGAAGGGGGACGGAGTGTTTCGTCATTGGCTTCACGTCTGCCTGGAGGCTTCTGGAGCCTCCCATCCGGAACAGTGGAATTTCAAGCTAATCGAACTCAGGAGACGCGCAGCGGCCGTGAAAGAGGCCTTTGTCACAGAGCTCCCAACCAGAGATGACATTGTAATAAGAGAGGAGACTCCTGAGCGCGGAGGCTTCTGACCGCAGTCAACATATATAGCCTGTAAAGGTGAGTGACATCTCTGTGGCATTTACGCTGAGCCTGCTGGGATAAGCAGGGATCGCAGGAAGGACATGTGCTGTATGTTGCGGAATAGAAAATACAAATACTCGTGGTTGTAGCTGACTTCAGCTGCATGGGTTGTTGTAGAGTAAACACACTTCCAAACAAAATGCTGGAGCCTTTATTATGCTAATCGCTTGAGTTTCTGTCAAATGTGTGGCCTCAAAGAGAGCAGCTTTTTATGAGTCCCAGTCTGTCCTCTGTCTAAAATGAGTCATTTTTCTTCATGTCTCTTTATGGTCCTCCTGCCCTTCAAGTCCTTTTGTTCCTGATCTGTCAGTTCTCTACTGAGCTGCATGACAGTCAGCATCGGCTGCTTGTAATTTGACTGCAGCCTCACAGACCTAAAGAGCTTACTCGCCCTTCCAACACTATGTTTGGGACACAAAATCCGTAAATCTCCTCCAAAGATGAACTATATTGAGGGGTAATGATAATTAAACCCGCAGTATCGATACTCACCGACCTTATTCAGAGTTATGCAAAGAGGGAGAAGTGTTCTCTATCATGTAGGCCGGTTCCAGATTGACAGGCCGGCTTACAGCAGCAGACGCGCTCTTGTCAGTCACACTCTCTCTGTGTCACATCACTATCTCCGCATAATGTGGACTCTGTGTTCTGAGGCCCCTCCACGATCCTCCCAGTGGCCCCGAAAGACTCAGCTGCCTCAAGGGTCGGACTGATACGACTGTCTGAAGGAGAACTCACAGGATCAACTGTAATTGTCGAGCCGCTGATTATAAATTGCTCTTCGCCATTACACTGGCACACATTATATCTGAACACTGAGCTTCATTATCTTCTCTGTTCAGCAATGGATCTGTGCTCTACACTAGTTTTGTCAATGGATTAAAGGCAATCTTGGTAATCAGGGGTGGCGTCACTGCTGTCGATGCATGAGGAGTTTCAGAGTGAGCGAGCAGCGGGAAAAGTTGGGCATTTCATAGAAAAGCAAAAACTAAATCAATTCAACCATGGACAACATAAAATGGGGTGTAATAAAAAGTCTTCAGAGAGAAAATGAAAATCTTTAGACATGGTCTGGGATTTTAAGGACAAAAGTCAGTCGTAAGTCACGTCAGCTCAGGCAAAGCAAAGATCGGCTTTCACTGCTTTCTTTGTTCGGCAGCCTGGAAGGTGATGTGGAGTGAAATGACACCTGCTCAGCAACATGTGTGATGTTTATTTTGCCTGAAGCAAACACGGTACAAGATGATTAGGTGAAACTCGACTGGGTAGCCTACACGAACCGCAGATGGGGCCAGAGGAATGACGGCTTGGACGTGTCTGCGTCTCCAAATGTGTCTGGACACAGAGATGAAAGGAAAGAGGCGACAATCCTGTCCCAAGGGTATTTCAAAATGAGGGCTGACTCACATTTTTAATATAAGGAATACACTGATATGAAATCAACTCACTTTAATCAAATGCTCCGTTCTGATAAGTATGAAGTCAAAGCACACGGCTTTATTATGATAAAGAGTTCCGCCAAAGAAACATCTTGAAGATTATCAGGGTTGAAAAGGTTAAAATTGCTCCAGTTTTCATTTTATAATCCCATCTCACACACACACACACACACACACACACACACACACACACACACACACACACACACACACACATACACACACACATACACACACTGTGATTCTCGCCTAGAAGATGTGGAGACAGAAGGACAGGCCTGACTGTGAGACGGGAGGTGGAAGAGACAGAGACACGCAGCAGATGTTCCTCACAAGAAGACATGACATGCAGAGGAAACGCAGGGAAAATACACATACGGTGGAAAAAATACAGTAGGTTCTGCTTCACACGCAGATACAGAAAAGCTCTCACGGCCTCCCACGCATACGCTACCACTCCGTGGCGTACATGCAGAATTTTACACCCACAACAACTTACAAATGGCGTTTCGGCTGCTGGCAAAGAGGATAGATTTAATAGAGGATGAAGTTGTGTCAATTGTGGAGAGAGGCAGTTGTCCAGATGTTTTGCTGAGGTCCTGATGTAAAAAAAAAATCAATCAGTTCTGATCACCTGAGTTATTGATCGTTATTCAAATGTGAATTCTGACGTCTCTGCTGTTGATCAACCAGAGTTACCGCTCCAAAGAAACTAAGTCAGATGGTAAGTCTTTGCCTCACAAATGATCAGAAAATTCATAGGTTAGAGCAAATCTCTGTTCAGGTGTGAAAAGACGGGGGAAGAGAGCAAGCATGCCCCCACTTGAGATTTTGCTGCTCCAGATACAGGAAGCGTTGGGGATGTGCCACAGAGTTGGACGGTGACGTGATCAGCTGATCGTCTGAAGGTTTGTATCATGTCCTGAATAGTGCAGCTGTTGAACTCGCTGCGCCTTTGTCAGAAAGCATAATCGAGGCAGAGCATGAACATTTCTGTGGAGAATCCATCCACTAGTGGTGGAGGAGACACTCCAATCACTGAATCAAGTTCAGAGTCTCCAGAGGAGCCCGGAGCTCAAAGGGCTGCAGCGGCAAATAAGATGAAGGCATTTTTTTTTGCAAAGAATTTTGCAAAAATAAATATATATCAGGCTGTGGTTAAACTGAAAGCGAACTACTCCAAGCCTTTACAAGAAAACACAAACAGCGGTGGACAGCAGTGGTTTATCGTGAGAAAATCACGTTTAAAATGCTGAAACACCTTGAGACAAGTGTGGAGGTGTGTATGACGCTCTCTTTGACAGGCTGTTGCACGACGTATCTGCTGTTGATTGTGTTGTGTTGTGTTTGGCAGAGTTTAAAGCCAAAAAGTGGAACATTTTCAGCAGATTCTCTTCAGCCCTGGACCATCAGGAGAAGTTCTGCATTCCAAATGCCCTCCTCCTTCCACTGATCATATTGTACAGGTTCTGCGAGCTCCGGTTTTCTCTTTGAGCAGCACAAAATTAATACATTTAGTTTTGGGGGAAAGAAAATCGATCTTTAAAGTGAAAAGGTTTTGTAATTTTCAGAATTACTGGAAAAGTATGAAAGTGGTGACTGAAATGTTCTGAATAAAGTGTGCATAGAAGATAATAATGGTGATTTTGAATTCATTAGCAGAGCACTTTTCAAAACTATCTTTTTCTAAAGTGCTTTTGCAACAAAATCAAAACAAATATTATGTAAAACACAGGCTAAACTACATGAGCTACAAAGAAAGATCAGTAAAAGCAAAATAATACCAATGATTTCTGGTGAGGATCAAAAGAAAGGTGACTTTACATGATTGGCTGAGGATTTCTATTACAAGAAACAGAATAGTAAAGACTCAGTCACGTAGATTACATTATTCCAACCCATTTAAACTCATTAATGCTCCACATTAAGATATTTTTCTGATTTAAGCTAAAACATTTGAAATACTAACTCTGAAAAAAAACCCCACAGTTAATATGAAATATCGGCAGTAATTTGGGGAACTTAAGAAGGTAGAAAGAGGAAATCTGAAGCAGAGACATTGGACAGAAGAAGGGAAGAGATATGAGGGAACAGTGACAGGGACAGGCCCGGGTCACGGGGTCACGGGGTCACCGGGGTTCTGAGATATCTGTTCAAATGGATCCACACTGCAGGGGAGGGGCTGCGGAGGTGGAGGATCATGAGCCGCAAGGGCAAGATGAAGGACTTTTTTTGACATGGTGTTTTTTTGTTTTATTGTAATAAGTTGGTAAATGGAAATGCTGTGTATTGGTTCTGTGATCTTAAGAAACCTACAGCCTTTTAGAGTTCTACAGCTCAGCAAATATCTTGGTGCTGTTGTTGATATTTCAAATCTTCAAGACATTTTTGATCAGTTGTAGGTTTTTCTAAAAAAAGCCAACCTGCAGGCCCTTAAATGCACCTTCACATCTGTCAAATTTCGTATTTGCACCACAACCGCATTACTATTACTATTCATACAAAATGATCATATGAACATGAACTATATCTGCAACTCATGATACAACTTACTTTTTTAAATTTTTTTGCAACTTTTTTGACCATAAAAGCCACAAAACATCTAAACTTTCAATAAGATGTGTGTATACTCACTGATTGATTTGTAAACACATATTTCCTTGGAAATAGTAGTATTAACTTATTTAATTGTCACTTAATTGGTAATATTGATATTCTATTGATATTCTGTTCAGCAGGGAGCAATGCTGTAAATTTCAGAATTCCAATTCCACGACACAGCCGGCAAAAATAAAGGTTCAAAAAAGAAAAACTATAATCAGCAAATACACAGTAGTTTACTAGTTTTATAAGTTAATAAAACTCTCAACTTACTTGAACAACTGCAAGGCCAAGCAGGGTGCAAGCTTCTTTCCTGGTACCTGGGAAGTACCATCACAATAACAATATGGACTCCTGTTCCACTCATTCTCTTTGTAGAAATGCAAATTAGTGTTAAACTTCAGCCTAAATCCTTTTGGTGTGTGTAAATGTTAACATGGATTAAATCTGCTTCTTTTTCTTTTTACTTTATGATCAAACACCGAAGAATAAACTTGATTGATTGTTTGATTGATTGATTGATTGATTGATTGATTGATTGATTGATTGATTGATTGAAAAAAACTTACCTGTTTTTATTCTGAAACACTGGACACAGACTTTCAGATTGTTTAAAAAACTGATAATATATCTATAAAAATAAAAAAACAATCAATCTATATTATGAGTTTCAATCAGAGGCGTTCCCTCTCAGAAAATAGTTTCAAATAACTGAGAAACAGGAAAAATACAGATTAAAACGATTTAAATAGTCAAATTCGACAATAACACGATGTTGACTCAATCATTTATTTGAAATTTTAAATAACACAATCTTGATAAACTAGTAACTCTTCAATCTTAACTCAAAGAGTACAATCAGATCATTCTGACCACAAATCAAGATAATTTTAACATCAGTTTTTGTTTCTAGTATATCTGCAAAACCTTTATTGTTACATTTCCTTGATTTCATTGTAAAGTGATGCATTTTATCCCTGATTATTTCATTACTGAGGGATGCCGAGCTCTCTTTGCGTGTGTATCTTCTTCATTTTGAAAGCCCACGGTGCCGTTAAAACGCTCATGTTGTCAGTGAATACAGTGTGACTAGCACAAATTGAAAAAATTATAAAAAAAAAAAAATTAGGACTGTGTATTTTAAACCGACCCTCTGGATCAGAGCAGCCGAGGTGTGCCTGGCTTTAGGACCCTGGGCAGACAGAAGCGCACATGGCACAGTGAGCGGCCGCTCTGGTACGAGAGGCGATGCCAAGTGCGCTCCGCGGTTCTCCCCAACATCCTCTCATTCTGACTTTTCTGTCGCCTCCGTTCCTCCACCTCTCAGGACCAACACCTCCGCTCTCAGAGCCGGCACGTGAAGCCCTGCGTCCCCCCAACTGCTCCCGGCTTTTTTTTTTTTGTTATTTCTTCCTTTCTTGTGAGGAAAAGTTTTTGACAGCTTCTTTCTCGGAGACGCATCTCGCTGGAGTCCGTAGTTAAGCGTTTTATTTTATTTTATTTTTTTCTGTCCCCTTCTTTTCCTCCCCTGACATCTGCGCTGCTCTGACCCGCGTCTCCGGCCGGAGCCGCGGCCTGACGGGAGCGCGCTCCCCGGGATCAGCCCTCCGCCAGCGGCCACGATGAGGACCTGGAGGCGGCGGAGGAACTTTGCCTTCCTGCTCTTCTCCCTGCGCGTCTGGTGCCTGTGCGCGGCCGCACGAAACGCTGACTGCGTGCTTTCTGAGGCGAGGCAGGGTGAGTGGCTGCTGGCTGACTGGCATGATGCGCTGCAGATGTTTTGAAACCATGAATATCAGCTCTGAGTTTTTATTCATTTCACCGGGAGTGACTGTGTCCTTAAAACACACACACACACACACATGCAACAGCATCCATTCATCCCTTTGTGTTGAAATTTTCGACATCCCCCCCCCCACCCCGGGTCTTGAAGCTCCTGCTCATTGTCATGCTGTGCACTTCACACTTCAGGTCAGCCGGGGAGGAAATAGAGTTTGTTATTTTAGATCCATCTTTGGGGCTGAAATGGAACAATAAAAGGAAGTGAGGCTGCTGTCACAATGAACAGATGAGTTTACCGTCCAGGAGGATGCAGCTTCTCTTTAGGCTGTAAACATAAACCAAAACAGGATGTTGTTTTCCATCATCTTCTAAATTTAATCCACTGCATGAATGAGAAGTGATAACAGGGTGTTGTGTGTGTGTGTGTGTGTGTGTGTGTGTGTTTTATTGGACAGAGTATGTGCCACTATATCAACGTGTGTGGCAGTAAAAGAGAAAAAAATGAAGAAATAACCATAAACCACCTTTTTTCCTCAGTAGTAGAGGGTGCATGAATGTTGCTGGCCTGTCAGACTGATGGCTGCAAAATCAACTACTGTCAATTATAAATAAATCCAGGAGGTTATTTCTGTATCTTGTAATTTGTGTATATCATGGATCTGTAAAACACACTGCTGAAGCAATACTGCGTGTCATTCACATTCAGGGGGGAGTACTGTGAATGCACAATGCTCACTAGTAAATAAAACTGTCCACACACACTGATAAAAATAGAAGTCCGGTCAGTTTTGAATAATTTATTACTTTCCACCTCGTAAAAAGTCAAGTGCAGCACAAGCAGCCAGCTTTTGTCAAACAAAAAAATGCACATATTGTTAGTGACTGGATGCAGGCAAACATGAAGCCTGAGGGCACATCCTTAATAGTGTTGCAGAAATTAAAGCAAAAAGCTTCCCTGAAAATTACCCCGGCTGGTGGAGACACAGAAAGATACAGCTCAGGAGATGTTTACCGCAAACATCCGCTCGACATGGGGTCATTAGAGCTCTCACTCACAGAGTTCGCTCGTATGTGAACGCGAGGGGTAAAAATAGTTGGGAGGGGTACAGTGGGTTCTGAAATAGGGCAGCCGCTTTGAAGTCGGTGGGATGTTGACTTCAGGATGGAGTCAGAGTTGTAACCTGATTTGATTATGTTTATCATGCTGCTGTCTGGAAGTTAGTCACTTCACACACACAGATAAAGAGATTTCTGTTCAGCACTACATTTTCTATGTTCTCCAAGAAGATTGTTTAAATTGGTTGGAAACAGAGAGCTCCATAGTGTTCACCTCACAGCCGGTTCAAATCCCAGCTTGGGGGCCTTTCTGTGTTGTGTTTACATCTTCCCCTCTGTTCATGTGTTTCTCCAGATACTCCAGTTGCTTCCGACTGTTCCAGAACATATTTGGCTCTAAATTGCCTGGCGGTCTGAACAGGAGGGTGTGTTATTGTTCCTCTCTGTACACGTGTGTCATGGTGGAGCTTCCACCTGTCCAGAGTGACTCCGCCCTCACCCAGAGCCAGCCGGGGTCGACTACCGCCCCGCAAAACCCATATAGCCGGATAAAGCAAAAGTTAATGCATTTTTGGTTCTTTGGACTTTGGTTTTTGATGACGATAAAGTAAAATCGGAATATTTGATAACAAATGGATTTATGGATGACTCTACATGCGTTGTGTGTGCTTTGTCTTTGAAAAAAAATAATTTCTTCCAGCTAGTAAAGAGAACTGTCCCAGATTATTCCGTCCCACTGATCAGAAGATGCTATTCTCCATAAATGTACTACTTATTTAATTTGAGTGACTTTGTTTCCTGGTGTAATTTAAGCAGACATATAGGTGAAGGATGAAATTACACATTATCTCAAGGGAACATTAAATCCATGAATATCTATTCAGCCAAAGCGGTTTGGCTTAACGGTGGCCTAAATCCGACACGACTGGTTACTTGACTTAACGTGGATTTGCAACGAGCGCCCCGCCAGAATCAGCAGATCTTGGGCCCGTTCCACCAGTTGACGCCTGTCCAACGCCAGCCTGAGTGATGTTAGCTGAAACTTCAGTGAACCTCAGTGAGACTCTGCCACTGCTACACTTCTGCTGCCAAGTCTGACAATCAGAGATGGACCGGAGCTGACTGACATTCGGTCCTCCGGTGCCAGAACATCTCCGGGTGCGCCAGCGCCGAGCTCAAATCGCGCTTCTGGACAGAGTTCAGAAACTGTTGTGTTAGCTGTTATTGAAGTAAGTGATGCATCAGACACTGAGGACTTTCTGAAGGTGTTCTCACTTGGAGGATGAGAGTAATGTACATCTGAGTATTTTCTAAAGTACTGCTTTTGGGTTGAAGTTGATTCCAATATTTGTTATTTTACTATTGACAAAAAAAAGGTAAGTCTTTAATTTGTGTTCAGCGCTCATTGTTTTATATTCAGAATGAATCACTTCATATTTACACACGTTGGTCGAAGGCTCACAGTCCAGATAGTAACAGGAATCTGTTTGAAATCAAAATAAATCTCTCTTTATGGATGTTGGTTCAATTAAAATTTAAAAGCGCGAGCTATCAAAAAGATCTACAAAGTCAAAGTCAGGTGATTAGGAGTCCTTCCAGCCGCTGCTGCTCATTAAAAAAAAAAAAGTTGTTTACCTTAATGACTGGACTGTGGGGCACGTTTGAGAAAGCGTTAGCGTCTTCTCATGTGAAGTGTTATCGTCCCGCAGAGCTCAGTTGCCTTCTGAACTTCTGCAGCAGAAATGAAAGCGAGCCCCATAAGGGCAAGAATCAAACAGGCTGTGTTTACAAATCTTTGATGAATTGCTCTGTCTATAGTTCCCCGTCTCTGTCTGACTCTCTTTGTTTCTCTTCTGCATATCAACTGGTTTTCAGAGGGTCTGATCCGTCTTTCTGTCTTTCGTTCTTTCGTGGTTTCTTTCTTTTTTTCTTTCTGGGTGGAGGAAACTCGATAAATAATTAGAGACAGAACCAAATGACCTGGATTAGATTTGAGGATATCATCTGGTTAGACTGCAGCGTCAGACAGAATTAATTAGAAAGATTAGAATGTCTGTGTTGTCTAAACAAACTGCGCTGAGAGCGAAGAATAAAAGCCTGGCCCGGGTGCCCCAAAACACGCAGAAAAATTCACGCGGCCTCCCTTTGGTTTTTTTGAGACGTGTGACCCACCTTTCAGCGCCGTTTCCTGGGGAGTAACTCAAACCCATCGCGCAGTCTTGCGGTGGAATGCTGACGTATGGCTGCTGTCCCGGTTAAAACAGCCCACTTTCTGCTAAAGCCATTTAGGAAGCCGCTTCGCCCCGTTCCGTCTTCCAGACCCTTGGGGTGGGTGTCGCTTGACATTTTAAGGACAGACTGGCATTGATTTGTCGGCCACGAGGGAAGGACGGGCAGCGCTGGAAACGTCTCCTTCTGTTAAGCGTCATTGGTCATTATAGCCATCAGTGTGATTTAGCCATTTCCTGCTCCGTCTGTGGAGGACGGGGCCGCAGATATACTAGATAAAGCTGAGCTGGCAACACAGCAACACACTGGCTGTCTGTGGAGCTGACATGTAATGCTCCCAGGCGATTCAGACGTCTGTAGTCACTGAGTAAGTCAAGGTGGAGGAGGAGGAGGAGGAGGAGGGAGGGAGGGAGTTATGGCAAAACTCTGAGAATCTGGCAGTTAGGCTGCAGTAGCGCTGAAGACCTCCACCTGCAGAGCCCCGGCAGACAGCGGCCAGCCATGTGTGGAATGGATGAGGGTGGATGCATTTTCCCCTCATCTGCATCAGCCTGCAGAAAACCAAGAAAGGCGCAGACAGGTGCGAAGGCAGTCACCCACCTTTTTACCGCAGTGATTGAATGTGTCATACCTCCTGTGAAGCTCAGACATTTCTGTGGGACAATTTCCTCTGCACCGGAGAAGGAAAATATTACTTTTTTAGCGGGAGCAAAGAGAGGGAGAGAACGAATAATGAGTAGATGTAGAGTGGGAAAGGAACATGGAGTCACTGCTGTCACAACTTATCTGCGAGCAAGCAAACCGCTGCTGTTTACGCTGGAATACAGAATGAAGGCAAATAGTGGATTTGAGATCCGTGCAAACATGCAATTGTCAGTTTTCACATGCAAAATGAGTGAGTGGCTGGAGGTGCAGCAGGAGAAAAAAAAAAAGCGGGCATATTTTGGCTTGCACAAAGGATGCGGTTGAACATATGAATTTTTGAGAACAGTGCCTGCTTGTTTGTTTCTTCTTTCCTGACAGGCCACCCTTCTCAAGAAATATTAGGTTTCGCTTGGATGAGAATAAGGACACAAAACAAGAAAGTGGACTGATGCAACAATGCGATTTGGTCTCGAGCCTCACTCTGTTGCGCAGCAGGCTGAACCACCAGGTCGCTCGACATCAATAATTTCACAGCAGAAAGGTTAGCGCTCCTCTGCGCCAGTGTATTTACTTCAAGTCGTCGCCGATTGGATCCAGCCACGCTATTCACCTTTATATCGCGGATGGTTTTGATGGAGGGGGATAGAAGCTGTTTTGAGAGAATGTTTTGTGAAGTAAACACCCTTTACAGAGACAGACCTCTGAGGCGGTGGCTGCTTTAGCTTGGCCAGCACCTTTCAGGGCCTCCTGATCCCTGTGTGTTATGGGGAGCGTGCGCATTCAATTTCCCAGCTGGAACACGCAATGTTCGGCAGTGTTCGGCTTTCGTGTAAATTCAGTCCACGTCGAGTCAATATCTCATTGACTGGTGGTGTAATAGATTGCAGTTGACCCATTATCCGCACAAATCTCTGCCTACCTTTCAGCTCGCGTGCGAGCCACTAATTATCGGCCAAGTTTAACCACAGTTGTGTTGAGCAGAGATTTTATGCAGCTGTAATTCAGAGAGAAAGGTTTGATAGGAGCATGTGACGAAGATGACAAATGAAGAATTTCTTTGAGACAAAGCAACTTGAAGTAGAAGTTTGAAAAGAAGTGCTTAGAACATTAAAATATATAGTTTAAAGAAATTTTAACCGCCTTTCTGGTCTGTTACTTGACTTAGAATTGTAAGCCACAAGCTTTGTTGGCAATTATACACTTTATTTTTGGATCTTGTCAAATAGCATAATTGCATACTAGCATCTTGGAACAGGAGAAGTCAGAGGACTATCACAGTAAGTACAGGGCTCATCCTCTGTGGATTTTTGATGTGTATTCCACCAACAGATCACCATCTGACTGACACTGCCACCCACAGATCCACCGGCTTGATTGAAAATCTATATTTTGTTGAACCCCGCCTTGCTGTGAATGGCTGCTAGATGAACCAGCATGTGTGATAAGTTCCAGTTAATCCCCACGCTGAAATCCTTCAAAGACTTAATGCCCAAATCTCTGCAAGTCAAGATGGGAATTGGCTTTTTTTTCTCACTGTTGCTCCCAAAAGATGGAAATGGGACACAGAAGCACGCCAGCCCACCTTGGGGAGTGTTGTATTACTGTTATTTCTTACTTACTTCATCAGGCCAATAATGGGGACCTGTTTGGAGTGAATTGTGGGAGGTCCTGCGTTTAAGCTCAGCGGATTCTCAACTTCGGCTCCGAAGACTCCGGGGTGTCATCGGATGGAAAGTGAGCAATGTGGCAAGTGACAGAAGGGGGGGGGGGGGGGGGGGGGGGGGGGGGGGGGCGCTAAAAGCAGGCAGTGAGGGAGCGCGCAAATTGTCAACCTCTGCAGATGAAAGACTCTTTGTTTTTTTCTGTGTCTCAGTTCCTTTTTCTCTGTCTCCCAGCAGTTAGAGGAGCCAGACGACAGAGATGAGACAATACAGGCTGAAGTTGCTCTACAAAAGTGTTTTTGATTTTTTTTCTTTAACCAGAATCAGACAGTTTCTTTAACATCAGTATGGACACATCACTGGGGACTTACAGTGCCTGGTATGTTGTTTTCTTAGTTAATTGGCTTTTTGGTTTGTGAACAGCTTTGATAAATGGCCAGACAGTTTTTATGACTTTGGCAAGACTTGGTGCTGAAAGTCTCTGCAGGATCTTTCAGACTTCAATCACACACATTTGTCTTTCTTCTAACTTTCCTTGTGACATTGACATTTTTAGTATTATATAGAATGTTCTGACAGCAGCTGATTGCGATAGAACGTGGTGCAAATTTCCTTTGTGCTCATAAGTTAAATTCTGTGTCATCAGCAACGCAGAAAAGTCTTTTTTTTCCTGATGCTGCCAACAGGTCAGAATGTTCACTCAACTAGAGGAACTTACAGTATATTAGCATCTGCAGTAAAAGCCATTCAAATTATAGATTTGGGGGGTGGGGGCAGTTTCACAGACTCTGTATGAAAATGGCTTTGGCACCTGCCTTCCTTTCTCTGAGAAACTCTTTTTAATTCGTTCAGCACATTGGGTAATGGCTGATTACAGAACTGGCAAAAAAGCTATTTCAATTCCGAATTCCTGCCAGTTTGGAAATGTCTGCATGCTAAACTACATGAAAACATTGAAACCCCTTCTCCACAAATGTTGGAACCTGTTAAACATTTCCAAATTTTGATTATTGAGTGTGGTGTGATAAGCACTATTCGTACGGTACTTAAAATGGTTTTTTTCTGCATTACGGGAAAAAAAAATAATGCGATGTGGCAACAGTATTTTGCAATTGTCTTCCACAATCATTGCCAAATAAATATGCTGAATACATGTTAATGTTTTTGAGGGCGCTTTCAGAACAGTCCTTTGAAAATCAAGAGTGCCTGGAAATAGCAGTTCTGACCACCAATGTCTTATTAAATATACGGCATTTTCCATTTTACAGCTGGATAACACAGACCAGAGCGGTAAAAGCAGACCTGCGCATGATAAAACACAGAGAGGGAAAAAATCCATTTGTGAATTTAGTCTCAGTGCAGAAGACAAACCTGTACATATGTTTTCTGACTCATTTTTGTCGGCTGAAAGATGTTTCTTTGAAGCAGCTCCTCGCATCAAACATCAATTCATTTGCAGTAAAGGATCAGGGACTTCAGAGAGCCTCGGTTCCTCCTTTGTTAAACATTGCTATTACTGCGACTGAATGTATTTTATGACTTGAGGAACATTATATTGAAGAACTGTGTCAGCAGCGAGGCTTCTTTTACTGTTTATAGAAAGAGGGAAGAACTGTATAATGTGCACTTTGATGTCCTGAAAGCAGGAAGCATTTGTTGTGAAAGGAAGCCGGAGCCTCGCTGTACTCAGACCTACTGTAATAACATGTAATGCAGCGAAAGATTCGCTCGGCGTCTTCACAGCGTCACATGCTCCCTGCTAATTGAATAAATACCCGGACAGCCTGGTAGGTGATTCGTGTTGCAGGAGTGTGTCGGCTTCACCTCGAGGAACGGCTTTGTTAAGACGTTCAGGAGCGGCGCCGTTTCAAAGCGAACTCATTCACCATTCTCTTTGTTAAGGCCTTTTTTATTTCCAAGGGCACAATGTAGGTGTGGCATCCATCGCCATATTTAGGTCAGTGGCTTTTTTTTTT
This sequence comes from Salarias fasciatus, assembly GCF_902148845.1. Lineage (NCBI taxonomy): Eukaryota > Metazoa > Chordata > Actinopteri > Blenniiformes > Blenniidae > Salarias > Salarias fasciatus. The sequence continues at coordinate 20,709,375 of NC_043757.1, forward strand.
TTTTTTTTTTAACAGAAGCAGTAAATGAGTGTTTATAGAGTTCCATAAATTCACACAGAAATCAAAGCAGTTTTCTGTCTTGAACCCTTATGTTTCTTATCTGTGGCAGATGTAAGAAAACACCAAGATGTCGAGATGCTCAGTATCTGCACCTCAGCAGTGCACTAAATCGTTCTTTGACTCCAATTCTAGTTTTTCTCAGATGAATGTATCTCAACATAAAATGCATTATTTTTAGATTTACTGTTGGTGATGTATGTATTCTATCCAGTCATAAAGCTCAAAACAGAACTCATGGTGGTATTTATTTCATTTAGAAAGCTTGAAAGGTCCACTCTTGTGTCGTGCAGAAGGGTTTTTTTTTTTTCTCAAAGCTTTGAATTACAGCTCTCAGTACGAGTACTTACATGGTAAATGTAGCCCGTTGCTCGGTGTGAATGTAGTGCTAAAAGCTCATCTGAGCATAAAGAAAAGAAGGTTAAAACGGCGATATGAAGTTGTTTATCACACGTGGGCATGCGGCATACCCTCAACAGCTCTCCAGTCCATCACACGGCCAATATTTAATCTCACAAACCCAAAATGTTCTCCTTTTGTTATAATTAAACAGAAAGTAATTGAATAGAATAGAAATCATTTTTTAATCCCAGGGGAAATTAAATACTGCGTGCCTCATGGCTCTTGCTTTACTTTCATTCAGGACTAGATCTCTGATGTGTGTTTGCTTAAGTTTTTAGAATTGCAGAACATTTTAGAGGTGTGAATGCACTTTTTTTTTTCTCAAAATATTGGGTTTCTCATGATTCCTGCCTTTATTCTAAATTAAGTAGCATTTCTGTTCATTCATCCGCCCATCTTTCATACCTGTTTTATCAAAGTCAGGTTCACAGGGCCTGACGCCGCCATAAATCAAGGAGCAGATCCTCTTTGGACAGGCTGCCATCTATCACAGGTTAAACACACACACGCGCACACACACACACACACACACACACACACACACACACACACACACACACACACACACACACACACACACACGCTCAGTCTTGTATTTCTATCCTTGTGGGGACCGTCCATTGACTCCCATTCATGTCTAGCCCCTAATCCTGACCCTTACCCTAACCCTAACCCACACCACAACAAAGCCTAACCCTAAAGAAATGTTTTTGCGCTTTTACTTTTTTCAGTAACAACAACATGGTCAAGAAAACACTGTTTCTCCTACTTAGGACCGGAAAAAGGTCCCCACAAGGCACGTCGTTCCACGTTTTGCTATCCTTGTGGGGACATTTGGCCCCGACAAGGATAGAAATACAAGAACACACACACACACACACACACACACACACACACACACACACACACACACACACACACACATCACATTCTTGTTTTTACTGCTTTAAAATGCTAATATTTAGATGCATAAAGGGGAAGAAACTGTATTTATTAAACTACACAATCAGAAAATTATCATTTTAAAACTGAATGTCCATATTTGGTGCAAGATTGTAGGTGCCTCATAATCTGAGAACATTAATCAGCCCTGCAAATGACAAATATGTAAAAGTAGTAGTTTTTCTTGTTGAAATAAGTCTGGTCCCAGACCCCCCCCCCCCCCCCCCCCCCCCCCCCCCCCCCCCCCCCCACCGATTACTGTTAAACTGCTAAACTGCTGAAAAAATGCTTCATTATCCTCACCAAACTAGTTCATGAACTTCAATGAAAGAGCAGAATGCTTTTTAACTTTCACGCTCATTTTCATTCGCCTCTTCTCTTGTATTGCTATTGACAGCTTTGTTTGCAGTTTATCCTCTAATACTCTTGGTGTGGCCATGGCTGCCTGCTTTTTTTTTTTCTTTTTTGCTCTTAACTCAGAGATTTCTGCCTGAAAGCATCATCGATTATAATCTTCACAAGCTGCTCTATTCTGCATTGCTCCTTTTCATTTCATTTATGCTCTGTAAATGGCCCATTGAATAAATGAAACATTTTTAGAAAACAACCTGCCCACACTAATGATAACACCTACTTCACTTCTCATGCCGCGGCCTCGGCTCGGCTCGATGCGTTGCCCATTTTGCGATCGATATGAGTGATCAATACCCGGGGTACTTCCAGAAATGGCTCTGGGTTTGGTCCAGACTCCCATTGAATTTGCAACAGATGAACTCACCTCTGGTGTGTGTTGCTCATCAACCTTCTGCCACAAGAGAATCTTCAGGCTTTTTTTTTTTTTTTAAAGCCTCGTGCACATACAAGATAATTTCAGAGTCATTTTGAAGAAAGAAAGCTCTTGAGTGACTCACTCCTCGTCACAGTTTACCTATAGCTACAGATGGAAGCTCAGACCAGTGGATTTTTGCAGCCTTTTGCAGATATAAACCTTTTTCTTTATTAAATTCAATTTTTTTTGGATGTGCTTTCATTCCTCTCTACACTTCTGCTTAAATGTTTGCTACATTAAAGTCAAGATAGGACTATAAAACTGTTTTGTTTGTTCTTTCCTGCAACAACAAATGTCCTTGCTCATACAAATCCCAGCACATTGCACACATTTCATATGCAAATGTTGTTTGAGGCTGATCAGATTGCAGAAGGCCTGAGAAGTCCCACTGTGACACTCGCTCTGTCTTGTACTCCCTCAATACCGGTCCTATAGATTACCTCCATCCACCTGCTTTGACCTTGTTGATTTTTCTGTTTAGTCTCAGGTGAGGGGCTCCTTAATTGTTGTGTTGTTCGAATATACTGCAGAGGAACAGGCTTCTGTTTCACTCCTAAACCAAAGCAGTGCTCAATCTGCATCTGTCAATATCCACGGATCTGCAACCCTGGATCCAAAAAGGAAGGGACACGGTGTGAAATGTAAATATAAACCGAATGCAGTTGTCACGTATTTCCTTTAAACTTGCTTTCAGTTAGGATACAACATAGGCAGCATGTTAAACATGAAATATTTGACCACTTCATAGCATTATTTTGTAATTTCAAACAAAATATCAGCAAACATTTGGAATATTAAATGTGACGGGGGCACAAAAAAGCCGGATGAGCGTTTCAGGGAGGAGAAGTCACTTTGATATGAAGACAAATCTTTAAGTCACCAGTCTGTAAACTATATCAAACATTGTGGAACAATTTGAGAAAATGTTCTCTGTTGCAAAATTGTAAAGCCCTTATAACCATTATAACGATGTATAAAAATATATTTGCATCACGGACGGCACGGCTTGTGATACCTGGGAGCTGAAACAGCACAGAGTGACCTATTGGAAAAGCACTGCCTGCTATCTGGAACACAGCCAGGAATCATTATTCGCCATGCCATCGACAAACGTAACGTACACATTTGCCCTGTAAACAAAAGGCCATAATTTGTCCCTTCTAGGTCGAAACTTTTCACTATCGATTTTTTTTTTTAGATCCGGTGTCAAAAAACATGCCACACATCCATCAAAGACAGGGAGAAAAGCATGAGAAATCTCGCAGTGGGTGTTATGGTAGAGATGTACAGTATAATAAAGGTTTTCTGACAGAAATCAGGCCGCATCCGCCGATCGACCGCAGTAATTGTGGCTCATTTAGTTTGTTATGTCATTGGCTGAGTCACGTCCCTGCTGAGTAAAACCTCAGCCACTGCTTGAAATCACATCACCTACCAGCTCATCAGCTTTAAAGTCTCAACGCAGACATTCATTATTCATTCATCAGAAATGCAGTTCGCTCTAAAAGAAATCTGGTTTATGTTTGTGTTGAGGGGAAACCAAGTTTTGGCTGGCAGGCAAGAGTTTGTGTTTTTTAAGATGCAGGACTCACAGCGGACTCTCTCCCCTGCGTCCTGCGTTGAGGTACAACTGTGGTCGGCTTCGCAATCATGATCCTCGCAAGAAAACATGCGGGATAACCCAGTTTCAGTTTAAATTGAAAATGTTCTCAGAGACGACAGGCCTTTGAGAATAATGGTGGTGAATGCCACATTGAAAGGGAATTTATCTTGTGGGAAGCAGTGACAGATGATGCATACTGAGCAGAGTCTGCACACACGGCCTACCTCGCAAGTAATTGACTTATTAAAGAGGTTAGCACGCATCAAACAAATTGCCTAAACATCAAACAGCCTCCAATACCCCGGAATCAGACATCTATCAGCGAAGAAAGATTTCTACCAATAACTAACCGGCCGTATGGAGTAATTAGTTTGACCTCTTATTTTTTTTTTTTCTCTTTTTGTAAGACAAATACAGCCCATTTGTTGTTTTGTTTTGTTTTTTGTATGTATAAACGAGCTCAACCTTAAAGGAAAGATTGCCTGAAAGTGAACACAGTGTTTCATGAGTTTTCATCTTCTAACAGCAGATCTTCACCACACATGAATTATTGCTCTCCAGAAACAACTAGAAACGCTTCAGCTCTGAAAAAAGAGCAAGCTAGTTAGTTCCTGTCCCACTACGACCTGCAGTCTCCTCTCCGAATCGTCCCCGTTTAATGAACACGAGCTTATTTAGTATCTGAGAGATCCGGATGATTTGTGAGCAACACCAGTGGAAGTGTCGAAGGCTTTTTATTAACAAGACGTCTGCCTGACTTGCCTTTTATGGCTCTCCTTTAATGGCGCTCTCGCCGCAGCCTGTGGTCTCAGTCATGCTGCTTCGTCTGTCTCAACGCCGGCTTTCATGCACCACTAAAACCAACAAACTACCATCGGCACATGTTCAGATATCCCATTAAATGTAGGAGGTCTCTTTTACGTCCTTGTTAGCCTATTACGCGCCGCGGATAAATGGAGAGCCTGGGCCACGCTGTTCGCACGGGGCAGCCGCCATGGCGCTTTATTTGATCCTGTAAGAAATGAAGGTGAGACGGGTTACTGGAGTCACCCCTGATTTCTGTCATCTAAGGCTAAAGGGCCGCCAGGATGCTCAGTAGTCATCGTGCATGCAAATCAGCACAATTCCAGACAGGACGATTAGCAAACAGAAGAAAAATGATACATTAAACATGGGGTAGACGCACCGATCTCCAGAGATTGGGGGAACACGTCTGGGCTTGATAGTAAATAAAGATGTATCCCAGTCTTCCTGGTCTGAAAACAGAAACCTCCTCCTCCTCCCTCCCCCCCCCACACACACACCCAGCACCGCTCTCTCTGCTCTGTCCCCACTGTCTGCACTGTCTGGGGGTTTGTAGTGTTTACTGGGTTCACAGGAAACCCGCTGTGTCCTCTGCAGTGCAGACATGCTCAATAAGACTGCGGGAGCATTAGGGACAGCCTTCACTTGTCTGTGGGAGAGGTGGTTGGAGAGCCGAGGGAGCCGGGGGGATTGAGACTGTGATCCTCACATACTGCTTGAAGCCCTAATGCAATTTTATACGCTTCATCTTATGCTTATGCTATGTATACGTCCCTTACTGTTTGCCTCCCGAATGAGCTGACTTTTAAGAGCTAATTAGCTTAACCGACTTCTAACTTTGCTAATTTGACTTCAATGAGAGCCAAAAAAAAAAGTTGAGTGAAATGATTGGTTGCAGAGGAAGTGGAGAGCGGTCCTCTGCAGACTCCATCTCCGACCTTCGGTATGAACCAGAAAATAAAAAATGAAAAAGACAAATAAAGAAGTTGGAAGGACAATTTCATCTCGCCAGTTCTTTCTGTCTTTTTTTTTTTTTAAACAACATTCCCAAGTGGCAAGATCGCGCTGGCTGAGTTACTCATAAAGTGCGTGAGAACATCTATTATTGATGCCCTGTCTGTGGCTTTGGTCCTGTTGCAGAGGTCCTCTGGGGGAAAGCACATCCACTCTCAGGAAATGGAGTGAGCTTTTACTACTCCTTGCCAGCACTGTCCAACATTTTTAATAGTGCCGAGGTTTCCCTGCGTTTTGAAGCATTAGTGGCGTTTTCGAAGGATATTGAAAGAAGCATTACTCACATTGTCGCCCTCTCTGTTTGAGTGCTTTGTGGATGTTAATTCATTCGTTGATTGGGTGATGTTTTGCATACGGCCTGAAGGTCAGACGAAAAAAAAAAATATGACGTGAGTTATTTCTATTCGCATCTGCAAAACAGTGATACTTACTGTGTGATTCTTGATTCGATCAGATCCTCATTATGCTTCGCCGATGATCTTTTCACAGGAAGCAGTCCGGACGGAGCCGAGCACCACGAGAAGGCGGCCCGACCGCAGCGCTCTGGGACCACCATACCCCTGGTGCTGAAGGGAAAAGAACGCAGACCTCTCAGCCAGCTCGTGGCCGGGGTAAATACTCCCAAGACCGTTTAGCAGCGCCGGCTGATTGGTAGTAAGCTGACTGAGATGGCAGCTGAACCGATGCCAGGAGTCTGAGCCAAGCGTGGATGTCTGTCTTTCTATTTGACATAACCACAGTATATGATTTCCTCCTCTGCTGCTTGCTTACTTGATTTCCTTCAAAGGCTGTATTTTTTTTTTTGCAGTTTTCCCCCTGTGGTATAAACTCTGTTGTGATTCCTCCACTCCCTCTGCCTTGTTTTGAATTATGTCGTCCTTTGTTCTTTGAATATGATCTTGCCCTGCAGGCGATACAGATACTGGAATTACTCCTGAATCTCAACCTTTTGACAGTTTTACAATTCAGCAGAAACCAAACCTGAGCGACTTTGACCACTTTGTAGCATCATGGATGATTTCCTTTCTGCATCATTTCGTACGAGACTAAAATATGCACAAATACATATCTGTTTGTGGATCCCTCAGGTTTGCGTTCCGAGGCAGGGGGGAGCGAGTGTGTCCCACTTACCACAGCTGGAAAAGAAAATGTTTGAAATTCGGCATCCCCCACAACTTAGGGAAACTTTTCCAGAGGAGGGAAATGCGTAGGTGTTGAGAACTCCCTGAGCAATCAAACGTTTTTCCTGGTCCGGGGAAGTCACCATCCGAAAGAGAGAGAGAGAGCGAGAGAGAGAGAGAGAGAGAGAGGCTTTTTCTCTCTCTCTCTCCCTGCCTTATGCTCCTCTCACAGAGTCCGTCAGCACAAGATCGCAATGATGTTAATTACATGAACATTACAAACACGTCTCATCGACATGTGGGAAATGAAAATTTAAGCTTTATGGACTTAATTATGCCCTCATTTTCCAAAAAAAAAAAAACACATAAGAAATGCTTCCCCCTCTGCCACTGCTGCATTTCTCTTCAGCAGAAACAACAATTTCACTACAGGCTATCTACAAATTGACCCCCTCCAAATTAAAGTGACCACGGGGGCAGCTTGTGATTGTCTTATCAGAGATTGCAGTAAGTTTTAAACCTCACTGGGTAACAGATTTATAGAGCGGTTTCCTGCACTGATAGAAGGTTATCAAGAGGTAAAGCATTGCACAGTCGTTACTTACAGTCTTAGCAGAATGGACATGACGCACACTCTTCACACACACATACACACACACACAAACTCAGACGAAGCTTCAGCAAGCACGACAAAATTATTGGCCCCAAGGCATCGGTCAGCAGTCCCAAAAAAATGTCACACTGAAAGAGCAACCGGTGCGTCTGAAATGTCAACTCATGATACAGAATGTGTTTCTGTCCCTCATTCAGCACGTCCGTGCATTTAAGTGTCTCCACAGGTTTGGATACATGAATCCCCTTTGTCTTAAATTTTCCATCTTCCCGCGATGAGATGACACCGTGGGCATCCGGCTCGGACTTACTTTGCCTCTGTGGCGCCGAGTGAAGCCTGCTTCAGCCTGATAGCAGCGGGTCTCTGAAATGCATGAAGTCATCTTCGAGCTATTTGTTGGGAAATTGGAGTTTTGAAATTTGATAGAAGCTGAAATCTCCAAGAGATATTTCAGAGTGCCAGGAAAAACTTCTGCTTTATTATCATCTTGCTGCTGAAATAAGTAGCATCAAAATACTCGCAGGTAGTGGTCAGAGGTGTGTCTGCATGGAAATTGCCTCAGAAATATGTTGTGCTGAACTTCTAAGTTCACTCTGACAACATAATTCATATCTGGTGGTTTGCAAATATCATCATCCTCTGTACCAGTTTGTTTTTATTCTGAAAAAAAAAAAAATAAGAAAATAAGTGGTGCAGCGGTAACGGTGGCAAAAGCAACAGGAGTTATTGGGGAGCAGCTGTATTTTCAGAATTCTAACTGGCGTGTGTGGTTGAAGTGCTGCCGAACAATCACACATCATTTCGATAAAGAGGTGAGTCACTGGCTTTTTCCACCGAGCCACTGCACACTTTGCGGGCAGTTTTTCTTTGTGCGGAGCAGCGGGGCGCTGTAAATGCGGTCACCTTGCAGAGTAGTTGCAGGTGTGCAGCCTGTCGCCTGACAATCTGCAGCTAATAGCTTAGCCTGGCAGGTCCTTGATCCCCGTGCAAAATCTACAGGAAAAAAAAAAACAAAACTGCCATTAAATTACTATTTTAATGTATTTGCTATAGTACTTCTCCGACAAAAGCCACTTCATGTGACACATTTATAATGAAGCAGGGTAATACACTCTGGTGTGTCTTTGTGCATTTCAGCGCCGGATATAAAATGACACGATTAGTTAATTCCATTTTGAATAAATCCAAAGCACGAGATGATATGAAAGTTTCTGCCACTTCGTGACAACGCTGACGTCCGTTTCTTCCATTTACGCCTCCGGGTCGTGCGCGGACTTGGGAAGTGCAGGATGTGGAAACATTTCTTCCTCTTCCTCTAACACCATTGTGCCTTGGCACATCCTGCCTTGCGTGCAGTTTCAAAGTAAGATGAAGCCTCCCTCCAACGCCGAGCCGCGGACAGGATGGGTGAGATCCGGGCACCACCTCGGCGCTCCTGACGTCTCGTTGTGTTTCAGATGTATCCTGCGTCTCTCCAGCTGCTGGTGTCTGCGGAAGGTGAACAGCTCATCCTGCTGCTGGAGAAAAATGAGTAAGTTTCTCTTCTGATCAATTGCAGTGTCCCTGCCCATATATATTGTAAGAACAGAAATGGAGAAATCCAATTATTAAACTTGATATTTATTATGTTAATCACACAGAGCCTGATAGCAAAAAAAAAACCCTTACTCTTAGCCATGGCTCGCTGAGTTATATATTCAAGAGGAGGAGAAGTTGTATGAGCCTTTTCTATGATATAGTGAATTCAAGGAAGGGGAAAATAATATGTCCCCTTGTGATTGGACTCTTTTATGGTTCAGTCCCTCTGAAGGGCCGAGAGATGAAAGCTGATATATTAAAAAAAAAAAAAGGCAGAGAAGAACTCAGAGGACATGCTTGTGGTCCCCTTCTGTTCTTTCCCTTTCTTTTCATCAATGCTTTCCCTTCCATAAAGCAGAAAATAATGCGGTCAACCCTCAAAAGGAGGGTCAGGATCGTATGGAGTTCATAAATATGTAGATACACACACAGATACTCCCAAACTGTGCCATATGGAGAGCGAATATCCATAAAGAGAGGGGAAGGAAAGATTGGTGTAACGCCAGGAGACGGGCCGGGTCACATATCCCGAGAAAATTAATAATCTCACAAGAAAGATGGCCTCAGTGATTGTGTTCTTGTTTCTACCGCTATTTCTTTTTCAGCCGGAGTGGAGATGTAATATTTTATCCAGCTGCTGTGGGATACAGATATTGACACTGAATTGATGGGCTTGGCCTGCTACTGGTCGGACCCCCATCAGCCGTGACTCTTGAACAAACTCGAGTCAGACTACAGAGATTCGGAGTGTCGGACGGCGTCTGAGTTCGAAAATGAAAAACAGACACTGCAGAAATCCAGGGTTTCCCCCTCGGTGCGTTGCATGCTTGGCAGCCCGTTGGCTTCGATCGACCCCCCCACCGCCGCCACCAGGCCTCAGCGCTGGATATCTTTCAAATCAAGATTAAACTGGGCACCGCATGCTCAGTGCGATCGTTGGGATAAATGTTTGCGGTTTCGCTCGTCGCAGTGTCACCAGCGCGGCACCATCTGTTGTCAGCTGCGGCTCAAGCTCTTCATCCGCCCTATATTTCTAGAAGCATTCCTAATATCCGGAGTGTCTACGGATAAATTGTGACATTTAATGGGCCATTAAAAATGAAAACAAATGTGGAACATAATGGGATTTACAAATATGCTGAACAAACCAGCATTTTTATATTTCTCTTTTACTGTGTATCAAACTCTAATAGGAGAAATTCCACTGGGGGGAGGGGGGGTTACAGCCCTGTTTTAGTGCCGTTTATCAAAGTGTGAGCAGCATGTTGAAAGGGGTGAAGGTGTTGAAGGAGGTCACCAGCATTTCATTAGAGTCCAATATACAGCTGCTGCACTTATATAGTTTATCGCTTACTGTTTATTTGGATTCATATCTTATATATAAACCTCAATGTGGGAGTGAAGGAACTGTTCTCTATGCTTTCCTCTTTGCATTTTGCTATCCACTGCCAGAGTGGTTATTTCCACGGGTGACGTCATGACAGGAAGATAAAGGCCTGTATGAGCACCTCAGCAGCCTCATACAGAAGCTATGGGGACACATATTACTGTTAGAAAACCATTAAAAAGTGAATTTCGCATAATGTGGTACTTTAATGTCACCTCACCTTTTGTTCACACAATCCAAACTGCTTCCTCTGAAACCTGAAAAGTCTCCTTGCTTTAATGAGATTGGCCCCACTTCAAAAAATGTTCCCGTCCCGACGACCCTGTGCGTTCCTTGTTCTCTAAACGACCTCTGGTGACCTCGGCCTCAGCCGTGACTCATCTATCCGCAGCCGTCGCCGCTGCCGTTCCCATCCGGACTGTTTTGCTGCCCGGCCAGATGCGTCCTCTGATATCGCTTCGCCAGTTCGTCCGACTCCGAACAGGTGGTCTCTGACCTCCATGCGTCCGTCGTGTCCAGGCCGTGCACGTCCAGTCTGGGTCAGAGGAAGAGACGAGGGCACATGGAAAGAACAGCCTCCAGGTTTAGAGAGTTAACAGCACAGTGTTTTTTTCTATCCAGAGCTGCCTTCTGGCTTCACTCGCAGATGCTCGCTGTCAGTGTACATTTCTTCACAAGGTTTATAATTTTATGCCACTCTGCAGTTTATATTTAGCGCTTTAGGCTTTTAGGAAATGGGGTGCTTTTTCTTTCTTTCTTTTTGTTTTCAAGAAAGTTAGCTACAGATGTGTCTGATTTAATGCATGTCTTCCCTTGGGTAAACTTCCCTGCTGCTGACGTGTTTTAAGGCACCAAGCAGTGTTCAGACACTCAGAACTATTTGATTGTGAGTTTGAACATTGATTTTAAGCAATAATGCTTAAAATTGCCTGAAGTGCTGCAGTGATTTTTATGGTTCATTATGCTTCAAGCTAGCAGCTAATGTTTAAATGTCTGACTCAAAGAACATTTTTATTTGCATTTCATTTAGATGACTTCATGTGATGCACACTAAAGCAATGTTTCTTTAACTTTGTTGTAAATGACGACTGCTGTTTAGTATCAAACATTTGGAGGTCAGAACTTTACAAGTCACAAAGTGAAAGAGGAAAGTGGCACTGGAGGAGGAGGACAGATTGAAATGCGGTGCACAGACCTCTGGAGCGTTACGAAGTTCTACCGCCGTGTGCTGAGTTATTGCAGGTTTTTGATGAAGGCTCATCTTTTTTTCTTTTTTTTTTTTTACGTGAATTTGCTGAGCCCGTACAGTTTGCTGGTTTGGCACCGCTGCAGTGCACACCTGTTCCAAGGCCACTGTGAGACGATCCCGGTGCCCACCAGTATAAACACACCAAAGATCCAACTAATAAACAGTTTGTTGGCCACTTGGCACCGTTTCAGAAACTCTTGGCCTCTGCAAGACAAGTACAAATTCACTGAGAAAAGAAGTCAGTGGGAGCTCACTGTGTGCAAGTGTGTGTGCAGATGCGTGCATGTTGTTGAGCCCATGCAGCGAAGTCCTTTTCAGACTTTGTTTCATTTTTCCTCTCGAGGAAGTGACTTAAATCACCCTTTCTTCTTTCTGCCATTTCCCATGTGCTCGCTCATTCAAGCGCAGTATTACAGTTACAGCAGAGGAAGTGTATGCCCGCTTCCATAAGGGTGACGGGAGTGACTGTGTCGCACACAATATTTCAGGCCTGACGCGTTGCCTCGTCCAAACAGAGCTGGACGGACACGGGGACGTGTGCCAGCAGCCGCTGCTTTGAAGTATAGCATTGATCAATGGCACAGTTGCCCAGCTTCAAATGATTAATGGTAGTCGTATGGGACATTCCACATTAGTCTTGATTAAAGACTTCAATAACACTGTCTGGGGGACCATGGTGTGTGTGTGTGTGTGTGTGTGTGTGTGTGTGTGTGTGTGTGAGGGAGAATAAGAGGAAGGAAGTGGCGAAGATTTACAGCTGGGTCCGGTCAGTGATGTATTCTACAGTTTGAGTATTTATTTGTGCTTTGTATGACCCAGAAATCCTGAGGCTGAACTGAGACCCCCCCCTCCCTGCCACAGGCACAGACACACACTTTCTGTTCTTGTCCGTTTGCAGGACGTTGTTACTGCATGTAGTAGTTTTCGACCCTGCTTCCTAACCTAAAAATGTAACTTTTACTTATGGTAACTTTGTGTCTTTTGTGTTAAGTACCTGTGTGTGTGCATGTGTGTGTGTTTAGGTTGTTGGGATTAAAATTTTTATAACTGCTTGAATAAAACTGATCAGTCACCATTTCAAAAATAGAGGTGGATGGTTAAGGATTTCATTGTAGTGCACTTGATGCTTCGCTTGATTGGTCTCTTTTGCCTCTTTTAATTTTATTATGTTAACACTGCTGGATTCCACTTGCTTGAAGCAAACAATATGCATTACCATTGTGATTCACTCAGTAATAACTAACTAGAGAATCTTTATAAAATTTCGATTTTTCAGAATATTTTCTCCTTGAAACACAAAGCGCTGCATGTGTTTGTGCTCAAACTGGCTTTCTACACACGACCATACATTTCCCAGTGAGAGCATTTCCTTTCATTCTTCTGTGGCAGGAAAAGAAAAGAGGAAAGAGCCTTTTTGAAACACATGGCCACATCTAAACAACATCATTATGTTTTTTAACAAAAAAGTCCCCATAGCAACATCCTCGGCGTGTTTTCCATGAGAAAGAAGATGCCACCCCCATTTCAATAACTCGCCTGACAATGCCAAGATGTATCATGATGTGTGGGACCACAGAGGGGGTGTGTTATTATTACTCAGTCAGTTCAATGAGCAGTGCTGGACCGGACAAAGCGAGATCCCGGCTTTCCTTTGCCCTTTAATTGGATCTGTCAGGAGTCTGCGATAAGTTGAACTATGTGTGGCTCCGTCTGTTTATGTGGAAAAGCATAGGCTTGTTTGACTGTCAGCTGCAAACCCTCATCAGGCTTGTGTGTGTGTGTGTGTGTGTGTGTGAACAGTCAGCAATAATGCATTCCCATGCAGTCTAAATAAACATGTGCTGACCTTACGACTCCAGCAAGGTCAGCTGCGGACGGACGCAGGATGTTAAACAACAGGAAGCTATACAAGCCAGTCTTTTTCTCCTGCCGTTGCTTCTTTACACCAGCTCCTCCATCACTCCCGCCCCCTCTGCTCCTGCAGAACTGTGATCAGGTTGTTGTGATGCCTTCTTCCTGTCACGTCCCACCGATTCTCCGTCTACACTCGGGTCTCTCTCCGCCGTCCTCTCCTCCTATGCCTTCCTCCCACGCTCCCTCTCCACAGTCGGTGTTTTTACCGAGCAGCCTCTCTGTCACCACGCCACCTGAGACCCTGTCAAAGTTACCAGCGGGGAGCGTTGGACCTCGGGCTGCTGTTTGGTGCCAGCGCATGTGTACTTGGACTTCGGTGCCAAGACTCTGGTGTGATTTTCCTTTAGGTGCCAAAGCATTTTGTTGTGCCTGTCGCAATCAGTTCATGCATTATTAGGTGAAACACCAGTTCACCTACAGGGGGTTGGTATTAGCAGTTTTGCACTCACTTTGATACATTTTGTGTGTGTGTGTGTAGATATTAGTCTGCGGCCTATCTCGAGAACTCAGAATTCGCCATCCATCTTTGCTGTTTTTCTTGTTTTTTTGGGTTTTTTTTGGCTCTTCTTCATGCCGCCTGCGAATGCCGGAGAAGCCGAGTTCTCCCGGCCTGGACAGCGCCGCAGCAAAGTCACTGTAACCTCCACCGGGAAACTTGTGTCGATGGGCAGTCCTCCAGAGTACACCCAAACCGCCGTCGACCGCATGCGACGCCACTGAGCTCCCGAGCACATTTAACTGACTCAAACTCACACAAACATTTGCAAACAAACAAACACGGGGAGGCTGCCGGTTCGCTGCACTCAAAATCCAAGAGATCGGTCTCAATTTAAAAGCGCCGTACTGCATTTTGGGAAGCAGGAGCTTGTGAACTGTCTGAGAGTGTCTTATAAATGGGTTTTTTGCTGAGAGGTGGGTTGTTCTGCCTCTTGACGGCGCCAGACTCCCCACCGTTTGTGATGCAGGTTAACTGCAGTAAGTGTAGGTCATTTACCTGCTGCAGGGTTTTTGTAAGTGTCAGCCTCTGAAACAAAGTGCTTCGGAAATGAGATACCCCAGGTCTCCTTTCACACTGTGTGCGTGTGCAGAAGTATCCCAAAACGCACACATCTTGTCTGTTTGACTCTGTGCTTCTTTTTTTTTCTTCTTGAATTCCACCACTGTTTTCCCCGATGACTTTGTGGTTTTTGTCGAGCTTAGAGCACATAGTAATCGCATTTTGCCTCCTGCCATCTTTAATTAGTTGGCTGAAGAGTTTGTGGATAATGCAGGGTGCCCTTGGGGAAAGTTGCCCAGTCTTGAAGGACGCAAAAAGAGAGCGAGAGAGAGAAAGAGAGAGAGGAAGACAGGAGGAGGAGGAGATTTGTCTCAGGTGTTGCTTGAGAAAACGATTAGGGTGGTGGTTCTTTTGACCTGTGGGATCAGAGCCAAGTCGCTCCAAGTCTTTTCTCTCCGAGTCGTCAGGGTTTTTCCAACCCTGCAAGTCCCGCCCCTTTCCCTTTGCCCCCTCATTTCCTCAGGCTCTGACTGAATTCTATCAGCAAGTTCTGTTAGCCAAGTGATAGTTTCAGATGAGATTTTTCATGATAGTATTTGTCCATAAATTTGTAATTGAGCAGCTTCAAAGATTCTGGTAATTAGAATAAGTCTATTATAGAATAATTACCTGAAACAAAAATTCTTGCGTGTTCTAATTATTACCGGAATAGATTAATGCTTCATTTTACTAATGTAGTATGTCAGCTCGGAGATCTTTTTGTTCCCAACCAGGGATACATTTTTAGGGCGTCGCAGCAGGAAAAAGGACGGTAGAGCTTTTGTATGAGCACTTAGCCACAACGGTCAGTTCATGTTTTTGCATTTTTTTTTTTTTTTTTCCAGCTAGCGACCCTTGATGGGTCACCCATCA
The DNA here is from genome assembly GCF_902148845.1 of Salarias fasciatus. Classification (NCBI taxonomy): domain Eukaryota; kingdom Metazoa; phylum Chordata; class Actinopteri; order Blenniiformes; family Blenniidae; genus Salarias; species Salarias fasciatus. The sequence goes on from NC_043757.1 coordinate 20,724,797, forward strand.
TTGGTAGCAATCTGGGTGGACCCAGGAAGGATAAACATTTTACTATTTTACCTCTGTGCTCTGTGCAAAGAGGCTCTACCAAAATAGGAACGCAGAGGTGATGCATTTGCAGCTTTTCCACGCGCTCTTTGAAAAGGCTGCTGCTCTTTTTTATTTTAAATTAGACTCGGTGATATGCTCAGTACGGTGCCTGTGAAGTGAACTATTACTTTAGTGTAGGTGAGGAGAAAATCTATTCTCGGCGTTGGAGTTTTTTTGATACGGTAGAGTGGGGCTACAGATGTTGATGATGCATAATATCCGTATTTATTGCGGGCATCATTCATCTGCATCAGCAGGAAACACGCACTTGAGGAGTGCACGGTACAGGAGTGATTACATTACCTCGCTGTACATAGATAGATTTGTCAAGATAATAAAACGCACTTGTGATTTGTACATTATACTTTCATCTGTCTGTGACAGGCCACGGCCATTAGTTCACTGTATGTGATCGAGTTACCCTTCCTCGGCCAGGGGATCGGTCCGCAGCGGAGTGTGTCATAATCACATCTCACACACAACCTCCAAAAATCATTAGCCATAAAAGCTGAGATGAGATTTCCTTTGAAGAGCAGAAACTGCTTTGTTTGTATGATTCACATCCTCCCCAGTACCTGAGCTTGGTTCGGAGAATTGGTTAATTGCAGTAGGGTCATGAGAAATAAGTAGTTTTCTGCCTGAGACAGCACAGCTCAGCAGCTATTGGACTCTCTTAACAGCATTCGTCCATCGCAGATGGATCTAATCCCCACCAACAGTCCATACAGGTGTAATAAGTTACAGGTTAAATAGATTAATGAGCTTCGGGCTGATGTAGCTGATGCTACAAGTCTGCAGCATCTTACACTGGAAAGATTAGGTGAGTTATAGAATTCATAGACCTGTTCATAGTCTGAAAAGAAATGCAGAACATAACAGTCATAGGAGAAGGCATGTACTGTATGTACAGGTCACATATTGCAGTTTTCAGCACAAAAGCTTTATCTGTCAACACAAGGCCAGCATTCATCTGCACACTAACAAAAAGCCGTCTTAAAATTTGATTTGAAAGATTATTTTACTATTTGCTTTCATCCATTGAATAGACACTCAATAGAGTATCCTCACAATGTGACTGTCCGCAGATTTGTCTTACCGCAGCACGAGTTGCTGAACAAATACATGGAAGTGTGTGTGTGTGCGTGTGTTTACACAATAAAAGCAATAAAGTGTGGCGTGCTACTTCACAGATTGAGGGTAAATTCTTCTTGCACTGGGTCCATGTTGAAGCACCCACATGTCATAGCAGTTTATTTGTTGTAATAGATTGACATGCTGCCTGTGATTTGCTTGGAAACTGAATCTGTTCTCGAATACCGACAGTGATGAAAGAGGAATTTTCTCATCGACACTGTCATGGTCATTTTTATTGCTTGATGTGGTCACTCATGAGATAAATCACCGGGATTTATTTTTCTGAGTCTGTTGAGTTGATCTAGTTATAGCATTCAGTTTTAAAGAGGCAATAATTGCTGACACATGCGTCAAACAATCACACAGCTGCAAACTAGAAAATAAACAAATTGTGTTTATGGAGTTCGTTCAAAGATATTTCCTGTTTCTGGTTCATATCTGTTTCATACAGTTTCTTTTGTGCTGATTTCAGATTTGTTTGCCGTTGTGCTTATATATGTTTGATTCCCTCCCTGGGCTTAACACTCCAGTCACTCCATGGTGAACGCAAACAAACCAACTTAGACTCAATACCGTTTCCAACAAATTGTTCTCTTAACAAGGTCTAATGAAAGCAAAACTCACATTTAATATTCCTCTTTGTCACTCTTGCCATTATTGTTATACACACGAACTGAGAGCTTGATTTACTGGCACGCCAGTGCATTTTAGGACACATTATTCATAAATTAGCGTCTGAATTCTGATTTACTGAGAACATAAACAAACCTGATTTCATTTCATAGCTACCCTTTTCCTTTTGTAAATGTGAGAAGTATATTTTCTCAAGATGGATCAGCGCAGTTAACTGAACAAGCTTGTCAAAACTATTATTTTTCTGTTAGTGAGCAACTCTCCAACAATGCATACTGGGGAGTTTGTTGACAAACCAATCATGTCCTCCTCTCTGAATGTGTTTTAACAAATCTCAAGGCAGATACCTTGTTGATTCTACAAAAAAAAAAAATCCTCACACTGTAAATTCAGCAAACTAAAGCGATAGAAAATAAAGAATTTGTCCTTGTAGAGAACTATGCTGAACTCTCGAATGACAATGGAGCAGTTAACTTCGTCAAAAGGGACCGCATGAAAAACCGCTGTGGCAGTCGAAGCCAATAGTTCTTTTGAATCTTTCTCAACACAGTGCGCATTAGGGCTGCACGATTAACCCGCACCGCATCGAAATTGAGGTTTTAACTACTGCGGTAACCTGACCGCACGGGGCTGAGGTTTTTCGAGGCATTTGAGTGACAGACCTATCCGCCAATCAAAACGTTCATCATCAGTCTCGTCATCAGTCATCAGTCTCGCGTTCCGGGCCACCGGCCAACCAGAAATGACAACAGGAAGCAAGTATGTATGCACTGCACTGCTGCAGCTAACTAGCGTCATGTTGCTAACAACAAACTTTGCGGTTCTGGTTTTTAATTTCCTTTGATTTCACGATGAAAACTGTTGTCTCAGTAATTTTCTGTGAACCAAGATCAGTATTGAGCAGAATTTCTTTCTTCATTGAGATCATCATTCATCGTTTAACCCAACCAGGTGGGTCAGAGACGGGATGTGGCCCACAATGCAAAGCTCCGTTATGTATAATAGTGTTCGTTCCTTCACTTATTTCCACCACATTGCTGCCTTCCTGGATCTCAGCTGACATTTTGCAGCGATAATAACCAATAGACAGAATAGCCAAACCCATAAAATTGGACCAAAGTCGTAAACGTGATTTGAACTTTAAATAAAGTTATTACTCTCTCACGATGCGAGGAGATGCTGCAGAGCGAAACCCCCTGAAGATCAGCAGCATCCTTCCTGATGCTTTTACAGATCTTACCGAGAGGCCACGGGCTTTATGACTCCTGCATCCTGCGGTCAGCGGCTGAATAAGCGTAGTGCAATAAATGTATTATAGAGACTGGTGGGTTTCCAGTCTGCCTCCTCTCTCTCTGCAGGTATCACCGAACAGCTGGAGCCCAGAACTGGAGCTCTGATTAACTTAAAAGCATTTTGTTGTTGTATCACCCGTAGGCCGTCCAATAATTGACATCTCCCGCTCAATATCCAGCAGCCATGATGACTTATGTTACACTGCATCAGCATCGGCGACAGATCGCTCACCCTGATCTTTATGCTAAACTGATACATCAGTGCCAAGTGGAAGTTTCCATCCCCAGCATGTTTGCAGGGTAATGGACTGAAGAATGACAGATTGCATGCTATTATCTTATTGGAGAATCAGTGCAGCATGCATGAAAGTGTAAAAAGTGGGTTTAATGGCGTGAGACATCTTTTAAGAGGAGAGGAAGAATGCTACATGCGGCCTGGGACCGGGAAGATGTCGGTCTGGGATGTGCGCCGGATTCACTCCGCTATAATGAAGCAGTTATTTTGCTTCATGCAGCTTGTTTAAAATTTGTTTGCCGACGTTCAAGATTTTTAAGAGAAGTGGAAGTTTTTAAATGGCATCGGTAGGCATGACTGGGGAAGAGATGGAGAAAAGGAATGCAAAGTGAAATGAAAGACATCTTTAATGTCTCTTTTTGCCAAACACCTAATTGCACATTTCCCCTGTAGACAAAAAAAAAGTATGGCTGAACAATGAGGCTGCCCAGGGGAGCCACCATAGATTAATTGAACAGATAAGAACCCTCTGACATTAACGTTTATGCATTTGTTTACTCTTTTCCAATGAATAATAATAGGCCACCTCCCTTCAATAGCCCAAGTCTCTCATTAGTTACGGTGTGTAGCTTCCAAAGGATGGTAATATTCAAGCGAGAAAAAGCAAAAAAAAAACCTGTTTAATATCAGCTCTTCCAAAGGCAGAAACATTTGACTTTTTTTGTTTGTTTTCGTGAAGCGCCGATGCTTCTCCACGCCGTTGTTCCCGATCGTATCAGTTTCAGGATAAGGATGAGAGACGGTCCGGCGCGCTTTTGTTGTTTTGTTGTGGCAATTTGTACAAAAGATACAAATGGTTCTCTTCCATTTCCAGTGCTGTCGTCGTAATTATTTAGTTCAGATCTGAAGCGAGAGTTGCGTAATATTTTGTGTGGGCGGTGAGTAATCATGTCTTCTGCTTTCAACCTTCTTATAACTGTCAGTTTCCCCAGTAATGCTGATGTACAATATACCTCCCAAAAATGTTTCAGTGTGTTAGCAGGATGACATTTAATCAAATATTCAATGTGTCAGTATTAAAAAAAACTACTGTTTTGATATAAAGTTCTTCCTTCGCCCCTCCGGTATTTAAAACATCATGTTTGACATAAAGATATGTGAAATTTTCAATAAGGCTGTATATTTTAGGTGTGACCTTTATTGGCCATGTTAACTAGCTGAATATTTTCATTATTCATAAGGAAGTAATGCTAATGTGCTATTTATGAGGTCAGCAGGTTGTAAATTGTGTTTAAGGTATTGCAGCTTTAGAGTGAACTCAAAGCTTATTAATCTCATTTATTGTGTGGATGCAAATATTACTGTTGGAAGCTTGGAACTTTATGGTATTCCAGGAGGAAAATAAGGGAAAAGGGAACAAAGCTGTTTAACTGATGAGCCATCCATCCCATGCTTTAATAAAATTGCAATTATGAAGACAAATGGGATGAAAATTAGGGGAAAAAAAAGAATTTTAATGCTTCAAATCGACCATTCAGGATCGATGGAGGATGCTGAGTGACGGTGTTTGCATTCGCTCACACAGTCATCTGAAAGCTTACACCACAAGGACATTGTGCTCCAGCGACTGTTAGTGGTTGCGATCCTGCCCTCAAGCATTTTGAGGGAATATTGTCCTCATCTGGTGGCTGGAAACACACTGGACTCCTTTGTTAGTGAGAAAAAAAGGGAAAAAAAAAGGGTGATTTACTTTGACCACACATTTCACAATAACAGCAGTCTGATGTTTAACTGTGCAAGTTTTGCACATTAATTACAACTAACAGCCCCGGTGGTGCAATATGTGGCGAGAATACAAATGCCAGGGGCTGATTTTTGCGCGTGACAGACAGGTGGAGTCTGTGTCGTAGCAAACAAACTGCGAGCTGAAAGGAATAACAGGCGACTGGCCTCAATTCAAGACTCACTCTTACTGTAGTACATGTGACAGCCTTCTCCCTCCCACTCATTTGACTAACTATTCCCTTTAAAGGGAGCAGAGGGAACATGACTTCATGCTCTTTGTACAGTTACGGCAAAAAAACAGAAAAAATATGTTTCGCGTGGGAATCGTTTAACGGTGTTGAATATTCCGGACATGTAGGCCAGCAGCTATGAAACGCTTCATTCTTTTACGGCTCGGCCGGCGAGGCGGGCGCCGCCACGTTCTGCAGTCGAGGAAAATAACAACAGCGATACAGCTTCGGTGCAAATTACAATGTTTCGCGCCTAAAGTGAAGTGTGCTTTTCATTAGAAGTATTAAAAAAAAAAAGAAAAAAGGTTTTGGGCTTTTCTTCGCAGTATTTCTAATCCTTGTTTTGTACCTGCAGCCTTTCATTTTTATCAAGACTTTTTAAGAGTCTATCCTCATAAAAAGCGGTGCCTGTAAAAAAAAAAAAATAGTGATGAAAAAAGAAATAGCAAAAAGCATAAAAGATAAGGTTATCATCACCCTGCAATAAAAAAAAAAAAGTAAAACCCTTTTTCAGGAATAAGTGCTGGAGATACAAGGTGAGTACAAATTGTGAGGAAGAAATTGATTTCAGTGATCTCGGTTGTTGTACTTGAGCCCCCCACATGCTGCACAGGAACACGTGAAGAGCGCTACGGTCCTCCTGAAAGTATATCCTCTCAGAGGGATCTTATCTGTATCCTGTCAGTCACTGGCTTCCATCCGCCTCCTGTCCTCCGAGGAGTAGAAATTATATGACCTCTCTGTGTCATCGTCATTTTCCCTCTGATTACTTTCGGTCGATCCCATATATTTTCCTTCATGGCACCAACTTTCTTTGCTTTATCCTGTAACCAGTCGGGGCAATCATGGGAGAAACCGCAGAGGAAATGCCTCCAATTTGGCCATTTCAATACGGAGCGTGTGCTTGTTTTGGTTTATGTGTGTAAGGGAGAGAGAGAGAGAGAGAGGGAGAGAGAGAAAGAGATGGCCTCCCTTAACTGTACCTCTGCACGATGATTCATCATTCACCTCTGCTTTCCAGCGCGGGGAGCCTGGTTCCTCCCTCTGCGGTTTGTTTTTTACTCGTGATGGCTTTGCTCGCCCGAGGCACCACATCACACACACACGGCCATGACGCCTGAAGTGAGGGACGCGGACAGAAGAAGCTGTTACGGCATTAAAAAGTTTTTTTTATATATATTTGGTTATGAACAATAAAGCAAACACTGTGTTTCCTGTTCTTTTGTGGCCCCTGATCACTCGTGGAGTCATCGGCGCGTCGGTGTCTGCAGGGTTTTTCTCTGCTTTTATCTCTGAAAACAAACTTTGCAGGAACAACTCAGGAGTCGGTTGTTTTTCCTCTCTTATCAGAGTGCGATTCTGGACCTTTAGTGAACTCACCGCAGGATGGTGTTCGAGTAAACCAGCTCCTCTTTCTGTGAAGTAAAGTGAGATCCTGACTCACACAAAGGGGGAACCTTTGCTTTTGTCTGTCAGTGGTAAAATTTAGATTTTTTTCAGACTTGACATATCAACCGGTTTCTTTGATATTCAGTTGCTACCTGCTGGAGCGTTTCTGCTGGAAAGCTTGAATCATCTTTCTCATGACTTCATGGCTTCAATAACAGCCCGTGTTGTGAATGAGGCATTGTGAATCCTGTCTCCAAGGCTGGTGGACTGCAAGTTTTGACATATTGCCATTCCTTTTCTAATAGGAACCCTTTGACTAAGAACATCTACAAAACTTGCATTTGAGCATGTCAGCTGTGGGATTAGAACCTGCAAACTCCCAATCTAAAATCCAGCCTAAGTTCTCTACCCTTGAGGCCGTGGCTGCACCAGAACACGTGCAGTACTTTCAGTCGTCAGTTCAGACGTCTTACTGATGATCACACAGTTGAATCAGAATCCTCTCATCAGGTTCAGATGAATGTAAATGAGTTGGTTGGAATTGAAATGGAGAGTCACACTGATCTGGTTTGAGTCAGTCATTTATAAAATCTGGTGTTTTCAGCTCCTCTGCTCACGCTCCCAGCTTCGCAGCAGTGATGCAGAACTTGGCACAACACCTGATCTGGAAAGAAACAGATTTCTGAGCTAATAGCAACGAGGAGAAGCAGCAACCGCACAGCTGAGGTGAAGTTCGGACAAGCAAACAGCGGCAGACAGGCCTTATAAGTTTAAGCTAATATGTGTTTAGGGTTGAAAATGCATCATAAGTACTGCAGCTTCACAGTTGAGAACCTCATGGAAGCGTCAGTGATGGCAAACATTTTCATAAAAGTAATCAGTTACCAGCAGATTATTGCCAAAAGTCATGGCATCACAGCGCTTCATTAGTGAGTGGCTGTTATTTCCAATGCTGCTCATTATTCGGGAAGGATCAGCACACTGTGACCTGATTCCCTAATTTTCTGTGAAACATAGTTCTATCACGTTATAATTCAGCGAATGTGATAAAACTCGCCTTGACATAAAAAGAGCTGATTAATTCCGTGACTTTTTGTGTTTTACAGACTACAGCTTGGTCGAGTTGTAATCAGGAGAGGCTCAAATGGACACGATGTCTCTTCTGCACCGGCCAGTAAAGTGGAGGCGCGCCTCTTTATTCCGCTGTTTGGGGATTTTTCTGTTTAGCTTCCCCCCCCCTCATCTCTGTCTCGCCCTGTGTTTTTCTGGCTTTGATGGCTTGGTGCACTCCAGTGCACCCACCACAGCCAAGCCTAAGCTGAAGGGACACTGAGCTGTATGTAAATCAATTTGGAACGCAGCCGCATGTGGAAATAGAATTAGACTTGTCAGCCACACCTCTTTAGTTCGCCCTCTCCTCTTCATCTGCTCTTCTTCTTCTCGTTTTTTTTTTTTTAGTTTGGCATACGCGGCCATAAGTAACAGCTATATAGGAAGGCTCGGGGTTAGGCTTGTGGGGGGAAGAGGGGGATTAAAAGAAATCACTGAAGTTAGCAGTCTTCAAAGGAGGCAGAGAGGCTGCGAGAGCAGCCACGTTTCTCTCAAATGGTTTCATGCTCAAGGGGATTTGTGTAATGGTGAATTATTACATGAGGCATAAAGTCCCATATATGTAAATGACTCTCAGCCATTTGAATTTGCACTCTCTAGATGTCCAACGGAAAGACGATATTAAACACAAAATTATGTAAACGGCGAGCGGTGCGACCGGTTCCGGCCTCATCGATTATGCCGCTGTAGTGAGTCTGTCCGCACGAGCTGCGGTTTGTTCTTCTCAGATAAAGCTCATCAAAACAACACATTTGGTTCGGCGACAGCAGCACTTCTATCTGCCCTAATTTCAGATTTGACAGATATTATTTCATGCGGCAGAAAACGGAGGGAGGCTCCTCGACGGCGACGCACGATGAGTTTTTCTCTCTTGCGCTGATGACTGTATGGTGTCTGCATTGTACAACTCACACATAAGACAGCTTTTCATTGATTGTTTTGGATAAACTGCAGGCAACTATGTTCGCAATCCACTTATGCCGACAGATGGAAAGGGAGCGGCAGCATACCCCGCGTTCATCTGAGGCATCAGGCGTTCGCAGTTGAAGGTTATAGATCAACCATTCCGGCAACACAATGAGTGTTCCTGCAAAACATGTGGGTGTCTTTTGATTTAGATTTACTGGAAGGCATTTTTCAAATAGTGAATCACACCCCTAATTATATTCAAACAATATAAGCAAGAGAATGCACCGGGCTCAGCAGGCCAGCCTGGTGGAAAACTATTCATCTGGCTTTTTAGAAACAATCAATAATTCATGCAGTAAATTAATTTTCAGAGAAACTGAATTAATTCAGAAGAGGAGTTTGTGAGACGCTGAATAAAAGGAGATGGAGGATTATTTCAGAAGACAAATAACGGTACTTTTTTGCCTCCCAGAGGTGCTGTTAAAGAACCCGTCATTCATCACAATTAACCTGGGCGACTATTAGTGAATTGCTAATTAGGGGTTCGACTGTGTCTAATGAATCGCAACACACGCTTAGGAGCACTCAATCAATAGTTATCGACTTGTGCAATTATAGGAGATTTATATAAGTTTTCAGAGGAAGGAATATCTGAAGTTTTCGCTGTCAAAAAAGAAAGGTATGTAGCTGGAAGTACAGTGGCAGAGACACACCGCTGTGCCAGAGGGCACTTCATAAATCATTCTACAACCTATTCAGCGGCTCCAGCTGCAGAATAAATTGACAGTTTGAGGCTGAAACCGTCATTTCCCTCATGTGCAATGAAGACATGTTGAAAAAGACAGTGCCGTTGCACATTCATCACAAGCCGTTCCATTCATAAATTTTACCACCTGTCTCTTATAACACACTCAAGGAGAATTTAAAGTAGCACTCGGAGGGTTCACGCTGGGTTTCTGGCAACTATTTAGGCCATTTTTTTTTGACCCTTTCTCTATTTGATGCGCTCTGTTTAAATCGCAATTGATTGGCTGTGTGTTCCCCTTGACAAAAACAGGGATGGTGGTGGAGCTCCGTGGATCAGAAAGTAGGTGTAATAATCACATATAATGATTCTGATATTCAGAGAGGAACTGCACCCTGTCTCCCCTGAGTAGCTTTAGACTGGGGTGAGAACACTACCGACACATCTAAAGTGAGGAGACGGTAACAATATGCTCTCAAATGTCAACCTAAATTCTTCAAAACACACAAAAAGATGGTTGTAAGAGAAACCTGCGGCTGTTTTTAAAATTGTATCGGTCAAGTACTCTAAAAGAGAAGCAACCGAGCTTCATTGTGGTCATCTCCAGCTTTGTAAGACGCAACATGGAGCCGAAAGGTAACGAGCAGAGGGCAGAGGAAACTCTCCTCAAACACACAGTAAACATTCACATGGCCTCGCAGACTCTGTGTACTCCTGCCAAGGAGTTGATTACAAGGAGATTCCAGCATGTAAATCCTGCAGCTTTCCTGCAGTATGTGTCATGGTATCAGAGGCCACGCTGCCCTAAGCTGGCTTTTCCCAACATGCCCCCCCCCCCCCCCCCCAAAAAAAAAAAAAAAAAAAAAGAAAGAAAATACGGCACGGGAGCATTTGCTTGGAATTACCGCTCACATGACACAAATCCCATCGTTTCTGCAAACGGGGCATTTCGAATTTGCCTTCCTTTCAGTGGAAATGTCACAGCCGGTGTCAAGTTGGTGCCGATGGGAAGTGGCTGTTTATCGATGTCACACAGCTTCTGCAAATTCAGTTAAAAAAAGGGCGAAAATTCTGTGTTTTTCCATTAAGCGTATACGACCCTCTGATGTCTCATCCATTTTTTAATGAGACAAACGGCCTTTTCAGCGCGATCGCAGGCTGCTTGGCTTATCAGATTAGGTTTATCGCTTGCTAATGGCATGAAAAGGCACATTAAAGAGTTAATATGTATTTAATGAAGTCAAATGTGGTCAGATCTGGGACGTGGAGGAGGGACCCTTTTTAATACATGTCGTCAAATAAACAACTTTAAATATCCACCAAAATGGTTGAGAAATGTGAAGAAAAAAGTGCATTGTTTGCTGAATGTTGTCTCGTCTAATTCTGTTTTTTGGCACATGCAAATTGTGTGGGATGGCACAGCATTGGTGGGATATGTGTGATTTCCTCTGAGGTCTGGCAAAAGCTACTTCCCAGTTTCTAAATCCTCTCCATCTCCTCTTCTGTCTTCATGACAAGGCAGTTGTCTAATTAGGGAGCAAACTTCAAGGAGACTTTATGGTAATTCCTTTTTTTCTCTTTCTTTTTTTGGCTGTTCTTACTAAAAGCTAAATTTTTAAGTCCACTGTATGTTGATGTGACATTGGAGGAGAAAGTTCTTGTTTCAGATAACTGTCAACACTGAATTTGATCCAGATTTTAAATGAGCTGGCAGCAACAGTTTGCACATTTATTCACCAGACATTCCAAAAGACAGTGAAGCTGGTGTCAAATTACAAGACAGGTGCTAAATCTTGCTTTCTGTTTTCTGAGTTTTTGTTATTTTTTTGCCTATTTAGTAAGATTTCCACCATTCTCTCATCTCTCTCAGTACTGAAGCAAAGGGAAAGGTGTAGCTGCTGTTTAAGGTATTATTATGCTTTCCTGAACCTGCCCACCCAAGATCAAGTCGGACCGTGCGTAGCCCTTGAACTAAAATGAGGTTGACACTCCTGGTGCTGGACGTGCGATTGTGAGAAGTGTGTGTCAGATCTCATCAGCAGCGACTTGACAGGGCTGTAATCTTAAAGTGCCTGTTATGCATTATAATCACCTTTGAGTGAATGTATCAAAAGGCCAGGATACCAGCCTTTTCCTCAAGTGATATCCATAGAAATAAGTGCTCATTTTACTGCGTTTTTTTCACCTCCTTTCTTTTTTTTTTTTTTTTCTCTGTGCGTTCCTCGCTCACCCGTTTTGAATACATAAACACATATTCGCATACATCCTGAGATCACCCTGCCTGATGTCAGCGCGCTCGTGCAGCTGCAAAAAGATGGGCGTTCCTGCCGCTCCTCTGCCAATGCTCGGGGCGGGGCTCGCTGTGTCCATCTGTTCACGGCCGGAGGAGGAAGGAAAGCACGCGCGCACACTGGCACAAAGTTTGAAATATGTCAAGCTACACACGGGGAAAAAAAACACACACATGCGCACACACACATAATAATTACCTCAGCAGGGAGTCGGCTCAGTTGTCCTGAATGCCAGGGGGAATCAAGGACCAAGGACACAGAGTACAAGTCACCTTCTCACACACACATATATATATATATATATATATATATATATATATATATATATATATATATATATATATATATATATATATATATATATATATATATACACATATATATATATATCTAGAATCTCTTCTGGGCTCAGCAGGCTTCTGTTCATCCTGCAAATCCTCGCAAGCAGCAATGACATTCGTATAAAAATCTTAAATATGGATGAAGTTTTCTAAGTAATCTTTTTTTTTTTTTTTTAATTAATGCAAATTCGCAGTGTTGATAAATCTCCCTGGTGTTTGAAGTCTCTTTCTTTCTTGTCTTTTTCTTTTTTTGTTCCTAGGGGTCTTTTTGCAAGCCATTACACCGAGACGCATTACCAGGAGGATGGAAGTGCAGTCACCGGCGCTCACAACTTCACGGTACGACACCACTTGAGTGCTTTTGACATTTATGGCCAAGTTGACGTGCCGCGGCGCTCGAAAGTCACATAAAATCTGACCCTCAGAAAGAACTTTTGGAAAGACAGATGTTTTTTTTAAACAAATATTGAACATAATTGAAAACTAAACATTGAATCGAAACGAGACGTTTGTTCTTTTTCAGTCAGTGTGGACTTTAAACGCTGCTGCTGTGTGGGACATCCATCCTGTGGCCTACTTGATGATAAGCTGCGATTTATGCTGTTTGCTTTTCAGCCAACATTGCCATCAGGATATTTTTTTAATGGAATTTATCAGTTGATGTTTTCCTGAGGGCTCGGTCTCATCTGGCGGTGTGCAAAGTGCTTGCTTCTCTTTTGAAAACGAGGGAAATATTGTTCATTCTAAATTTCCAGGGCTTGTCAAGGCCGCTTACTGTGACACTTCAATGGTATAGGAAATCATAACTGATCCCTCATTCAGTGATATTCACAAAGGAGAGAAAAGCATTTCTCAGTAGCTGACTTTGAAAAGTTTTTTTTTTCATTATTTTTTTTTTTTCCACCATCATTTGTTAGATCCTGAACTTTCTTAGCTCAGCTGGATTGAAATCGCCGTGTTGAACTGAGCAGCCGCGGGGATACAATGACAGGCTGCTTACAGTTTGCGGGATCGGTGTTTGGTAACGCGAGTATGACTGACAAGACAATTTCCCCCAGACTTATGCAAACACTTATCCTACACACTGTCTCTCTCACCTTTAATTTCGCGAGCGAGGGATGGTACAAGCGTTACATCAGGCTGTCAAACAGACATATTGTACCGTCTGAGATAAGCTTCATGCGGCTGCACACTTGCATGCTTGTCACCGAGCTCAACAATCTGCCATATGTTAATCATGCCTCAGTGGAAAGATAGTGGACTATAAATAAACTCTGCCTTTCTATGAATTATCTCCATCCGGCATGGATATTGTTTTTCCTTTTATGTTGCAGGTTCTTCAGCATATAAATTGCAAGCTATAAAATAAGTCTGAGCTGAATTATCCAGTGCTACAAATGCATGCTGTGCAGCAGAGCAATGCAAATCGATCTTTACTTCCAATATGTTGCTGAGTTTCACCTAAAGTTTGAAGGAAGTTCATATAGAAAATACAGCGTGGACTGATGTGATACCTGATTAGATACCAGGAGGATTACACATTTTTGTAGCTGCAGGGAATTTTCCTAAAGTAAATATTTCAAGAGGGCTGCATGCTGCTACTGTAAAAAATAAAGCAGGCTGAGGATGAAACGAGAGGGGAGGACAAACAGCATCACTGCCTCATTTTCTCTTTTGTAAAAGTTGAGCTCATCTAGTCAGGCGCGGCCCGAGCGCTCTTCTGTTTTTGATATTAATCTAATGAAGTTCAGCTCCATTACCACCTGCCTCAGCAACACGAGGCGTTTTTACATAAAAGTATATCCTTCCAGAGTTTTACTGTTGTCCATGAGAAATGGTCGAAGTGGTTTTTCTACGACGACAGCTGATTTAAGCGAACTTGAGAGCCACGAGACACTAACTGGAAATCTGTATTCCCTCCTAATGAGAGTCATTTCCCCTGCCCTCCTTCTGCTCAGACAACAGTGTTTTCACTGTGTCTGAGGAACCCTAAATGTTCTCTTTTCCTTCTACTCGACCAGCCTGATGGAATAATGAACCATCAACAATTACCGTATTACTGTCAGCTCCCATGTGTGTCAGCGCGCCCGCCCGCCTCCCGCCTCGGCCGCGCTCATTCCAAACAGCTTGTTTGTGTAAAGAGGGCGAGGAAGAAAGTCTGTTCTGCAGAGCATGCTAATTTATGTGAGCGCGAGTCGGGACGGCGTCAGCAGAGCTCCTCTTGTCTTGTCCTCTTTTGCACGTTTGAAGTCAGGTAAAAGCTTCACTACGGCTGAAACAAATGTGACGTGCCGCTTTTTTTCTTCTTTAGACATAATACATTTTTAATGACACCATCCAGTGTGTAAAGCTGTTTCTTTTTTTTTCCCCCATCATGAAAGTGTTCTCATCTTGTGTTTTATTATGTACAACCTCTTTCAGAATAACTGCTACTACCACGGGGAGGTGCGGGCGCGCCCCGGCTCTGACGTTACCCTCAGCGCCTGCTCGGGCCTTCGGTAAGGAGCACCGGAGCCGCTTTGCATTCCGGCGGCGTCCCGGCACTGCCCTTTAAGTGCTATTTGCCATGGCAATGTTTATATTTACTTAAGTCACTCAGCACAGCAGCCCATCGCTCTTAAGCCCCTTAAGCGTGCTGTCAGTGAGTTGTTGTGCGGCTCGCCACCGAAATAGGGGAAAATGTCACACCTCATTGTCTGTGCTCACAGAGGCTTCCAGTAAATATCCGACCTCAGTAATTGGCATTTTGCTCCCGCTAATGACCGAGCGCAATTCCAAGTTTTGTAAACTGGGCATTAGCCAAATCTTAAGATACTTAATTTCATCTCCCGCTTAATTAAACAGCGAGAAAAAACATTTAAGGAAAACAGAAAATGTTTAGTTTGCCATGACGGCCTTTTATTAACTCAGAATGTGCTAATGACATCGAACATTTACATTGCGATTTGTGGTAAATGTTCTCGGTCTGAGATGAGAAATGCACCGCACCGAGGGGAAATAGCACTGCTGTGATTTGTGACTACAAAGACTGTGGGCAGTTTTTAAGTGGCTTGATAAAAAAACAAACAAAACAAAACATGTTTTATAGATTCAGTTGGCTGGAGTAAGAGCAGGCATAAAGAAAAAGGACTACCTTGGCTGTCAAATATTCCATTAGAGAGAGCCACATTCAATCAAAGTCCGCGTTTTGAGAGATTTTTTTATGTTCTGAAGCTTTGTTTTCAGCCCTGTGCTGCTGTCTCTGCAGAGGCTTCATCGCACTTGAAAACAAAACCTTCATCATTGAGCCCGTGTCTGGCAACGACACCGGAGCCCACTTCATCTACCGAGTGGAAGAACTCCGCCTGACCCCCGGAGCCTGCGGCCACGGCTTCAACATGTCCTCCGTCGCTCCTGAAAATCACATCAAAAGCCCGTTCCAGTCCTTCCACAACAGAGTGAGATTAGTATTATGTTGTTTTTCAATGCAAAGCTCATTTCATGGCCACTTGACGCCCCGGTTCAAAGCTCCATTGTCTTCAATTTAGCCTTTTCTCGGAGCGTTTCACTGTCAAACGTTTCCAAAGGGAAACGCTAACATGGAAATGATGAAAGATAAATGGGCGTCGGACCAAAGATGAGAATATTGGCAGGCATACCTGTTTGGATAAGTTCCCTGAGGGTATTGCCTTGGGCTTGACACTCATTTTATCTGCGCTCAGAGTCCAGAGTGGAGGGCCCGTGCAGAAGGGCTGGCTCGTGATTTGCATACAGCAGGTGTGAGATCCATCTGCCCCTATTTCCAGACATTAAAAACTCCATCTGAGTCAGGAAATGAAGCTTACCTATATACAGTATTTAATGGCCCCGGGGTAGAGCCGCGTCTCGGCTGTGGCTTTCCAGGACAAAATTCATCCCACCTTTAAAGACACGGCATTGGAGTGAAAACGGTTGATGAATATATCTTCGAGAACAGGCCTACTTGCTTCTCAAGGGTATTCAGTAATATACCTGCTGAATCACCCCTAAAGCGATGGCATTTTATTCTTTTTTTTAAGTTTCGCAAACCATTTAGTTGGAGAACTTCATTTTGTTTGGCTCATTTTTGTCAAATTAATCAAAATTCACCATAACATCTGAGTTAAACGTTGTGCTTGTACCGGTGGGACATGACCTTGATTGACCCGGGTTCGAATCCTGGGTGAGGCAGGACGCCTGCAGAGCCGTGTGTTTCTGAAACGGTGAGATTTCTGTGCAGCTCGTGGAAAGCTGGAAATAGGATGCTGTCGGCCTCAACTTTTGAGATGTAATTTACTTTTGGGAGCGGTATATTTAACTGCTGCATTGTGTTGTAGTGAGGATGAAGTGACATTTAAAGGTCCTGCGTGTCTTTTCTTTTAGAGCCGAGCCCGGCGCTCCTCTCACTTCCAGTGCTGAGCTAAGCTGATTTTCCACGACACATATCTTCACATTCATTGTGATCCGTGACGCTGGCATTGATCTGCTTGTTGAATGAGTTGTCAAAATTAGTTATATTGTGTCTCTAATTTTAGGATAATTAAGGGGGAAATGAAAATGAATGCATTTCTAATATGTGACTTTTTTTTTTTTTTTTTTTTTTTTTTAACCCCAGCATAAAAGGCATGCTCAGAAGACCACCAAATATGTGGAGCTGATCATTGTTGCGGACAACAGAGAGGTAATGCACCGGCGCCACTTCCATTCACAAACACACCAGAAACTACGCGGTGGGAACAAAATCACAGGGTAAGCTGTAGTTACAGTAGAGCAGGTCCCACCGGAGTCCCAGAAACGGGGTCAGTGTGCAACAGACAGTGTGGTCCTGTGGCAGCAGCCCCAGTCTGACGGGAAACGCCGCTCTCCAGTCCCCGGCGGAGCAGACGGGAAACAGGAAAGAGCCACGTGGACGCAGGAGCGTCTCCCATCAGCACCGGCGGGCTCATTGGGGTGGGGGGGGGGTTTCCTACCCGACGTCCCTCCTGCTCATAACACTGAGCGGAGAGAAAGGAAATGAGGGCAGAGAGGAGGATGGAGGACGTCGTTCAGATTAGATTTGCTGTTAGGCGTCAGCGCAGGTGAACTCGCAGTTGGGTGGATGTAGACTGAAAGCTTCGCAGGCTGTCATATCCGCCAGTATCCCCGTGCTGGGAGAGTTTTCCAGATCCAGATGGCCGCAGCTTGACGAACTCCATAACACGTAGAAAAATTCATTGCATCAGAATATTTTAAGCAACTCATTCATACAAATACCGTCGTGCCTCGTGGTTTTCTGTCCGAACACTGTTGATCTCACTTACGTCTTCATGAATAATTGACTACTTGTGGTTGTAGAATATTGCTTCAGCTGATTGTCTGCAATTTTTCTTACAGTTTCAGAAACAAGGGAAGGACTTGGAGAAGGTGAAACAGAGACTGGCGGAGATAGCCAATTACGTGGACAAGGTAAAACATCCTCCCGCTTTAGCGCGGGGGGAATAAATCGCTTCTTTAAAATAGAAGTATTGTTGGCGGTGGAGATTAATGGGATGAACGTGCGATATATTAATTTCCTGCTAAAGCAGCTGATCTTAGTCTGCCTAAAACCTCTGCCAGAGCCGCGGATCTGCAACCAGCAGGCGTCTGCCAGCAGATAGATTTACTTGAGGGAGGCTTGGATATAGACAGGGAGACAAACATGCGCTCAGCCTGCGAAAAACATGCGAGGTGGAGGATTTAAGGCCGCTGTAATGAGAAGGAATATAATTCAGTAGATGGAAACACAGATTCTCTCACACGTTTGTTTGAAGGTCTTGTAAACACAATAAAATACAATCTAATCTCAATTAACCACCTGGCGTTTCTATTCTTTC
Organism: Salarias fasciatus; assembly: GCF_902148845.1. NCBI lineage: Eukaryota > Metazoa > Chordata > Actinopteri > Blenniiformes > Blenniidae > Salarias > Salarias fasciatus. The sequence goes on from NC_043757.1 coordinate 20,742,821, forward strand.
TGCTGATGATGGTGCTCTTTTTTTAGTTTTACAGGGCCCTCAACATCCGGGTGGCGCTGGTGGGTCTGGAAGTGTGGAGCGACTCCGATAAATGTCCCGTCACACAGGATCCCTTCACCACGCTGCACGAGTTCCTCGACTGGCGGAAAGTCAAACTGCTGCCCAGCAAACCCCACGACAATGCCCAGCTCATCAGGTAGACCTTTGATCAACCAGTATAGCATTTATATCGATACCCTGAAACAAAATCGCAAAGTTATGCATTGATAGCTTCACATCTCAGCTCTTTAACCACACATATACATCTATTTTAAGTTGTGGTTTTCCATTTTCCAGAAACTTTTAGACCCTCTTCCCCATTATTTAAGCATTTCTATGAATTGCACCATCCAATGTGTGAGTTTTCATCTTAGGCTCATGGGTTCCTTGTTCATTTACTTGTCTGTATAGGTTTTTATCCGGCAAACAATACTATAATCTTGAGAGACATTGTTGCAATATTTTTACATGAAATACTCTCCATCTTTATTCCTGTCAAGCAACGTTCAATGCCTGATCCCTGATTGTGCACTGCCGGGTGTTTACTATTGCTGAATCCAATATAAATACACTACGTAAAAAGTCATACTTTTACAGACAGTCATACTTTCAGCACGGTATTGATCAGACCTGTTCCTCTAAATAGTTTCAGGCATTTTCAAATAAAAATGGTCCAAATGTGAGCAGAAAAAAAAAAAACCAAAAAAAATTATAATATAGAAATATATAAAATTTTATTTACAGTTTATCATATGGTTCGCTTGGAGGTAACTTCTCCTCCAGGGTATCATGTTATATTAAATGGTGACACTCATACTACGATCTGTGAATTATTTTTTTTATTACCATATCAAACCAAATACCTCTCAGCTTTATCCAAAGTTAATGGCGACGATATTGTTTAATGACGAGCATCTCGGTGCTTCACTTCTTTAACAGCCTTATCTCTGCCTAATGCTGTTTGCAGCGGGGTTTACTTCCAGGGCACCACCATTGGCATGGCGCCCATCATGAGCATGTGCACGGTGGAGCAATCTGGAGGCATTGTCATGGTGAGTATCCGACCTTCTCTCTGCTCCCACCGCGCCCCCCCCCCCCCCCCTTCCTCTGATCGTATCAGGCTGGACATTGTTCAGATTCAGCAGGCAACACAATCCAGACATGATTCTCACAGTAAAGGTGTTCTGCTATAGGAAGTCATATTTCAAGGTGTAATTATATTTTGTACTGGCAGTCTCTTAAAATGATCCACATGCAGCAAAATGTAGAAATGTTCTCTTAAAAGCATTGGTCTGCATGCAGGCACTCTGCTGCAAAGCCATCTGAAGTCCTGCAGTCATGCAGGCGGTGTGTCAGCTCCAATGCTTCATTTGGAGCGGCGCAGTGACGCGAGGTAAGGGTTTAAAAGGTCTCTCTGTATGAGTCAGCCTGTCCGGGGTGTATCTCATGTTGGTGCTTATGAGGATGACGGTATGATTTTTCATATGGCCCCAAGTAAGTCTTGTTGTAATCCTGAAAACACTCCAACTTGTTGACATGAGGATGGAAAATTATGCTGTGATGTGTGTTTTGGAGTGTTTCTGTTTTTACATTCTCTGAGTCAAATACTCAGCCGACAGTCGTTACTGCTTAGATGTTCATCTGTTCAGACGTGTGTTTGTTTTGGACTGTACGCATATTCAGATTATATGAATAAAATAGATAAATCCTCGAACCGATTCGAAAAAAGGGTAAAGAGAAGTGAAAACATGCCATACAGTGGGGGGAAAGCAGAATGGAAAACAAGCGGGCCGGCATCTGGGACGACAGAAGGTCATACCGGAACTTAATTTTCAGCCGGTAGTTACAGGGATATTTCAGCGCGATTCTCAGGTTTTATAAGCGACGTTTGTGGAGCCGCAGTGCAGCGCGGAGTCTGTTAACGGGGAGATGCGGGGCGACAGCTGTCGCTTGAATGAGTCCGACGCGGGCCGAATGAGAAGACCGGCGTCATGCTCTATGCAGATATGCTCTGTGGAAGTGGCGTAGAAGGGTTGGAGGGGCACTGGGGTAAATCAAATGCCACGGCGTTTGAACACAACCGCATTTACATTTTTATGAGACGCGATAAATTGTTTATGCCGTCTCTTACGGAGCACACATTTAAATCAAAAAGCATTTTTTTCTTTTACGCGGAGCTATGAGTCGCCCCGAGTATGCCGAGTCGCCGTGTACAGTAGATTATCTGGCTGTTAGGATCCTCTGCCTCTCATGTCGCTTGACACCCATGCCGGATCACAAAGTGGTTATCAGCCCAATGCCAGTGTGTGTGTGTGTCTGTGCCGTTAATAGATATGTTTTCCTCCAGCCGGGCGCTGTGGTGAGGTTCCTCCAGATGTTTGTCTTCCCCATTACTTACAGCGAGCAGATGGTCTGGACCAAGATTAAAGCGCCACACGAGCAGTTAGAGGGCAGTCAGAGGAGATGAACTGTTTCTCCAGCCTTGCACTGCCATGTGTTAATTCGCCACAAATCTCGTATATTTCGCCCTCTGTTTTTATTCGTTTTGAGTTTCGTAATGTTATTCATTTCGTCTAGAACCACTTTGGAGCCATCGTCTCCTCTCTGTTGGAGAATTGAGTTCAAATGGATGGACGTTAATCAAGAAAGACTGTCAAAAAGCGTCCCAGTTGTTGTCAACGCAGCAAGTTTCTCTCCATCACGAGAGTATCTCACAGCTGCTTTTACTGTAATGACTGCGGCTTCCAAGAGCCTCATTCATTTTCTGCAAACTCTCACACCAGGATCTGTTGTTGGGACTTGTTCAGCTGTGAAGTGCACACGTTCATGCGGCGTGGAACGCTCTCCCGTCCTCCTTGTCAAAAGGCGTGGCACAGTGTCCCATCAGGCTCCTCTTTAATCAGAGCAGGAAGTGGCTCCGCTCGGCCTCAGCTCTGACTCATGGACCTGCCTTCAAAGCGAGCGTGTGTGTTTCTCATGCGCTGGAGTCACGCACTGGTTGGCTTTTTCTCTGAGGGACCGTGAGAACAATGCACATTACGAAAGTGTTGAATAAACACCTTTCGATCGGCGTGTTTGATATGAATACACAGTGTCAAGTATAACCGCCGTGGCATAAGATATGGAGGATTTCTCTGCTTGAGCTGCACAATATTTATTCTCAGTTAAGGACTTTAAAAAAAAAGGAACATCCCGACATTTCTAAATCTGCCACATGGCATACGTTCCTTGTTTGATGCCTCATACATTGAAAATCCCCTTGCAGACTGACATAAAGGAATCAAATATATAGTCGGTGTGTAGAGGGAGCTGTTCACACAGTTTGGCAGAAAAACAAAAAAGCGCAAACATGCTGCACCTCAATCTGCTTCACAAGCCCACTGCACAGAGATCAGCTACATGAAATTACAGTGCAAATAGAGCTGCAGCACAAGCACACCCGCCACGAAACCGCACACTTCATAATCGCGTCGTAATAACCACATTTGTCTCTTTCTCTTCGCCGTATTTCCGCCCGTATTTGACACACTGTATGTTTCACAGCGGCTGAATTTCTCAGTCACACTCCAAAGGCTCCTTTGTCTCTTTTTCTTTACTACCTCCTCCCAAACTGTCTTGCCCATAAAAGCGAAACACCCACCTCCTTCTCTTCCTCCTCCGTCTCGTCGGCCTGGAGAAGGGCAGTTGTCTTGCCTATCAATGCAGCAGCGATTCATACAGCGGTGGGTTTGCGGGGCTTCCTGCGGTAGCTGTCTGCTCTGTCAGTGGGTATGATTGGGTCTGCGGGGGTAGTGGAATGGCAGATGAATTGAAGCCTCCATGAGGAGAATAGGTAATGGAAGGAAGTTGCAGGTTGGACAGTTACTGCCCTGCTTTGTGAGTCTGCACGCTGAGAAAAATGTTTTTTGAACTTTCCATTTCTTCTCTCCTTTTCGGTACTCTTAGAACAGGGAACTGCACATTGCTAATTTGTTTCCCGTTCTCGACTGGTCGCAGGATCACTCCGAGAACCCTCTGGGCGCGGCTGTGACTCTGGCACACGAGCTCGGCCACAACTTTGGCATGAACCACGACACCCCGGAGCGAGGCTGCGGCTGCCGGATGACCGCCGACCGCGGAGGCTGCATCATGACCCCGTCCACAGGGTGAGGCAACGAACTCTGACATCAGTGTTTCAGAACTTCAGATAAACTGAAGACTATTTGTTGTTCACCTGCAGGTGAAGCTTTATCTTAATTTCCATTCACAGTTTCTGGAACACATTTAGAAATCCTTGAAAAAACAGTGGAAGGGGAGAAATATTGGCTCTGAATTCAATAGTTGAAAACATGTTTATTAGAATACTGTTGCTGTAAAAAGAAAATCCAGCTAGAAATGAGCCAAATAGTTCTATTTTTAGACACATTTTTGGTTTAAGGCTAACTGAAAAATCGGTAAACAAATTTAACTTGGCCAAGTTCAGAGAATCGAGCCTGTGTGAGGCTGCCATATGTCCTTAAAACAGAAAAAAGGTGCTCCTCACTCAGCTAAGCTTTTTTCCACTTTAATATGCTTATATCCTCTTGAAATAATTTTCTGTTCCCAACAAAATGGCAAAAAATATATGTATATATATATTACCGTGGTTGATAAAAACATCAAATTTTCTCTTAAATTGACTGAACTCCATTTTACATATTTATTTGAGGAAAGCACCACAAAAAGCGTCAGCGTTACCGACTCACGGCCTTCAAATGTGACTAGATGTTCAGATTAACTCAGGAAAACGGTGCCAAATAGAGCAGCTGATGACGATTATAGATTAAAGTTTTGCATCTATTTTAGGACGTTTCAAAATAAAACGCAACAGCTGAGAACTAATGTATGGATTGGTGTTAAACTGATGTTGAATTAAGTTTCTTTTTTAGCATATTTAGTTAAAAAAAAAGCATGAATTTAGCAGCACTAGCCTCATACATGGGTGATCTGTTCATGTTGCAGAGTCTGTGTCAGTGTGCGAGAGAAAGTGGACACACACACCACACACACACGATCACCACACAGAGCACATAGCGCACGCTCCGCACGCTTTGGCCTGAGACTAAAGAAGCCGGTCTCTGCATTCTGCCCGTGCTGCCTGGGTCGCCGAGATAACAGAGCCGCTGCGAGTGATGGACTCTGTGACTGTTGGTAAACAGAGAGCAGATAAGGCGAACCCGGAGCGCAGTACCAGATTTCACCCCTGGTCTCGGGCCAGTCTGGTTCGTCCGATGGCGAGTTCCCGCGAGCCACAGGCGAACGTGGCGAGGATGAATTCCACAACACTGCGAAGAGGAAGGGGGGGGGGAAAAAAAAAGTCTAAACTGGTGTAATCCTTTCTTTATGTGTTAGTATTAGACTTTAAAGAGTGAGAACAAATAGGGATATTTATCATCTCTCCCTCACAAAAATCATGTCGTTCAGGAGATTTGTTCAATTTGACGATGCAGCAAGAAAGATTGTTAAACCTGAAAAGAAGCATCAAATCAGAAGCTCGCAGCAAAAAAAGCTGCGGAAATCCAGAGAATGAATGATTGTTCATCAGTTAGATAAACACATCTCTTCAGACTAAACAGGAGGAGTTGTTTACAATGCTGCCGCTTACTCAGGATTAAGCGCAATGTTTTAATGGGGAAAACTGAGCATCAGCAAGGAGCAGGGATGATATATTTCATTAGAAGTTGTTGTTGATGTGTGATTTCGTCGGCTCCACTCGTGTCTGCTGTCATTAAACATTGACACTAAAAGCAGCTGGAAACTGTTTTCAATTATTCTCATAAATCAGACATGGGAAGAGAGAGGAAATAAAAAAAAACACCGCAGGCTTTTACCGATCAAAAGCACAATAAAAAATGCTGATTTGTTATTTTTTTAACATGCATCAAAATTGTGCCAGAAAAACTCGATTGACCTCTCACTTTATAAAATCAGATGAAAAAATCCGGGTTTGCTGTCAAAAAAAACGGCTTGTTTGTACGGCCGCCAGCAACAATGAGCTCATCCTTCTGTTCTAAAATATTTATCAGAGCGCAAAACGAAGAGGAAGAGAAGGGGAGGAAACGTAATGCACATCAGCGCCGGACTTCGGAGCGAGCGGCCGGCGCTCCGACGTGACGACTCGGCTTCTTCAAGCTCTCTAATGATGTCATGCCGAGGCTTCAGAAAAAAAAAAACAAAAAAAAAAAAAAAAATGACTGTCTCATCTAAATGAGTTACAGTGAGTCATGTTGTTATTAAATTCTTTACAACCTGCATAAAATAATGAAACGCGGTGGAGTTTTCCAGAACTCTGCCCCCTCCTCATTATGAAATTACACACATCGATAGCAGAGAGTGACCTTCTCTGTTTGCTAGTCAGAGGATGCAGATCAATACGTGCACGCTGGGTGTGCTGACATTTTGCTTGTCGGCATTGTTTTGATACACCAGCAGCAATTATCAATATTTCCCTCTTTAATTATTAATATTGCTCTCTGACCGCTGCTCAGTGCCGTCTGCGTATTTCATAAAGAGGGCCATCGATGTTGGTTGTGGCTCGGTAATGAGAGTAAATGAGATGAGGGCGGCGGAATCCAGGAGATGTACAGTCCGTCTGCGGAGAGACCAGTTTATTGCAGGAATATACAGACCTTTATTTACTCATGCAGCCCAATGCAGTTATTATCATCGATCGTCTGTGAGGGAGTTTGTTGATTCCACTTGGGGGGAAAAAAAAATCTTTAAAGCTGCACTAATTTGTGCGTTTTGTATTAAATTTAACGTCTGACATTTCTATTTGTGTGCTGTATGCTGAAGTTGAACCCGAGCTTTGTTTGTAGATATGATATGAATGGTATTGATATTTTCTTTAGCAGTGTTTGAAGGAAGAATGCTGCGCAGTAAATGGGTTTGGTAATAAGATAAAAAGAGATTCAAGGAAATATAAGTAGATTTTTAGAAATAGAAACATACAGTGAAAAGCTAAACACAGGTGAATGAAAATGTCGGTGCAACAATTCAGTTTTATTCATATATATAGCAGCCATTACAACATAGCCATTTATAAATTATGTAGAAGATAACCCCTGCAATTCCACATGAGCAAGCACAGATGGTATTAGAAAAGAAAAACTGATTTTACCGGAGAGAAAATCCTCCAGAATCCACTCAGAGGTGGGGACTCTCTGCATGCACTGTTTGGGTTTGAGGGATTGAGGAAAGAGACAGGAAAGTGAGCAACAAACAAACAAGTTGACTTCAAACAGCCATTTTATTCTCCCAGCACAGGCTTGATGAGGACAGGATGTCCGCTTTACAAACTACGAACTTCATGGTTGGAGATGCATGCAGGAATAGACAGTGTTTGGCTCAAATATACCTTGTTCTTTAGCTTGAAGTTTGATTGGCTGATTGATTAGATAAATAGATCTGAGTGTCTTCTGCGTGGTGGTGGAAGTCAGTGCTTTGCTCCATTAAATTATTTCCCTATAGGAACCTGGTATATGAACAGAAAGTGCTCATATTAATCCATCTTCTGTTCCGCTTCATCCTTTGGAGCCCATCCCAGTGGGCGAAGTGATGGGAAGTACAGTGTGTGCACTGAAAGAGAATCTGTGGAACTCTATGCAATTGAACTTCCACATGAGCTTTTTCATCCTCAGATTTTTCGTTAAAAACGGCATTATTGAATGAACTTTTTCCTGTTTCCTGAACAAAATAGAGCCCACAAAATATTTTCCTCCTCCGGGCTTGGTGTAAATAGTTGGCACAAGGGGTCAAGCGGTCAGAGCGGTGGACTGGAAAACAACAGGGTGAAGGTTTGAGCCTGCTGCGGTTATTAAATTCTCTGGGTCGTGACCTTAAGCAACACTATTTACTACACTCGCTCCTTCGGAGTCGAGACATAGATATTTTTATGTTGCCTACGTGGCTTTCAGAAACAATTTTTATTCATGTTTCACATTCATATGGATGAGTTTTTCATGGCTTCCTGTTAGATTTTAATGTGGAGGCGAAACATCGTCGGTTTTCTCGCGGTATCAGATCGGGAGCGTCTCGGCTGAAGATATTCACGGCACAACATATTCATTAAAGTTTCTGAGCCGTCTTCGAAGATGGAAAATTATAAACTTGCTCAAGTTCAAGCTTGACTTTGCTGTTTGTCACTCAGATTGAATTCCCTGAACTATCAGCTTGAATTGACAGTTTCCTGAATACAAAACCAATAATTTTACAAACCAATCTAGAACTCATTTCCTCCATCACAGATCTGGTTTCTCTGTGAAGAAAAAAAAAAAGAAAGAAAGAAAAGAAAAGAAATACATATATAGATATTAGCAACCTCCATTGACCCTCAGACGGGACGCCTCCAGCATGTTAAACACACCGTCGGAAAGCGGCGCGGCTCGTCTGAATGTGTGTTTGGGATACTCTCAGCTTAGACTTGCTAATGGAGGAGAGGACAGGCTGCATCTAAATGACGTGATTATCAGTGACGCTGCCAGCTGCAATCAGGGCCAGGGCACAGAGAGAGAGATCCGCAGAGAGGTGCTTTATGCCAGGGTAGACAGGCGGAGGGAAGGCGAGCCGCGGTTTCGCCCGCCTTTTATCTCCAGCAGTGGGAAAAGCAGGACGAGATGCACACGGAGAGATGGAGGTTAGGGTGAGAGACAGGCATCAGAAAGATGACAATGAATGAATTATTCCTCTGGAACCTGTGGCAGGTGGCATGGGCTTTAAAGTCTGGCCATGAGCGGTTTGTGTCTCCACAACAAGTGAACATTTGAGGAACAGAGGGGAGCAGCAGTTTACTTTTGGCGTTTTGAACTGGGAATGCCTTTTAGAAGTTGAGCTAAGACTTGCATCATGTGAGTGTGGTGAGAATCCTCAGAAGTGCTTCCCTGTGTCTGCATCTGTAGCCGAGCAGAGTGATGAGGCGCAGCGGGGAGCTGCGGCCGGACTCTGAGGACAAGAGGTGAGCACTTTGTCAAGACAATATCAGGCGGCGTCCGACCCTTTTTTTCCTCCTGTCAGAATGACAGTGCAGGAGAGGTGAGAAGGTACAAAATGTCATTATCTCACGACATTTGGCTGTGTGCAGGAGGAAGGAAACCGGCTCTAGTGGGTATGTTATTGCGGTGAATTTAGCCTGCACATTGCTGTTTTTCCCCCCTTAATGTTTAATGAGCACATGCCTCCGCCCGGGCTGCAGCCTAACATTTACAGAAAGGTCAAGCATGTCTCGTCTGCTCGGCTCGGACCGAGCGCGTCGGTAGGCGGCGCGGCTCAGAGAGCGACGCCGACGGACAGCCCGATGTCAGTAAGAGGAGCTCTTCAAAAACCACCTTGTAACCGCTGAATCTACTGTCAACACACCTGTTTCGCTCGCCATCCAGTCGCCCGCTGACCTTTAATCCTGGCAGGAAACATTTGAACTGCACATAAGGCTCACTTGAGAAAAAGCTGTTCGGTACACTGAAGAGCGTATCTCCACATCTCACGGCGCTGTAATATCTTTTTGTCAGCCGCAGAGAAAGAGGCGGCCTCCTGTATGGCCTTTCCACCTCAGTCAGTGCAGCCTGCAAACGTTACACATCTCTGGTGTTCTCGGTGCTTTTCATTGCCTGGAAAGCAGATGAGAGCCAGCTGCACATCGGCAGGGGGGCAGAAACAGAAAGCTGCTGTCAGGACGAAATCACAGCGACAACAAATGTTTGATCTGATTCCTATTAAAATGTCAAGTTATGCTTGTGTGTAATTTGAAAGTTTTTTTTCTTTTTTCTTTTATCATGACAGAGTGGCTTTTTAAAATTCCTCAAAGGGCCATGTGTGATTTTTCATCACGCTTTATCTTTTGTTTGGTATTGAAATGAAGTGACCATTCTGTTCTACTCAGATGGTCGGAATCAAACTGACACGGGTGCAGCGATCGAGACCGATCATTTGTGCACGACACAGAAGCATAACGGGTACAAAGCATAAAAATGAAAGCACTACTGTTTTATATTTGAACTTTTAGTCCAATTAGTCACACAGGCTGCCTCAAGGGTGTGCAGCACCACTGTGGTACAAGGTTATGGTCGAAGTCTCTTCGCTTCATTTTCACCAAAAGAGCTGAAGAGACGGTTTAGATGCTGCGTGCTCTGGTATACGCATTTGTGTGGTTACTGCAGTGGTGATTTAAAGCTGAATACATTTATGAATCAGAACTTTCAGTAATCAGTGGCGCTGCTGCAACAAGTGGCTGGCAGACCGCGTCAGTAGATTGCTGCGGCTGGATGGCGTGGACATCGGTTTGTTCTTTTTTTTTTTTCTTTGGTTTGTGCTTCATTTATTCTTCACACTGCACCAGTTTATTTGATTCCAATGGTTTGGTGTGTAACAAGGTCCCCATACTTAAATGATCAGTTGGACACAGGAAAGTACTTTGTTGACAATAATTATTCCATGAGAACTGTCGATGCAGGAAAGATGGAGCGACCCCCAAACCACTCGGGATTTTTCTTTGTAAAGTTCTGGCGACAGTCTTTAATTTTGAGGCTTGGCAGATCGTTCCACAGTTACTGAGTTCACTGCGGGTTTTTTTTTTTTTTTTTGTTTTTTTTATGTTTATCCGTGAGCAGTTTGTCTTCCAACAGACACAAATTTTTGACTCTGTGTGAATCCTGTCCTGGATCAATGACCACACTCTTTACAGTATGATTGAACAAAACTACAGGCAACAACCTCCCCCCCCCCCCCCCCCCCTCTTATTTTGACAAATAACGCAAATCCTAGTGTTTCACACACTTACATCACGAACTCCAGCCGAGTGTTTCGGTGGATAAGTGGACATGTCTGCCACGTTGCACAGCTCTTGGCTTCCAGACGCCGTGGGGCGAGTAAGAGATTTAAAACCGCTGCACTCTAAATATCGACGTATGCTCTGCGTGTGGCTCTCGAAAAACTTGTTCTTGACAACAGAAACTGAGAAAATTGTTCAGTCCGTGCTTTGTTTGAACCGTTGTTTTCTTTGATAGCTTTGCCGGGTGCTCACCTCAGCAGAGTTCAAATCCAGCAGTCCTTAAAATACGAGGGACTTTTATTGGCGCTGAAAGGAGCGGAGGTGATGCTATCTCGCTGTGAGCTGTAATTCTTCTCTTTTTTTCCGCTTTTTTTTTTTACATTTTGATAGCCTCCTCCCTTCTTCCTTCTTCTGATTTTTTTTTTCTCCCAACGTGCTCTTCAAACCTGTCAAGTGCTAAATTTTCCTGTCTCTGTTATTCACACTGCTGCTCAAAGAGCAGATGCTTCATCTTGGTGGAGATAATTAAATAAGTCCCACCAATCGGCAGACATGTCAGCGTGCGACAGGGTAGACGCCCTCATCTTTCTCCCATCAAACACCACCGAAAAAGAATGGCACGTGGGTATATTGGGCGCAGCCAATAAAAACAGAAAACAGCGAAGGATACTCCCTTCCTGCAACGCGGCACCTTCACTAACAGAGTGTAGTTATTGAGAAAGCAGAACGCATTTTTCTCCCAGATTTATGAGGCCGGGTAACGCCGACGAGATTAAGATCTTTAACAGTGTGTGTTATCCGCAACGCAAACGACACATTTGTCTTTCAAACGGCGACGGCAGCCAGAATGTGCCCGGCTAATTAGATTTCGTATAACTGTTGTGCGCCGCCAAATTAGTTCCACCACAGTGAGCCACACCTGGAGAGGGTGCGGGGCTCTAAACCAATATTATCCAGGGAAACCCACACTGGCTCCTCGGCTAATTTCCTGGACAGCGGAGCAGCCGTGTGGTCTCAGCTGTGATAATACGCAGATTTGTCTCGGCTCTTTTGAAAACTCATTGCACACTGGATGCGTTCCTACTGTAAATTTATAGAAATCTTACGGTGCAAATGCGGTGGTTGACTTTAATCAAGGCTCTTTTCTTATTGCTCGGTTATTGCGTTCAGATGTATTGAATGGGTCTTTTTTTTTCTGACATAATCTTCCATTCTTGCTTGTGGATGTTCAATGTTGAGGGATTGAAAAGATGTTTTTCTCCGAAATGCACACTTCACTGTCGCTGTCTGCATCTCACACCCAGTGAACAGCCATTCACTGTTGCTTGTTTTCTGTTCTCATAAATTAGCCCCCGCCCGTCTGAAACACATTCCGCCAATGCCACGGAAACACTCGCAGAGCGCGACATCGGATCTCCGTCCTTGATTGTGCATTTATGCGCGTCGGTGTGTGTGTGTGGACAGGACTCTGCGTGCGCTGGTCGCCGTGAAGGACTGCGGCAGTCGGCGGGTGACAGAGACATTCTCTCGGCGTCCCTGGGCGCCCTGTCAGGTTTGACACCGCATCTGTTAGCGGGATGGAGCGGGCATCTGTTACCTGGAGGAATGTCAGCTGCAGATTAGCGGCGCGGCTCAATTATCAAAGAGCTGCCAATTGCACGATCGCCGGCCACATTAGACGCCAGTTAAAGGTTGATCATTTAGAACAATTTCTTGGCTCTCTCCCCCCCCCCACCGCTCCCTTGGATGCCCTTTCGCTTTAAATCAGCAGGCAGAGAGGTGTTTTTAATTTCTTAAAATGTCATTCTACTTATTTTAAACCACATCCATTTAGTTTCTGTTGTGATAAAGGTCTTAAGTGGCCTCATTACTCAAAATATCCAGATAAGAGATAAATCAGGTCAATCTGGAAGTAGAAGTTAGGCCTCATTTAGATTCTGTCGCATTTGTTGCGGTCTGTGATGAATCTTGAGAGATCGTGATCTGGCGCCACGTGGAAAATTACAAGCACGGGTGAAAGTATCACATGATAACAGGTGTGGTGTCGTGTGCAAATACATGCCCAACAACGGAATAGATGCCACCAAAAGTAGCTACAAGACCCTGAACAACACCGGCTTTACAGTGGAATTCAAATGCAACTTGCAAATCACACTTTAGTGGTCTCCACCTTTCTAAATTCCCTTGTTTCGTGTTCTGCAGAAAAACAAGTAGATGAAGAGAGAAACGCCCAACTCTCCCAAAAGGAGTCATGCAAATGTTTCTGATATCATAGATTACTCATGCATTTTTTTTCTGCTATCTAAATTGAAAACATGTGTTTTCCTCCACCGGACACATATTTGGAGATGCTTTTCTCTTATATTCATAGGTGATGAAATCATGCTCGTAGATGGTTAGACAGATGAAGGAGAGCTTCATTTTCATGTGATTTTCCATGTTTGATACACCGGCATTATTAAAAGGGATGAAAAATCACATATAGAATTCGAGAATAAGAGCTTAAGGCATTGGCAGGATCAAAATGCTTTAATGTCCTTTAGCTGTTTTCATTTATTTATTTATTTTTTTCACTTTTTGTATTTCACAGAGCCAAATGGATGGCTGCACAAAATGTTTTGTGGTGAAACTGGACACATGTTGAGGGATGATAAAGTGAATTTTTGATTCCTGTTCAAAGTTGTTGCACAAAGAAAGCCAATAAATCAAAAGGGAGTTGGCCCTAAAAACATGTGCTGTGCGTGGCTTTTGCCTCGGGCGAATTACGGCTGATGGGATTCAGATCTTGATTTATGTTGTTTTTTAACATACATTTATCTTCCAGATCTTCCTAATAGCTTCCATGCCTCTCTCATTTGGTCCTGCGAAACCTGATTTTCCCCCATGAAGAAATGCGACTGTCCTAACCTTTGCCTGTAATGCCAGTTCATGGCGTGCAGATGCTGTTTACCCCCTTGTGCACGTTCCGTCCGCTCCTCTCGAGCACGCCTGTAAACCGCGTTAAGTCCACTCTGCCAGTTTGATCCGTGTAGCCCGTCTGCGCCGGGTCTCCGTGCACCGGACAGCACAGCTCGCCGCTCCGTGCAGAAAGAATCAAACAAGTGGATTATGTGAGGAGTCGTGGCTGTGCAGAAACAGGTAGATTGTCTCCTTGTCAGTGGGAGATGAAAGCGGCCAACATTCAAAGGTGGACAGTCGGAGTGAAGTGGAAATAGCAGTTTGACCCAAGGGTGGCTGTTAGAAGAGGATGTTTTTCCCAGTGTTCTTTGGGAATCTGTTTCTTCTGGAGGAAAAAAAAAGAAAGATTTCGCTTCCATTGAATGCCTCCACTGTTATCTCCTGCCCCCTCAGGAAGAGCTTCACTATAGTCAGCTAACAGCAGTGAAATATCCATGCAGTTGCAGCAAGCGAATCCCCCTAAGGCAGCGGCAGAGCATTACACTTCCCTCCCCCCACCTCTGTCCAGTGCCAGGCTTCACAAACATATTCTGTGTAATGTTGAATTTTCACAAATCGGCGCTGTCAAGCCTCAAGCTTCGCAGACAGTCTCCACGCCCCGATGCATTTGAAGACCCCAGTCAGTCTATCGCTGCATAACTACGTGCATGACATGTTTCTGTCTGAAGTCGAGCATATCAGGCATCCGATGCCAGCTCTCTCTCCCTGTGCCACGTCTGTCAATCCTCCTTCGCTAACTTTTTACTCTCTCGGCTCCCCAAAGATCCTCCGCCTCCCCCCCTTTTGAAGCCGGGCTGTATCCCATGATGACTGGTGTGAGCTGCGAGATACCGGCTCCGCCCCCTAAAGACCGCTTTTCCTCAGAATGATTTTGTGAGACAGGTCTTGCTTCTCGGCTGGCATGAAACAAGAGGTCAAGTCTTGGTTACACTGCAGCCGAACCCCGGGGAGGTGATGCTGCTGTACATGTCTGGTGTTTCGCTCTGACAACAAGAGGTCAAAGCAGTGCACGGGCTTCAGAGCACAGAGGCAGATTGAGCAGCATTTGAATGAGACGACAAGGGAATGCACTTTTGCCTTATTGTGGAGTGTATTGGGTTAAAATATGAAAGTATCAATAATCTTGTGACATATATAATTGGTTTTATTTGTTCATCATGTTTTAAAACTAACAAGTTTACCAAATAATCATGGTATTAAATTTTTTTTCAGTCTTTTCATCCATGCCCACCATTCATTTTGTGAGTCTTTTCCTGCCTGTTTGTGTTATTCTGCATTTCTTTAGTTTATGTTTGCTTGAGTTTTTCCTGCATCTTCATTTCTTACTGCATCTCCCTTTTGCTGCATTCACGTTATAACAGCTGTATCGACTTTTTTAGATCACCCCCTTTTTTTATTCTTTTTTTCTTTTTAATAGGGGACATTTTACATGTCTTGTTTTTCGTTGTATTGCAGTTTGTGGCTCGATTTTGTTCTTTTTGTTGGCTATTTCAAGCCCCTTTACAGTCCTTCAGGGCTGGACGTCTCTCCTCTGTCTCACCAACTAGCAAAGTAACAACATTTCTTTCATATTTCTCTTCCCTCTCTCTATAGACACTCTCTTTCTCTTTGTCTCTGCTTCACAGTGACATGCTTCGTTTTTGCCCCCACTGTGTAAGACTCTGCTTTTCTGCACTATTTGTCTACAAACTGCTTGTTCTTCCTTTTTTTGTTTTGTCCATCTCTCATTGCCTCTCTCCTCTTATTTATCTTTTGCCGTTGGTCTGCGGCTGCAGCGGCTCTCTCCAGTAGGAGGACAATTCCCCCCCCCCCCCCCCCGGGCTTCTTTAAAGTCATAACATTTCCCTCCTTTCAGTATGAAATTCCATTTCTTCCCTTACTAAGTTAGATGTTAGTCAGCACTTCAGGTTACTGATATGAGGGAAAGGGAATTAATGCATTTGAAATTATGTGATTTTGGTCTAGATGTTTCATTCAGGCTCACACACACACACACACACACACACACACACACACACACACACACACACACACACACACACACACATGCACACTTTCACACACAAATTATCCACATCCAATACACCCACTGCTCAAACTACTCCCTGGGGTCAGTTGCTTAAATTGTCTTTTTAGCCGGGATATACTTCTCAAAATGTGGCTGCCAGAGAGAATGTTTCTTTGGACATTTGAAGCCCGTTTATGTGTTGTGCTAGATAGAAAATTACCTTGAACTGGTGCTCATGCAATCTCAGCAGTTCATTAAGTTTGTGTGAAAAGGCCTCGTGAATGAGTACGTTGAACAGAAGAGTGAAAGCGACATCTGGATTCTATACCAGGAATAAATTCTCTTGAGATCAATTGAGTTTTTTTGAACAAAGTACACACCGAGCAGGTTTTCTTAACAATCTTCCTTGTTCCACTTCGCTCAGCCTTTTCTTTCTCTTCTCTCTTACAGATATCCGTTTCCCACAGTTTTCAGTACGTGCAGCAAGAAGGACCTTGCTGCCAGCCTGGAGAAAGGCGTCGGCATGTGTCTGTACAACATGCCCGAAGTCAAGGTCCTCTATGGAGGACAGAAATGCGGCAATGGCTACGTGGAGGAGGGAGAGGAGTGTGACTGCGGAGAGCCAGAGGTCAGTAAAACATGCGTGGTGAATACAGCACATCTGAAAGCAGCTCGATTACCGTCAATAATTACTTTACTGTCATGATGTCATGTGTTCATTTCGAATTTTTGAATTGCCAAATCCCCAACTCAGCTCAAATGAAGGGTTTCTCATGTGTCATATAGTCCAGATCTCCTCTTTTTCTCTCATCATCTCACAATTGCTCCAATAAGTGACTCACAACTGTGACGTGATGTGAAATGTGATGTTTGACACTTATTGTAGTGACACAATGTAAGCCTGCGTCACTTCATCATAAAATGATGTGCTGCTGAGTCATAATGGGGAATGGCTTGGAGAATGGAGAATGTGGCACTTTCCTCTTACTTCCTCCTTAAATTCATCCGCCCGTCTTCTTTACGGCGGTGTCCGACTGCAGGTTGCGAGGCGTTGGATGTAATCCCAGCTAACGGGGACACAAAATGTCATTCGGGCAATTTTAGAGTCACCAATCAATCTCAAACACATGTTTTGGGCCTCTGGGAGGAAAACCCACACACTCAGTCAGAAGGTTGCAGTTTTGATCACCACCTGTCCATATGCCAAAGTGCCCTTGAGCACGACACTTCAAGCCAAACTGCTCCCAACTGGGGACCCTCCTGCTATGAGGCAGGACTGCTAACTATTCCATCACTGTTTTGCTGTTCCTAAAATCAATATATTCACTCCCAGAGTAAAGGCAGATGGTGTAGAAATGAGTTTTTTTCACCTTAACGTTCCCTTTAGAAAACCCGTCGTCTAACTAAAACAAGGATAACTGTCCTGCAAGCAATCACCTCGAACCACAGCAAGGCTCAGCGGCTCAGTCAGAGGCCCCTAGCAAAGCACAACAAACTTCGAGTTCGGCTTTCTTGAAGGCACTGATGTTGTTATTGTGACCTGAATGCAACGAACGCTGCTGTTTTATTTACATCGCACCTCCTCTTAATCTCCCACGTGTGCTGAGCGGAGCTCTGACGGGCCGCCTCGGCGGTGTCATATCCCCGCTGAAAGCCCATTCATCAAACCACTGTCCAACTGCGTGACAACAGAAACAAACAAACCCAGGCTGAAGTTGAGGCGAGCTTTCCTGGGCTGCATGTTGCAAACAAAAAAGGGGGACTGCAGTCATGCTTACGTCCATGATGTGACGTGCTCCCATCCACACGGCAGGATGCAGGAAGCCCGACTCCTCTGTGGATTTGAGGGTTGATCCGTTTCCAAGAGGATTTTCGTCAATCTAAAAAGTAGCAAGCAGTGTCCAACAGCCAGCATATGGAACTTCTATGTCAAGTTTCTCATAATATAAATAAAATATTTCATCAGTGAAGTTGGAAACAACATATGTTTACATTTAATTATCATTTATTTTTTTCATCTGATCCACATGATGTTGTAGTCAGCACTCCTTTCTCACAAAGAGATGAATCTGAGTTTATTTTCTGTGCAAGAGCACAAGTTTCTTCCACATAATCTGATTTCCTCGGACTTCCCAGTGATTGTAAGTTGCCTTTCTGTGCTTTTGAGGGATTGTCTGTCTCTCTTTGTTTGCCGTGTTGAGCTGATAACCCGTCCAATATGGACTCTGCTTTCCACCCGAATCTTCTGGGTTCAGTGCCATCTCCGAGTCAAATGACACACTTGAAGAAGGAAAATAAATGAACACACACACTGACTTTAATATTTCAGTCCCACATCCGCCACATCCCTATGCTCGATCGTCTTCTTTCTTATATTCGTTGAATAAAGATATACGCTTGACTTTTGCAGATATCTGAAATTATAAACAACTAAACCCCAAAGCTTCAGATTAGTATTTATCTCCCACTCCCCGAGCTGACAGAAACACCTCAAAACTCTCCAAATGAGATCAGCAGAAGATGTGAGGCGCTGATAAAATATGTATCAGATGAATTAAAATAACAGTTGTAGCCCACTGAATCTTACACCTTATTTTTCAGAAGCAATTTACTCTGGGGATCCTAACGTGCAGCTATTAGGCTGATAAGCTTAAAATATTAATATGATAAGAATAAAAGTTTAACCGGGAGATATTCCTGAAGC
Source organism: Salarias fasciatus (assembly GCF_902148845.1). NCBI lineage: Eukaryota > Metazoa > Chordata > Actinopteri > Blenniiformes > Blenniidae > Salarias > Salarias fasciatus. The sequence goes on from NC_043757.1 coordinate 20,761,310, forward strand.
TGACGTGATGCGATCAGCAAAGACCGTTTCTCTGGAGGAGAGGTTTTCCTCCGCTGGTCTTGCTGAGCTACAAAATTACACAACCGTCTCACGGCGGTGGAGCGCTGTTTGCTCCCCTCGCTAATGTAATTAGTGAGGGGATTTTGTAATTTTTGCTGAGTTGAGTTTTAAACTCCGGCCGATGTGATCATTAAGTGGAGCGCTGTTATGACTGTGCGCCGTCACTCTGGTGGCGGTGGGCGGTGATTTACCGGCTCCTTCTCTGCCGTCGTGACCTCCGCGACCCGGGAGACGAGAGCGGCGCTTGATCCTCTGCTCTCCAAAACAACAGTCTTGCGCCGGAGCCGAGAGGTAAACGGCCGGACTCATAAAAACCACGTTATCCGCCGAAAATTAGACGTCCAGCGATCCATCAGCCTCCATTTTCCCAGCCTTCAACGTGTCATTACCGCACGGCTCCACGGGCAAATCGGCCATGTTGTTTTCTGGATGATTTGCGGCGCTGCTGAAGCTGAGTGGTTTTGGCATGTAGTAAAAGATAAAGATCAGCAGATAAAAATGTCACTTTTCGTTTTTTTTTTTTTTTTTTTTTTTCCTTTTCAATGCGCTAACTCGTCTTTGAAACGCTCCTCTGTCTTCCTGGTGTTTTTTCTGCCGTTGGCCGGCTGATCCTGACAGGGTGCTGAAGTGTCTCCTGTCCTCAGATCCCACTGCTGCCGCTCCTGGCCCCGGCTCCCCGGCCACATCTCTCCGTCACACACATCAAATCTCAGTGGCGGTCCTCCCCGAATGCCACATCTGATTCCTGTCATTTACTCCTCCGCTTCCAGCAGGTCACCGCAATAAAGACGCTCCTTTTCGCGCGGGTTCAAAGGTCCCGACAAATCCAAAACATATGAGCTTTGTAGTAATAGGTCTGCGGGTCGGGGCGGGAGTCCTCCGGGCAGGATTTGCCCTCTGGCGACCTGAACGTCCTGATCTGACGGCTGATAGAGTGTTTTCAGGGCAGCGGTCGCGTCCGCGCGCTTTTAACTACTTCTTCCCTTTTCCTCCCGTCTTTCAGGAGTGCATGAACCCATGCTGCAACGCCACCACGTGCACCCTGAAGGGAGACGCGGTGTGCGCCCATGGCCAGTGCTGCGACGACTGTCGAGTGAGTGCTTTCTATATGCAGGCCTCACATGCTCTCCTCCGTCCCTGTTATTTCCATTCACATGCACTTGTGCCATCCCAATTGCTGGAGAAAGTTTTGAAATAGCTTTTTGTAAAGCTTTACTCTTTCTGGGACCTTTTTCGAAACTCGATTAATTATCTGTGGAAGGTTATTAACAGACTCATAATAGTAGGTTGGAGAATATAATTCAGACTCTGAGGTCAGCTCTTTTCAGCTCTGTGCAGTCTCTTTCAATGGACGCGGTTCAGCTGAGGGCAAGTTCAAGATCGATTGGCTTTGATTTACTGCCCCGCAATTATCAGTGGATTTTCTTCCAAAATAAGAATCTTTTTTTAGCATTGCTAATGTCTTTCTTTTCATTTCCAAAGGAGCTATGGCTAAAGGTTCGAAGCCTTTGTGATGTTTACGGCGTCACACAAAAGTCTGACCTTCAAGCACGAGGCTTTCTGAAAGTATTCTCAGAGTGTTTTTCCTAAGCTGAAAACCTAATTTTAAAGGATTTTTTTTTTTTTTTTTTTTTTTTGAATATGTAGTTTATCTTGATGAAAGGCTTCTAATACATTTTATATCTCAAGATCCTCTGGGTTTCTTAAACGAGTGTCTTCATAGTATTTAAAGGTCAGTCAGGCTAAAGTTAAAGTATGTGGAAAGGTACTGCTCTGTTCTTAACACCAACATTTACATTTACATTCACCAAAAACAAAATAAATTAAGCATCTTCACCTTGTAAGAGTAATATGTGGTCAATTGGGCAGAGTTTTGATGAGTATGAAAAATAAATAGTCAACCGCTGATCATCTGTTTGATGAAATGTTGACGCTCACCTATACAGTACATTTACTGATTGATTTGTTTGCTCTTACACTCCAAGTGGTGAGATTATCCTTCACTGTCAATCAGGGTCCAGGACTAAAACCAGCCCCAAAATCCACCATTCAAATGTTTTTTTTTTTTCTTTTTTCCAGAGTGATTTCTGAAGTAGTTTCTGAATTAATCACTTATTTCTTTGTTCTTTTAAATCAGAAAACTTGAAAGGCGGTTTAAACTCCCTTGACGTGTGTCAATCAACCCTGCATTCAAGCACTGAAGACCAGAATTTATTCATAGTTGTTCTGCATGAACCACTGAATGTTAGACCTGGAGCACTTTTCCCTGTTGAGTCAGACTGGAATGCTTTCAATCTGAAGCAATGTGACCATATACTTGTCAGGAGAAGTGAAATCATGTTGCATCCATCTCCAAAGGGAGAAATGTTGTAGATGTTTATAAAGCCATGCATGCAAATAAATGCGTTAGAAACTGGTCGGTTATTAGGTAACAAATGTGGCACTGAATTGTTGTCTGTGATCATTATTTTGTGGCTCCAGACACTCATTTGTTTGTAAATGTTGCAGACATGCATCAGCATGTCCCTGCAAACCGATTGCTGCAGTCTTGTCACGTTTGAAGGAAGACTTCGTGTCACATTTGAAAAGCCGTGATCTCAACAGATGAGGGGAGCGGCGTTGCGGGGTTTCGCGTGTGAAAAAGGGGGGGCCGTAACCTGCCGTGTGTATTCACAGCTCAAACCCGCTGGCACCATGTGCCGGGAGTCCAGTAACTCATGTGACCTGCCGGAGTTCTGCACCGGCGCCAGCCCTCACTGCCCCGCCAACGTTTATCTCCATGATGGACACTCCTGCTACGACGTGGAAGGCTATTGCTACAACGGCATCTGCCAGACTCACGAGCAACAATGCATCACCCTGTGGGGACCGGGTAAATCAGCCCATACTAATAACCCGGGCTGTGAGAGACAGCTTCATCTCAGTGAAGGAATCCGCTGCCTCATTCTGACTGTTCGATCTTCATTGTGTCTTTGTGTGCAGGTGCCAAGCCGGCCCCTGGGATCTGTTTTGAGAGAGTGAACTCTGCGGGGGATCCTTACGGGAACTGTGGGAAGGACTCCAAAGGCCTCTTTGCCAAATGCGATGCCAGGTAAGACTCTGCAGCTGCGCCGATGCATTAAAGGTACAGAGAATTACTGCACAGAACAAAACTAATTAGCTTAAGTAGTGTCATTAGCAATCATCATTATGTGCCAGAATCTGACATGTGAGCTTCAAACAAAAGTTTACATTGCTGAAAAACGTAATTTGAGAAAGATAGCGGCTAATTATGGTTTAAGAACGTATTCATGAATCATTTCATGCTATTCTTGTCGGCTAATTGTTCCAAAGATCTTCTCCCTTTGGGTGAATTCTGTAATCAAGCTCTTTGTTAATTGATGTAATTGCTTTAATGACCGGAGGACTGGAGCTCTGCAGCTCTCCTCAGCAGGCTTTCATCTCGCTCTGCAGTTGCTTATCTTTCTCTGTGATTGACAGGCTGAAGTTAAGCTTTTTCCATTAAGAGCTGTTCTTTGCGTCTTTTTAATATTTTCGCCATGTGTCGGTGTTGTTTTGCAGGGATGCACAGTGCGGGAAAATCCAGTGCCAGGGCGGAGCCAATCGCCCGGTGATCGGTACGAATGCAGTGTCCATCGAGACCAACATCCCCCTGCAGGAAGGAGGCCGCATCCTGTGTCGAGGAACGCACGTTTACCTCGGGGACGACATGCCCGACCCCGGGCTCGTCCTCGCCGGGACAAAGTGCGGAGACAGCATGGTGAGTGTTCGGCGTGCAACGAAATGTCTCGATCGTATCAAAGCACTCAAACACACAAAGTGAACCCTGAATGAACTGAGGGTGTATTAGGATCCATTCAACCCAACGGCGGACGTCAGAGAACATTCTGTGATCATATTCAAGACTAGTCCAATGCAAAGTGCATCAGGCCATTATGCTGAGAGCCTGGTGATAGAGTGTAGCTGCATGTTTTTACGTGAGCAAACACATCGTCCGTTCTGTCCACACATTTGGGGAAACCTGCATTTTGGAAATATTGTGTTGAATTTAAAAGTTTTCTATAAATCGCATAAGCCCCACTAATAAGACATTATTGGTACAATAATTGTATTCATCCCTAACAAACAATTAAAAAGAACTCTCTTCCTGTCACTCTCCCAACACTTGAGGCAATATGGACGCCCTCAGGATGAGTCTTTTGAATAGCCGTGGAGGTAGTTGGGTTTAAGATGTAGCCTTCTTGTTTGTGTTGGAGTTCCCGGAGAGCCGGCCATTGTATGAAGTTCACTTCAATTCAGTTTTATTTGTATAGCGCCAATAACAACACAATCATCTCAAGGCCCTTTTAGAGAGGAAAAAAAAGAAAACAACTATTCCACATGAGCAAAGGTGATGGTGGGAGGACAAAAAAAAAACAACTCCCTTTCAACAGTTGGCGTTCCTGAAGGAGGGTACAGAGAGCGCTCAGAGCAGTGAGTAATAGTGAAATATATGTGAAGAGGAGCCTGATGACTTAAAGCTCTGCCTCCCATTCGACCCTATTCTGAGTTTATCATACTATATTCATATAAAAATGGTGATACTTTCGGTCTTATGTGCATTTGGATTGTTCTCCAGAGAGATTGACGCTTAAAATTATGGAGTGAAGGAAGAACACAGGCTGTACAGGTCATGGCTGGAGCTCAACAAGTCCTTCTGACAAGGCGGTTATTCGATCAGATGTTCCTCTCAGGTTTGCCCTCAGAGCAGCAGCGAGGTGAGTTCCTGCCAGGCGAGAGGCTGCCAGCTCCGAGCCGGAGCACTTAGCTCCTTAAATGTCTCTTCAAAACAGTTTACAAGAGGTGTTCTCAGGCTGGAACGATGGAAACCTCCTACCGACAGTGTCTGCACCGTCTCCTGCTGATCCACATCAGTTAAAAAAAGGGTTAAAAGTTGAAGAAACTCTTTAGTGTTGGCGGCTTATTTACTCATTTGTGACAAATTTCCAGCTCTTTGCTCTGTCCTCTACACTCCTAATGGTCTCAGGTGCCGTTCCTGCAGCAGCTTGTTTACATTCACACTGAAGGAAAACAGGAAAAATCTCCAGTGAGACTCCTAACTGTTTCCTGCAACGCTGAAAGTAAAGTCTCTGAGAGTGATTTATTTGTACCCGCTCTCATACAGATGACAAAATTACCTCACTTGTTTTACAGACATTTTCTAAAGGATTCAATTTTTGAAAAGAAACGTGTTATTTTACTGAATGGAATGATAGAAAACTGTTTTGTCCAAAGCTGTGGTTTTGAAAATGAAATATCTGATTATAGTGCATTATAAAAAAATTAAAGGAGAAAATGACATATTTGTCCTCAGCATGCGTAAATTATTAGAAATAGCAGCACAACAAACAAAACTCTTCAGCTCCTTTATCAATGGGAGAATTATGGAAGCAAATGATGGGGTCTCAGAGTCCAGCCAGTCCTGGGAATCTTTTTCATTCTCCTGGAGCGGATTCTCTGGGTACCCGACAGGCTTTGTAACCCCCGTGAGCTTTGTGTGGTGAAGCGGCCAGCAGCCAGGTGAGCCTGTCTCCTGGCTACAGTCTCCCAGGCCACAACTCCGCTCCGCACATTATCTGGAATTTCTGATGGCCCGGAGGTGGGTGTTTGTCACGGGCCTTTGTTCTTCTCAAAAAGGTTTTGTGTTTTCCACGCCAATCAGGGCATTAGGTTGGTGGCGCGTGGCCTGCCACAGCCGCGGCAATTTGAGGAAGATGAGTGCTCAGAACCGCTTGCCTAATGCAGGCCTTATTTTCTACATTAAAGCAACCGGCAGCCGTTTTTTTTTTTCTTTCCTCCCAGTCTGATGTTTTCACATTGTGCATTTTTTTGTGTGCATTTTTTTTTCATCCGTCACTGCATTAAGGTTTGCACGGCAGCTATGCGAGCGACACGCTCTGGTGTTTCATCTGAAAGAGAACCTGCTCAGATTGGTTTACAGCTCCACCACACGTCAACGGAGCTTAAGTGGAAACAAATCCAGTGTTGTTTATGGATTTTTTTTTTTAAAGTGAATTATTTATTTTAAGGATACGAACGATTATTGCAAAACACAGACGGAGAGCTAATTGTTGCTGTAGTCTGCTTCGTGAATAGGAAAAGCAGCAGCAGGGATCGATAATGCAAATGCTGCTTAATGGAAGCCCCTGTGCAGACATAGATCAGATACGTCCACCTCTGACTCCACACTGTAAACATTTCTTTATCTTCAGGCTTGGATTTTGTGTTAATCTTCATTAGCTCTCCAATGTGTTGTTTAATGATGCCTTTCCCTCTAAAGGTGTGCCTGAACCGGCAGTGCCAGAATGTCAGTGTCTTCGGCGTGCTCGAGTGCTCCGGGAAGTGCAACGGACGTGGGGTGAGTGCAAAGCGCCCATTAGCTCCGTACTTAGCGCCGAGGTATGCATTGTATCCAGCCGAGGAGGGTGTACTTATCCATTTAGTCACTTTTTGACCAGCCGAACAGAATTAAAACAGCCGCTCCGGCCTGTAATTGCAAACAAAAGCAATAGCGGCGGTGTATTCACAGCGTTAGCCTCTGAGTTATGGCAGCCGCTCCTGTTCTCCGCAATCAATCTTCATCGGCCCACTGAGGTTAAATCAATCCAATTTAGCAGCATCATTTGGGGTCTACTTAAAGTGTTGTCCATCATTTTTTTTTTTTGAGTATACACAGAAGGGAAGTTACAGTGGAGGGAGATTATTGTGGTAATTGCGTTGCAGAAACAAAATCAACACTCTCTGCCCAGAAATCAATCTCTTTGCATATCTTATTAATAATTCAACAAAGGAAGCTTCTATGTTTTATTTATTCGGTTGTTTTGCTTTGTGGTTTAAAAATTCGCCGCAGCCTCAATTATCGTACAATAACCAGTAATCTCCACTGTTAATGTGCCAGTTTATAGAGCAGACATAAAAACCTGTAATTGCGCATACCTTGAAGGTTTGTTTTTGGGGTTTTTTTTCTTCCATTATCTTGTAATTTATCAAACTCATCTGAAACAAATGAGTCTGTCAATAAAACAACAACAAGCAGTGGAGTGGCTGTCGGCGACAAACATAATCCTCTTAAAAGTGGCTTTTTTTGAGGGAGAAGAATATATCTCCATCACGACACGGCGGACCTGAGTTGAATCTTTCCTCACGCTGAAACATCTGCCAAAACAATTTGCCTGCTGCTTTGTCAACAGCACACAGCAGCAGATCCGAGCGGAGAAGTCGCAACTTTAAATTTAACTGTCGGAGTTTGAAGATGATTGTTTGCCTGCAAGGCAACTAACTTTACCTTCAGTGTTTAAATATTGATATGCTCCTTTTTAAGCAGGTCTTTTTTTTTTCCCCCTTTGTGTCTGAGAAATCAATCAAAATATGGAAACTATTGTTGGATCCATTAAATACTATCCTGTCAGTCAGTGAGCTATTTAGCGATTGCCGCTCCATCTTATTGCTAATTCAAACACACAAGATGTCCTGAGACTGTTTACATTATTTATTGCTTTTTCAAGCGAGCATAGAATGGATGTAATGTATCGTTGACTAACAGATTTTCCGTGTAAATCTCAGCCTCAACAGGATTTGCCAGACTTAGCTTCCATATTCTGTGTGTTCATGCAGTAATTTCACATAAGACCGAAGACAGATATGTTTACTCTTTCCTTTTAAGAAAACGAACACATTGCATTCGCTTCGGGGTTTCGCTCATGTTGCATTACCACATTTCTCCACGCACGTGAATCGGCCTACACCACATCGTCACCCCCCTTCTGAGCCTCCAAAATGCCTCTTAACCCCGTCACCCGATCCGAAGCGGCGCCCATGTCCCGGAGGCAGGGACGCCACTTGACTGTACATCTGTGCTGGATGTAAATCCCCCATCAGCCGCTGCACCTCCCTGCCTCTGACAGCTGGACGCTGTTCCCACACCAGGGAATCCTCCTGGATCAGACCTCTGCACGTGGAAACCTGAGGCTTTGCTGTGTTTGGAGAGACTCTCCCGTGCACATGTTTTATCTATTCCGAGTGTGAGCGTATACACACACACACACACACACACATACACACACGCCCATCCGTGTCGTCTCCGCAAGACGAAGCCCATATACTGTTCATCATGTATTTTTTATTTCGCCCAATCTTTATGCAGCACAGGAACTTTTAATGTTGATGCAATATATCGTGAAACTTTATGCTTTTTTACAGGTGTGCAACAACAAGAAGAACTGCCACTGTGAAGCGCACTGGTCCCCCCCGTTCTGCGAAAAATCCGGCTTTGGAGGGAGCATCGACAGCGGGCCAATGAGACTGGCAGGTAGCGCAGACAGTTTAATCTCTATTCTTTCTCATCCCGACACAAAGACAGTCGCCCACAAATAAGCAGGGAAAAGCACAAAGCACAACCAGCCGCACCTTCTAAATCTCTTTCCCTGGATTGACGTGCGGTTTGGACGGGCGCGTAACTCTCCCAGAACAACACGACGCACTCCTGTCTTGCACGCGGCGATACGTTATGCCAGGGGTGTCAAACACGCGGCTCAGGGGTTCCAAACCAGGCAGCGACGGGCTCTGATCCGGCCAATGGAATTACATTACATTGCAATGCATTTAAAAAAAAAAAAAAATCAACAAAAGCAATAACTGCAATTTAGTCTTTTCAATAGCTGCTGTTTATAATGGTTCTTCTGTGGGTCTGAAAAGCTGAACAGAGCAAAATGCAGTGAACAGATTTAAAGTGAAACATTAAATTAGTTTGTGAAAAACATGCTTGATGAACATGACGCAAAGTGTTTACCTGAGTAGTAGAAAAGCTTTTCCCAACACTCACTGGAACAATAGAATAAAGGATTTCAGAAAGTGCTTTTTAAAAAGTTTCTGGCTGTTCGTAGTTGAATTTGTTAAAACTCAATTAAATGCGAATACTTTCAGAATATGCTATGCAATCAAATAGAAGCGTTTTTCTTATCTGTGTGGTTATCAGCAGGAAATTTCCAGACAAAGAGCTGCAGCATTAAGACACTTAAATGATAATTAAGCTTTAATCATAGAGGTCTTTTTATTTAAATTCAGTTAAATCACAAAATAATATCTGTTTGAATAAAGACACAATTCGGACAGGCTTCGCAGAGGTAAGGCAGAATACTTTGTTTTGCTTAAAATCATCGATCTTTCATAATTGATGGATTCCAAAAATAGCTTTAAAGAGGATGGAAGTAAATCATATCTTGTGTGTACAAAATGAAAATACAACAAAGTATTATTTTGCAAACTAATAACGTGGAAATTACGAGACACGTGTGTCTCTTGCTGTTTTTGTTTCTTTGGTTTTCATCACAACCAACAAAGTATCATTGCATTCAGTGCAAAGACCCAGCCAATTTAACTACATTCCTAATAGTTCCTTGAAAAACAATTAAAGCTGCATTTTTCTCATTAATTAAAATAGAATCATTCTATCATTTTTCCGGTTCAGGTCAATTCAGCTCAGATTGCGATGTGTGCCCCCCCCCCCCCCCCAACTGAAATGTGTTGAACGTCCCTTCATTACACTGCTCAGATTATAGTTTTTAAAAGTGAGGAGCAGAATTTCTGAGAGGAATGTTGATTGTGCTGCTGACCGCTGACTGCCGCGCTGTAACGGCCTGCATTATGTCCTGTCATTGTTCTGTGCTGTAGATGTGCGTGTGTGTGTATTAATGTGCGTGTTGTCGTATGTGGCATCAGCCGACAGTGTGATCATTATTGTGGCAATCCTGGTGACCCTGGTCAGCCTTCTGGCAGCCTCAGTGGTCGTCTTCGTGAAGAGGAAGACTCTGCTGCGCCTCCTCTTCACCAATAAGAAAAGCACGCTGGAGAAGCTCAGGTAACCCGCCCCTCGAAGAAACGACGCAGACGGCGAAGACTTGGTTTTTGGAAAATGATCACAAATCCATCACGGGCAATTAAAGCCTATGTATATTCCCAATGGGTTCAGATTTACCTCTGAATGATTCCCGTTTGGCTCGTAGATCTGTGGAAGTCAACAGGCCCACCAGCCCCATCAGGACCGAGTCTCTGTGCAGACCCACGCCGCTCCGCAAGCCTCCTCCCAAACCCTCTGGAGCCGGCGTTTATAAGGTGAGCGGCTTTACAGCGTGCGGCGGCGTCTACAGCGTGTTCGCATGCACCCAAACGTTTATTGCGTGTAAGTATTTCTGGGCTTATTCCCGTCACAGACCGTTAGATTTCCTTTTGTAATGACGTTTTCATAAGAGCACTCCACTAAAGCGAGCTTCAGCTTAGGGGCCGTCATGCTTCTGGGCGTGTTGACAAAACAAGATGATCGCAAGCCGGGTAATTCATTCAGCCTCTCCATATCGCTCCCCTCAAGAAATATTAATTACAGCGCCATTGTAAATGAGACACAAAGAAACTTAAAGTGAGAGATTATTCCATTCAAATAAGAGCAGAACATTGTTAAGTGAGCTACTTTAATACATGTCCGTGATGAAAGGATTTTCTTTAGTCTTTTTTTTGAACACGGTTGAATTGATTGATCCAGGCCGAGGCAGAAAATAAGTTTTGTTTTGTTGATAATGATAAGCGCAGCTGGAAATCACCCCTCGTCTGTGTTTGTGAGGACAAAATGAAGCCACATGCCTTCGTATGTATGATCAGTACGAGTGCGGCTTTGATTTTAGCTCTCCCGTATCAGCATGCAGCGCGTATGGAAATTATATCCGGAGTTATAACGGTGTGGAAGTTGATTCAGTGTAATTTTAATAGCATGTGGTCCACCGAGCAGCTTGTCTGCTCCTATTACTGTGACGACTTCAGCCAGTTGCTGATGTCCAGATGTCAGTCACAGCAGGTCTCTGCGAACACGTCTGCATCGTGTGTGTCTGTGTGTGTGTGTGTGTGTGCACGCGTGTGTGTACATGTGCGCCTGTTGTCTCGCAGCCAAATCCTTTCTGGCCATTTTCAGTGTTATTGGTTTGTTCTGCAGCAGAGGGCAAACAGCTGGTCGGAACATTTGGTCACACACATCTAATAATGCTGTGTTTCACTCTTATAACTGACATCTGATTTTTTTTTTTTCTTATTCCACGATTGAAAAAAACTTTCCAACGAGTTTCACAATACAGTAAAAAATGTAAATCATGCTCTTAAAAAAAACTAAACAAAAGCCTGAAGAGTGAGGAGCGTATTAAGACCTGATCCAAAGTTCAGTCAGTCCAAGAGGATAGAAACATTTGTTGGAATACGCAGTTTGGTGCAGTGAGTTTATCTAAGTTCGTGTTTGGAGACAGACGACAACACACCCAACACTAACATTCATCTGAGAAACACCAAATAAGCTGGAGAAGCAGCCTAGATATGTACACAGAATGGTTGAAGTCGAATGTTTCAAAATCATTTGTTTGGACAACAGCAGCTCAGAATCAACATAATTGAGAAATTGAGTCATTGCTTTTCAGAACTGTGTGTGTATAAAGTCAAATGTAGCGTTCCTCCAGCTGACATGTCTCATTCAGAGATCAACTCCTTGCTGGAGATTCGGTTTCAAATCCTTGCCTTTGAGCGCTCCGGCTGGATATCGCACCGTCACGGCTCGTTGTAACTTGTGCAATTACCGACAGTCCTTCTCTCTTTATCCTCCCTTCAGCCGTCCCTCCTGAGCGCCGAGCCTCTGCTGCCGCCGCACAACTTCCACTCCCACAGCCTGCGCCGGCTGCCGCTCTACCAGCCCCTGCACATCAGCCACCCCATGCCGGCGTCCCTCAGCGTGGGCCAGCCCACCCTGCCCCCTCTGCCGGCCCTCCACCGGGTCCTGCCGGCCCGCGCGCCGCTCTCGCCTCCCCAAGTGCCGCCGTTTCTCAGCCTGCCGCGCCACCAGCCGTCCTACCGAGCGGAGCAGGTCTGTATCAGGATAATAACGAATGCTTCTCGTTCGCAGTAGAGCGACTTAGCCGGGAGTTCATAAACTCTACCGTTTGTGGCTTTTTTTTTTTTTTTTTACCCATCGCCTACATCTTTAATGGGCCGTATTCATACAGCATAGCCCATTAGGTTCAAATTGTGTATATTTTACAATACATTGCTTCTGTCTGTTTACTAAAGCCATATCCGCGACTCTCTAAATTAAATTCTTCTACAAAGATGGAACCATCACTTTTATTTCTATTTTATTAAAGTGAAGTATGGACTGTGGCTCCGCTGGATTGCAGTGAGATAGAACTGGGAGACACTGACAGTGGTTGAGATGGTTTTTTGATCATGTATTTAGGAGAGGTGATAACTGTAGATGCGGGAAAACAGACGCTTTTAGTGAGGAAGGAGAGAAGGAGGATGTTTGATAGTTTATTGGAAGGAGATGCTCATGGTAATGGATAAAACTGTCAAGGGAAGAGCAAGAAATTGTGAAAAATGAGCCCGAAGAAGCCTAATGACTAATCAGCATTGCTTTAAATAGGTGAAATTGAAAGTTTAATAGCTTCTTTTCTTTGTAAAAGTGACGTTCTCTGCAACTCTTTGACATTTAAGGACACGTTTTAGATTACAGCAGTTCCTCCCTCCGCAGATAACGTTTGCTTATAATTTGTAAATTTGCAGAAGTTCAATTTTTTTTCCATCTTTCGAAGCACTTTAAGCCCACATCGCCCACATCGGCTTTAGAAAGGAGATTGAAAGTTTGTTCTTGACTTTGGAAACAGTTGTCCTTTAAAACCTCGATTTTAAACATTGAGAGGTAAACGATTCTTCAGCAGACTGAATCTATCCGAGGAAGGTCATGTGGCGAGACCGAAAGGTTGAGGCGATCTGAGCATTTTGTGAGGAAGATCAATGAAATAGTCTTTCTAGCGTCATGCCATATATTCAAGAAATCAGAAACTACTTTATTTAACCGTGAAGTATGGATCCACAATATTCGGTTTCTTAGAGAATGTGAAGTTCTGCTGTTTCCACATCATTATTTCCACTAAACTGCAGAGAAAATGAAGCACCTCCTGTTGTGGAAAAGCACTTTGCAGCTATATGACAGATGCAGTCATACAAACATAATCCATTTCAATATGTACACATTGTACAAATCACCAGCAAAGACGCGTTCCATTCACTTAACATCCAAGCACTAATTTCCCAGTTCTCACTGTGGTAAGAAAGTTTAGTTTGTAAATATAGCAGGTTTTTTTTGTCTTTCTTTTCAGAGCTGATTCCAATGCTTTAATAGATTCAGACAATCAATTGCTTATTCACAGTATTTACACTTTGTCGGATAAAGTATGATTTGAAATGTTGCCCAGATAATAAATAAACATTGAGAAATTGTCCTTGGAATGAATTTTATGCCAAACAAATCTGATGTTACATGACTTGCATGCCCAGTATGATTAGGAGAAAGTCTTCAGTCGGACGTTTGCAGTAAACACCGAACAGCAAAGGTTCTCTTTTTGTTCCAGAATTGTTCCTCTGTTACATGAAATCATGCAAACTGCAGCTAACGATCTAAAAAACACGAACGTCTTTGGTCATTTTTAAAAGTTGAAGTGGAGCTTTTGGATATCCCGGCCTGTCTCCGGTGCAGTCTGTTCGCTCGCCCACGTATCGACAGAAAAAATTCAATCTGTGTCCATCCCTGTGACCCATCTCCTGAGCAAGGTGCTGCCTCATGCTGAAGCAGCAGTATGGGGCGCGGTGGAGATAGTAAATCCATTCGTCTGTTCTGGTGGTGGATCCGGATCCTGATCCATCGGGGCTCCTGCAGAGCTGGGCAGAATATCGGCTCTGCGTGAGTCACGGCAGCGGGGGAAATCGATGGGTGTGTAGCGCTGTTTAAAAGATATGACGTGAAGACACAACCCAACCAGTTCGTCCAAAGACCCCAGAAAGGAGCAGCTATAACAACCCACTTTCCAGGAGCCACCTCCCGTTGAGACTTTTTTTTTAAACCACATTTCATCTATTTGAATAATAAGCAATTTCACTAAAGCCTTTTAAAGTGCTCGGATGCTTCCATTTATGATGTTTTTTGCTCCGGAAATGTCAAACAAATCATTATCTGACAAGAAAAGTGAACATCAGACAAAAATCCCAGACATTTTCCTTTTTGTGACCAACTGGAGAGATACAGCCAGCACCAATATACTTAATTAGAACGTGTGCTTCAGTTCATCCGTCTTGTTTTTCACTTCCTTCAGGTCAAGTCAGGGTGGTTATACGGAGAGCAAAGGAGCACAGACGTCCCCGTCCCACCAGCTTTCCCACGCAGTCTACTGACTTGTGTCCTCTGTAGACCGCCTCTCTGTGTCGTGTGCTACACTGAATTTCTGTAATTTAATATGAAAATCACCACCAAAAAAAAAAAAAAAACGAACACCGAGGATAAATATATGAGACGCTTTTTTTTTTTCTGCGACTAATCACCAGAAACATCTGGAACGATCTGGCAGCACATCCAGCTATGGAGGCTATTGTGGCGTCCATGTTACCTGAAACTGCAGCGACCGCACGCCAACGGAAGATGTGCTCAACGGCCACGGTTTGCTCTGTGGATTGGCTGCTTGCCGCCTGCCAAACCCATGAAGAGTCACTACCTGCTAATACTCACCAGCTCATTCTGCTGCGGTGCAGCAGATGGAGTGAGCACAGACGGCACATGTAGGTCAGGAACAGGAGAGAGCGCTCTCGGAGATTTCAAAGCAGGCTGGAAGGCAAGGACGTAAAGGACATCAGTCCTTAAAAAGAAAGTGTATTAGCAGCTCATTGTAACACTCGACACAACCTCTGCTCTGGCCTGTGCCAATATGTCTTATTTAAAAGGCTTATTTTTTGTCATTTCGGTCTTTGTATCAGAGGAATGAAGCCTCTCCCACATTTATTACATTGAAGAGAAAACCTGTGTGGGAGCGCCGTATTTTCAAAAACAGACCTGTTTGTTATTATCTTGTCTTGGCCGAGGCAAGAAATACATATCAGAAAAACTAGTGTTGAATAAATATGAAGCAGATGAGCTCCGGCCCGGTTGAGGTGTGGTGTGAGAGCAGACTGCTACACCGAGAGCTCATCACGCCTTTCCCAAATGTCATCTTTTCAGAAACTTGGAAAGATACTCCTGTTTCTGGCAAGACGGCCACACGTTCTTGTTTTTTTTCCGGTTCCTCCTGTGGGCTTTCAGAGGTGCCTGCAAGCCAAAGGCTCATAGATCTTTCTGAAGCCACAGAGGCAGCGCGATCCTTCATTTTGAAGGAAGACTTGAACAACACCTAGATTCCAGCTACAATGAGACGCCTGCCAGGAGCGGTATTAGAATAAACACGCCTCCTGGATTAGTAGATCCATCCATTTACACCTTTGGCCTTTTTGTATTTTAGTCCAGATAGCGTCCGTGTTCGCTTTACTCTCCATAACTTCCACAAGCCGGAGTTTTTCAGCGGTGGAAGTGCTCTCAGAGGAAGGCTCGCAGTGGGCGGCCCGCTGCGAGCCGATACTTTACTCAATATTTAGGCCTCCTCTAATTGGATCACAGGAAGACAAAGTTGTATTTTTTATTACCCCTAAACTGAAGTACAATCCACATGGGCTTGTGATGTGAATAAAACAGACCTGCTGTGCCTGTGCTGAGCTCAACCTGATTAGAGCGTCGTATCACTCTCACCTCTTCGGGGCATCTCTTGTTTGTGATGGAATCTGCACTGCTTCGGGCTCCAAGGCTGTTAACTTCACTATTCAGCTCATTTAGAGTTTGAGAAAGTGTCGTCGTCGTCGTCCCAACCCCCCCACCCCCCCATTCAACTTAACAGTTCAACTAGTAGTATTATAGCACATAAATAAAATATTGCTTTTGTTCAGTTGACAGCTTTTCCTTTCTAAAATTACCTTCTCAAGCATGCTTTAAAAACAAAATGAGCAAAACAATACCGACTTTTAATACTGAAAGTAAAATAATATTTATACAACGCTACTATCACAGAATGAGGTCTTTGACTCCTTTAGGTCAGTTCCAGACTGCTGTAAACAGATTTCCTTTCACAGCTCTCTGCTGAAAGCCAGAAAACAATGAGGCTGGAGTCAAATTACAGTCTCTTGGCGCTGTATGTCAGCCAGTTTTGCAGCCTTCTGATTATTCGGGACAGAAACCACTCTTGGACAGCTGGCAGCTCAAACCTAAAGCTACATGTTTCAGAAAACAAAGAGGAAAACACCTCAATGTTACTGACGGCACTGTGCAGCGACAGCCAAAACACAAGAAGAAGAACGCTCAAGCAGCTACTGTGTTGTGATGCAAATCACTTCATTTTCAGAAAGTGCTTTGAAGTATTTACAAATCAAAAACCCCAGTGGTGCATCAATGCAAAACTCCCATCTCTAAAAATAAAAGTGATCATAAATTCAGCCTAACTGATCAAGGACCAGTTCAGACAAAAATGTGGCCTGCTGTCATTTTCTCGTGCACATCTTCTATATGTTCCATTTCTGCTTCGAAGAACCAATCATCGAGCATTTCTAATTGGGTAGATCAGTCGCACAATGAAAAATGTTCATCTCATCTGGCGAAATGACATTTTATTAAAAAAAAAGCACTTTTAAGCTGTGGATCGGTGGAAGCTGCTCTCATACAGTATTAGAATAATGGGAAAACTGCTGAATATGAGTGTGATCACTCCCTTACTTCGACCTGAAATAACACCCTGCATGGGTTTGCGAGGGATCGAAGGTCACAGCGAGATTTTGCGGCCTATCCGCAGGGATCTGCCCCCGTTCGGTCACTAATGCTGGAAAGATAAAATCGGTTTCCCAGTCGGTGTTTCCAGCCACATCTAAAAGGTGGATGGGATTGGGTTCAGAGGGTCTGTTCAAATTAATCTTTTTGTCACACCGCTATCCTTTTTTCTGTTCGGAGCCCACATGAAGCAGAGGGACGTTGTCGCTGGGAGTTCTCATGAGCCCCAAACCACAGAAGTGTGGGGAGCGTCAGAGCAGCCGCACGCAGGCGGGGAGCTTCAGAGTCGCTCGCCGAGGTTACTCTGCCAGGGTAAAACCTCCGTCATGCAAAGCCGTGTTGACGTGAAACAGGGCCGCGTTTGTGTCCTCCGGGCCGCGCGGCGAGGAACGGCCGCAGGTTTACAACGCTGCGCGTCGACGTGACAAACTCAGTCATGTCTTGTCAGCATTCATGAATCTTTAAAACCTCCCAGCTCTCTAAACCTTCTCCATGCATGATGCAGATATTTTTTTTTAAAAGTTTGTCCATGTCGTATTCCTCTGTGTGCATGCATGTGTGTGTGTGCAGAATGTGGTGAGGTTTCGTGCATATATTTGTGCGAGGGTACGCGGGCAGCTGGTAGCAGATGTTTATCACCGCCTCGCCTCCTCGGTGTAGATTAGTAACACATGATGGCGTCTCATCCAGATAACCTTCTACACTCACACAGCACCGCCACGGAGGAGGTGGAGACGAGCGGGAGGAGGAGGAGGAGGCTGGGGATTCGTCTCCTGTTAGATGTGAGGAGGCAGGGAAGACACTGATAACACAGTGCCCTCTAGTGAAACGTGTCTGTCTTTGTGTCCAGATAACCGCCACACAACTAATCAATTTTCATGAGGAGTTAAAGGTGAAAAAAAATCTATTAATCAGGGGGTTTTTTTTCCACTGTGTCTCAAGGTTTAGTCTGATTTTTTTTTTTTTTTTTTTTTTCGTTATCAACAAATGGATGCTGAAGTCTGTTTGGGGAAGTTTTCTGTAGCAGTGGTTTCCTGTGCATCGTCAAAAGCAGGATGAAAAAAAGACTTGAACTGAGAATCGCCTAAATGATCAATAACTATGTACTCTGAATTCTCAATTTTTATTGTACTTGTTTTGTATTTGTTGTTAAATATGGACATTTTACACCTTTCTTCTCCAGGACTTTGACAAGCCCAGCCCTCCCAGGAAGCCCCTCCCTGCGGACCCGCTGGGGAGGAGCGCCCGGCTGGGCCACGGCGTCTCGGCGTCGGGGGTCCACATCCCCGGGGCTGGGCCTCTCCCCATCCCAACACCGACTGTGCCCAGGCCTCCCCCCACCATCCCTTTACCAAGCAGGTCAGTGCAACACGGCTCTCCGGAGGGCACCTGGTTCTTTAAAAGTCACGACATGATGGAATTACTTTCCTATTAAACCCTTAATTAATGATTGATGTGTGAGTAAGGGCCTCTTATTCCTTATACTCACCAGTGAATCAAATTAATTACCACAACCATTCTCTGTTTTCTCCTGATGCTCATTAGATCCATATTTGCTCACATGCTGTATGTTAAATGTATTCCTGGATATTCCACATTTTCACCCACACGGCTGAGAGTGCTGCCCGGATGATTATTTCCATACCACCGGGGAGTTCTTTCCCGAGGATTGGCTCATTTGCAATGTTTCCCGCTTTAATAAACCGCTCCGGTTTTCCCAGTGCATAAAAAGTTGAAGAATAGATTCAGCCCGCCGCTCTTCATGAGGGAAACAAGACATGTATTTATTATCCTCTGTGCATAATGTGCTGCTGTATCCTCTCATCATACCAGTGGATGAAGTGAACAGTGGAGGAAGTTTATCAGTAAATTGCTCAAAGCTGTCAACATTCAGTTTTAAAATTTTAAATTTCATTTAGCAATAAAAGCATGTCGATGTTGTGAAAAAAAAGCCGAGCAGTAATGAAAGTGAAGCAGCGGTCTCACAGGAACCTTGTTTTGTTTGGGTGAAAAAGCTTCGCTGCAGAGATTTTGAAGAACTATGAAGTTTATTCTTTGTTTTTGCTGGAGTCATGATGATTCGAGAGAGAGTAAATAAAAGAAATGACAATATTCAAGGAAAACATTACTGAACTGAAGAAGTGAAAGTGGTGAAAACAAAACAGCAGGACGCGTTTTAGTATTGATGTTTTGGATTAAAATATAATAGTAGGGGTTTTTTCCTTTCTTTTTCATGAGTCATTCATTGTATTGCTATTGTGATGAAACATGATGGCATTGGGTTCAATTGCCTTTGCTTATGAAAATACTCTAAATCGGGGATGTCAACCATAAGGCTCATGGACCACAACTGGCCGGCAAGAGGCTCCAATCCGGTCCGCCAAACCAACAAGCAAACTGTAAAACTTTCAAAGAAAAACATTGATCTTTGAAATTGTTTTCTTCAAAATTCCTGAGGGTAGCAAACACAACACGACACTAAAACCTGAACTGTTGGTAAAGTCGACATGAATGCTAGCTACATCCATGCTAGCAAACCAGTATTCATCCAAAAAAAAAAAAGAAAACATGCACAATGGATAGACATAGGCACATGTATTGGCACAGTTTTTGTGGCATTTCATGATATTTTGTACCAGAATGTATCATTAAAATTGATTTTATGTTGATATTGTGTCGTTTTCAGTTGTAATTGTAGTATAAACATTTTCATCAACACTTGTGTTGAAACAGAGAAACACTTAAAGGATTGATGTTATGTCTGTCTGTCTGTCTGTCTGATTAATGTCATGGCTGCCTGGTGTAGAATTCGATACGAGCGTTTCTCATGCTGTCTGTGCTCCTGTTTCAGACCCGTGCCGGCGTTGCCCTACAGACCACCAAAGACTCAGAAGGACTGCTGAGTTGAGAAGATCTCGCACTAAAAGACACAGACTTTCCCTTTTTTGCACTAAGAAGTGACTCTGAGACCTTTCGGACTCTTGGAAGCGTCACGGAGTTTCTCACGTAAGGGGGCGAACATCGCACCTCGGTGCTACGCCTCGAAAAGGTGCTTTGTTGTCCTCGCTCAGGTACCAATGAACTATTTATCTATTTAACTATTTAACTCCAGCCGTGCTCGTTGGTGCACGGACTGCTCTGATGAGGAGCCGATGTAGGAAAGAGAGAAACCACGGTGTCATTTCGGAGATTTCTTTTGCATCCTTTGGTGAATTTTTATACCGTTTTTTTTGCAAATGAAGTGCTGAAGTATACAATCTTTTTAAAAACCAGTACAGTTGCTTGAAACATAGAAGAGCGAAAAAGTTTTTCCTTTTTTCTGTACTTGGATGACAAGAAAGGGAAAAGGAGCACAAGTCAAAGAACAGGGTTATATTTTCAGTTTTTCATAATCTGAATGGTATTTAGTACCAAATCCATCCTCTTGAACATAACTGCCATGGTGCTGAATCAAATCCATCTTTCAACAGTTACTTCATTTCTTTCTTCTTTTATTGTTGTTGAGTAATCATGTAAACACTCCACAAAAACAGTGACTTCAGATTTCTTTTTCCGAATGCATATGCAGGCTCCACACCTTCTGCAGCTTCGCCACCGGGCTCCTTTATTTCCTTATAAGCTGAGTTTTGGCGGTTCGAGCGGGAGACGTGCTTCTCCCAGCGCAGCCTGGCTCGGGCCGTGTGCTGGACGCCCGTCAGCGCGTCTCCACGGACTGATTCCGTTCCAGAGAATTACAGCAACACCAAATAATTCAGCACCGACCCCGCTTGTTTGTGTGTTCGCCGTTTAACGCTCGACTTTGCAGCCAGGCCGGGATGACTTCAGCGCCGCGAGCCGCTCCAAGCCGCCCCGCGTCCAACGAGATGTCTCACTGTGTCTGTCGCGTTCATGAGATTATTATTCACACGCTCTCCACGTTCGGAGCTGGCTGTTGCACTTTTTTGTGTTGACTTGCTGTAACACACTTTCACCCCCGTGTCAGTGTTCGTTTCTGTTCGCCGCAGTGCTCGTTTTGTGTGTTTTGTTTTTTTTTTTTTTCCCACCGCCGCAGAACGACTGAAGTCAGCGCCGTTCTTATCTGCGTTGTGTTTGCGTGTGCATAAGTGTGCGAGTAATGCTTCACATGTGTCAGAGCACCAGAAAAATGTTCCTTAATGCTGTGTCAATTACCTGTTACGTGTTTCTGCCATCTGGAAATCCTTAATGTACCGTGTTCATTATATTTTAAGTGTAAAGTGTTTAAAGACCATTGTAAAGTGTTAATATTGTACGTCAGTTATCATTCCTTTTTTTTTTATTTGTTTGGTTTTTTTTGGGGGGGGTGGTTATTGTTTGTTTTTTTTACAAGCGCAGTATTGTAAATCTGATTCGGAGGGTAAATGGTGAATGGATTTTTGACCATTTACAGATGACAACAAGGTCAAACTCAAAGGTTTGAAATCAGAGCCAAATAAAAGTTCTCTGACTGTTTACAAGGAGTCGTTGGAAATGTATGCTTATTTTGGACTTTGCACCCCCATGCACTTTTAAGTGACAAATAAATGAACCTGAACCATCAGTTCAATACAAGAAATTGATGAATACCATCCAGAGGTGCACATGGTTCAAGATTTTGTACTCAGTTACTCGAGTTCAGTCCAATTTTTGGAGATCTGGCCTGAAGCATTTGTTTTTTTGTTTTTTTTCACTTTTACTTGAGAGAACATTTAATAAAACTCAAATACTTTTAGTTTCTACACCTCATCAGCCTACAGTAACAGTGCCACTTTACAGAGACTGAATTATATCAACACTGGTTGACTGCTGAGACCTCCTGTTTCTGTTTCAAAAGTCGATCCTGATTAAATGTTTTCAGCATACATAATTCATAGTGTTTTATAGAATCCAGTCTTGTTTTATTTAGAAAAAACATGTAAAACCTGAACATCCTGCATCTTTAAGGTCCATGTGTTGTTGTCAGCCTGCTCTGCTGCTGTTGTCCAACACTGCCACCTGTCCAGCAGCACGGCTCATCACAGCCTCAGCGGCGCTGCTCTCTGAGGATTTAACTCGTAATCTCGCCATAATGTGCTCCAACTGCAAATTGAAGTTGCCCTTGAATACTGATTAAGGATCAGGACCCCTAATACTTGTTAACTTACAGCATTACTGAGACAGAATACCAAAACAGGGGAGGACCACAGAGCCCCAGACGTGCCTGAGAGGGAATTAAAAAAGACGAGGGAACCAAGGTGAAATCATGTATTTCACACCTGTGCCTGTGATCAACTGAAAATTGATAGACTGGACACAATTCAACAATTTAGGGAAGTTCAAGGAAACTAGTAGCATTTTCAATACAGATAAACTTTTAGTCTTAGCTTTCTAGATTTAATGTGATCAGTTTTAATGAAAACTTTTTAAAAGTGTTTTTTATACAATTATATTTCAAGGTTACTTTTGTAGCTTTACGAAACGAAGCTTGCAAACTGCATTTAAAGAGTTTTCGTTTACAATTCAGTGCAAAGAGCAAAGTAAAGGTGAGATGTATTGCATCTATCTGTGTGCATTGCATTGCATTTATCTGTGTGCAGAAACACAGTGGTTGAATATTATTCAGATGTGTGTGTGTGCTACAGTCACTGTTTTTATGCAATAAGCATTTATTTTAAGCATTCCAAAAAATAATGTATAATTTTCTAAATTACATTTGTCATAAGGACCAACTTGTGACCATAAAGCCAGTTTTCATTGTAACCACTGAACTCCTCTGAGTCTGCGCCAAACCCTTTGCTCTCACACCAGCATGTGTGTGTGTGTGTGTGTGTGTGCGTGCGTGTGAGCGCGCGTGTGACCACACTTCTTTGGGATTAGTGGCCACATGACAACACTGGGCTGACCGCCTAGTGAGCCTTTCATTTGGTTTCCCTTGCAGAGGCGGACTGGGAGCCGTCTGGGGCTTTGCTGAGAGCCGGAGATTTCCAAACTTCATTTCTGTGGATTTTGCAAATGAAGTCGAACCCGGGCGGGCCGAGGAGCTGACTGGTGATGGCGGAGGACATTACCACTCTCACTGAAGAGGATGCTTTTGATGAGAAATCCCCTCGTTGTTCGGACACAGAGGCTTTGAGTCAAGGAGACAAAGATTACGATGACATCCTGGAACTTAATCAGTTTGACGGCCTGCCTTACTCCTCCAGGTTCTACAAACTGCTGACAGAGAGGAAAGAGCTGCCGGTGTGGAAGGCAAAGTGTGAATTCATGGATGCTTTGGCTAAAAGACAGTTTGTGGTTGTCAGCGGTTCTGCCAAAACTGGAAGGAGCTCTCAAGTGAGTACTGCTAAAGTGTTTAACATTTCAGATTTTATTCTCATGAAGGATATTCCAATTCAACATTTCACTCAAGCAATTTCATCTGATTCTCCTGAGGCAGATCCCTCAGTGGTGCTCTGAATTCTGCCTGTCAGCGCAGTTCCAGCATGGGATGGTGGTTTGTACCCAGATCCACGCGCAGCAGGCGGTGGATCTGGCGCTGAGGGCGGCCGACGAGATGGACGTCAACATCGGGCATGAAGTCGGCTACACCATCCCCCTGGAAACGTGCTGCACCAACGACACCGTCCTCAGGTGGGACAGAACTGCACTTTCATTTCTAACTTGTGTTTCTCTTGCAGGCTTCTCTCTCTCTCTCACTGCGTCACAATAATGCCTAATGACACACACACGCACACACACACACACACACACACACACACACACACACACACACACACTGCTAAATCACCGCCTTTTCTCCCTCTAAAGAAAGCCACGGACAAAGGGATGGAGGGGCTCTTTTCAGGGGCCGCTCCACAGCTGCCCGGCTCTCTGTCTGCCCATATGTCACACACCCTTCACGTGGGTCGCTCGTAAGTTAGCGAGGGAACAAAGGAACTCTGGAGGGAGACAAGATAAACAGTCACCCAGAAAGCACAGGAGTGCTCGCTCCCGGCACTAACTCTTCGAGTTAATTACGCCAACGGGGAGAAGCTGAAGCGCAGACAATGTGAGTTTCATTAAAATCCCACACTGAGGTACAGTGAATGGATTTCTAAAATATACAGTTCCGCTTCATCAAGTGGCTCTGTGCCTGTTAGAGGAGGCCAGAATAAACACTCCCTCCTCTGATCAAATACTTTTAGTGCAGCACAGATTCAGCCTCTGGCCTTTATTCTTGTTTTAGACATAAGAGTAAAAAGTTACCTGTTGCAGGACAATCGTCCAGCTTATTTCCATTTTATTGGATGTATGTATGGAAGTCTGCTTCACTGTCAGTTCCATGCTTTCCCATGCCTCTCCTCAGGTACTGCACGGACGACATGCTCCTCAGAGAGATGATGTCGGACCCCCTGCTGGAGCGCTACGGCGTGGTGATAGTGGACCAGGCGCACCAGAGGACCGTGGCCACCGACGTCCTCCAGGGCCTGCTGAAAGACGTCGCCCGGCAGAGGCCGGAGCTCCGGGTGGTCGTCCTCTCGGCCGTCAAGCCCGGCGCAAAGCAGCTGGCTCACTTCGCCGGCCCGACGGTGCCGGCGATTCACCTGGAGACCCCCGGCGCCGGAGAGGTGGCGCACAGCAGCGCGGCTGACAGCTACTTCTGCTCCGCCGTCCGCCTGGTGCTGGAGATCCACCGCTCCGGACAGCAGGGAGACGTGGCGGTGTTCCTCGTGACGAGACAGGTGAAGAGCAGACCCGGATGAAACGGCGGGACTCAAAACCTGCCTCGTTCTGATTTCTCTCTGTTTCCCTCCGCCAGGAGATAAATCTGTCCTGCGACATCCTCCGTCACGAGAGGCACGGCTTACCTCCAGGTCTGGGCGAGCTTCTGCCCATCGCTGTGCATCCTGGCGAGCCTGGAGATCCAGCACACCCCGGGGAGGAGGAAGGAACACGCCGGGCCCGCAGGGTGTTCCTGACTTCCAGCCCAAACGAGGATTTCTTCTGGGCCACCGGCTCAATAAGCTTCGTCATCGACGCAGGGCTTGAGAAGCGACATGTAGGTTTGCTTGTCGTCACTGCTTTTCAATTGGAACTGAAGAGCTCACAAGGAGACATATATAATATATTACTCCCAAAGCATAGAGCCATTATTGTTCCTACAACTGCTTGTGTTCTGGGCTGGCCTGTTTTTATGGCATCGAGTTGTTTTCCCTACATTAAAAAGCAGTAATTACTTAGCAATTCTCTCACTAGTGAGATGAAGCTAAAATATTTAAATCTCAAACCTCAAATTAAACTTTTAATGCATAAAAGTTGGACAAATTCTACATAACTGAACCTCCAACAAATAATAAATATAACTAAACAGAGTTTTTCTGTACTTAATGTCATGATAATATGTTGACTGTTAAAATCTTTTCAGGCAAACAAACAGAAAATAAAGTTGTCATTGGTAGCAGATATGTGTGCAGCATGCAAGAAGAACAAAACAAAGCAATACAAAAGAACGAATGCGCCTGATAACTGCGCGTCCTGTCAGACGAGCAGGTGCCGCACGTTTTAATCCATCAAAGCCTTTTTCCTTTTTTAATCTATTGTAACATAAAGTGTTTGATGCCCATGTTGAAGCAGCTGAAAGGATCGCTCCCAGGAAACACAAACACAGGCAGTAACGTTCAGTTTCTGTTATTTCTGAGGTACAGAATGTTTTTCTCGTCATTTGGTAATGTAGTTATAGACAGGTTTAAATACATGTAGAAGACCTGTGACTTATTTTACGAGAATGTATACAATGTTGATAGATGAGGATTTTCTTCTTATATTATCTCATAACCCGTTGTTGTGTGGTTGCAGGTCTACAACCCACGAATCAGAACAAACTCTGTGATCATTAAGCCCATCAGCCTCAGTCAGTCGGAGAGTCGCAGGCAGCTGGCAGGTCCGACAGGTCAGAGGTGTTTTTGTGTCAGTATCCGGCCGATGTGAGTTTTTCTGTTGCCGCCTGACTGAAAAGGCTCTTTGTTTCCTGCAGGAAAGTGTTTCTGCCTGTACCCGGCGGACAGGCAGCTTCCAGCTGAGATTACGCCACACATTGTTGAGTCTGACATCTCGTCCACGGTGCTGTTCCTGAAGAGGATGGAGATCGCCGGCCTGAGCCACTGCCACTTCATCGACAGGCCAGGTCCGATTTGCATAACATGACAATGTAACAATGGGGAATATTTTTTGCTCCCCAGGTTTCTTGCTCTGAGAGATAATGTGAATTTCGGGTTCAGCCAGTCCGTCCTCCTTTTGTCACAACTTCTTTTTTTTTTTTTTGTTATTGGGGGGCAGTGAGCCGTGCTTCAGCTCAACTGACAGCTCCTCTTCCACCAGCATCCTTTTAGAGCTGACCTGCTTCCGTGTGCTTTTGTTCCCCCAGATTAATTCACCCCCACTAACACAAACACACACTGAGCCTCCCATTAGCTGATTAGAGCCCCGGCCATCTGAAGTTAGCGAGAGGGCGAACAAACGGCTAAATGAATCGTAATTGAAGGTTTTGACTTGATTCCTTGTCAGCGTGTCTGTTTTTCCTCGAAAAACTATTCATTAGAGCATGCTGCTGCTGGAAAAAAAGAGAAAGAAGGAAGAAAAAGAAATCAGAACAAAAAATCTTGTTTGTGTCAGACTTTTCATTTCTCCATAGTGATACACGGCAGATGTGGGTGAGGATTATAAAATCCTAATCTGCTGCTGCCCACTCTCACTGAACGCTCACAGCAGGGGGCCACTACGCTGTGGGGATTTATCTCAGTGGGTCACCATGATGGATTACAGTTAATGCTGCATAAAAACAGTCTATAACAGTTTTATTGATGTGTATTTGGTCGTAATTAATAATCTTTTGATTTAAATACTTTGTAGTTAATGGGGATCTGTTCTGTATTTATTCCTGGTGCATTTACGGTTAATCATGGAGAATCTGATTTAATTTCTATAACCCAGATCCTGAAGGCCTCATGCAGGCTCTGGAGGAGCTGGACTACCTGGCAGCGCTGGATAACGACGGCAACCTGTCGGAGATGGGCATCATCATGTCCGAGTTCCCGCTGGAGCCGCAGATGGCCAAGGCCGTGCTGGCCTCCTGCGAGTACGACTGCGTCAGCGAGGTGGTCGTGATCGCCGCCATGCTCACTGGTAATACGCTCTCTCCAGTCACGTCCCGCTGAAAGGAAAATAACCTCTAAAACATCATTTTTTAAAATCTATTCATCTTAGCCCCGCCTTGCTTTGTGGTGCCCTCGATGGAGCTGAGACAGGAGGCGAGCCAGTGCTACATGAAGTTCCAGCACCCGGAGGGAGACCACTTCACCCTCATCAATATTTACAAAGCCTTTAAGCAGTGCCAGCAGGATCCAAGTGAGTGCAGAGAGCCAAACGTGCACATGCGCCCCAGGAAACGTGAGATTACCGTGATGCTTGGAACATTCGTGGCCTCTGTTCTTCTATTACCACATAGCTGAACTATTACCCTCCAGAAGCCATCAGTGAAAACATAACACACACACACTCTTTCCTCTCTCTGGGTGTGTCAGGCTGCGACGAGCAGAAGTGGTGCGCCGATTTCCACCTGAGCCACGCCGCTCTGCTGACGGCCGACGCCCTTCAGACCGAGCTCACGGACATCCTGAGGAGGATCGAGCTGCCCGTCTCGGTGCCCTCCTTCGGCTCCCGGAGCAACACGCTCAACATCAAGAGAGCCCTGCTGGCAGGGTTCTTCATGCAGGTCAGCACAAAAAAAAAAAAAAAATCAGTGATATAAATCAGCAGTTATACAGTGACATTAATTTAAACATTACAGCTTGTTTGTCTTTACTCTCTGAAACACTTTGTTCTGTCTGTCTGGTGATCTCCCATCACTCTGCATTCAGCACTCATCTGTGTTAACTGATTTGTTTGCTTTGTTCTTCATATTTCCACCACAATTTAATCGGGGGGGAAACGATGGATTGACTAAATACACAGAGTCTGATTGATTTTGTAACTTCAGCTGACAACCGGACTACTTCTAGCTGTCATGATTAAACTGACAGATAATAATTTACTCCGTCTTCGCTCATTCGGTTCGTCTGAGTGTATATTGATCCAACGAACATTAGAATGACTTTCACAGCTTCTCAGCTCTTTTCCTTTTTCATTTTATCTGAATGAATCCTCAGTCTTCAGCTCCCAGTACAATAAGAAGCGGAGGATGGATGGAAGCTAGAGAGAAGACAGGATGACTTTAGCCTGAGGGTGGTCTATAGATTACTGTTTTTTATATATCTAATACCAAATGTATTTAAAAACCATTTCCCATTCAAAACCTTGTGTAGATTTAATTGTGAATGTATCTGTTATATATCATATTATTATATCACTCTTGATTATTGCCTTTTACCTCAAACATTTTGAGAACGAATGCCCTTTAAAAACCTGGATCTAAATGCGAGACTGGGCCACATGGCTGAAAGTGAACACATCACGTCAAGTACGGAGCAGATTCAGAGCAGAAAACTCATCTTTGACCTTTCAGTAAAGGGAAATGTTTGAAGTCATTAATTAGAGAAAAAAAAAAAAGGCTCTTCAAAAAACTCAGTTTATATTTGGAGAACATTAAAGAGCCTTTTCACTCGTTCTTTAGTCTTGGTGATGAAACTGTGTGTGTGTGTGTCTTTATATTACTTTATTTACACAAGTGTTTGTAAAATTTCAACATCTTGCAAAGCATTTATGCTCCTTTTTTCAAGCTCACTAAGCTTTAACTTGAATTAAGGTGAGATTTAAATGTTACCTGCAGCTTCCAGCTGCTTTTCAGCCGAGCAGTTCAGGAATCCGGCCTTTTTCTTTTTTCACTGCCTGCTGTGTTTACTGGTCTAGTGACTCCGGCTCTGGCTCTGATCCCCCCCCCCCCCCCCCCCCCCCTCCCTCCCTCAGGTGGCGCGAGATGTGGATGGCTCGGGGAACTACTTCATTCTGACCCATAAGCACGTGGCACAAATCCACCCTTTGTCCGGCTACGGAGCCAAGAGCCCCAAGCTGGGCCTGCCGGAGTGGCTCCTGTTCCACCAGCACTCGTTCTCCGAAGACAACTGCCTCAGAACCGTGACCCCGATCACGGCCGAGGAGTAGGTCTCAGCCTCGTTTACGTTTCGTTCTGCGCTCGGCTTAAACCGCACACGCATCCTGCTGCGGCGTATGAACTAACCAGACCGCGGCCTCTTGTTGCTTCGAATGCATCCATTAGATTACCTTTGTATCTTCACATTTGAAGAGGCTTAAATGTAATCAGACAGACACATTCCTCTCCCCTTTTGAAGCACATGTAAAGCCCCCGTTCAGCAGAGACTGCTCATGCTGGTTGTGGAGGGCGGTATTCTAATCCGGCTGGTTGGAGTTGGGGGGGGGGTGGATTATGGATTGCAGAGATCCCAGGGAATGTGGAGCCGCAGCTTAATGGAGGAAGAGAAAGCCGCAGCCTTTGTCATGCTCTCTTAAGTTTCCCTTCCTAAAACTGCATGAATCTGTTCACTGCAGCTCAAATAATGCGAGGAGTGGAATGCACTGTAAGTCTGCCTCATGACAAAAAGCCACGTCGCTCAGAGTTAAAGCAGATTGAAAACAAGCTTGCAAATTGAAATTAAGTCATCATGAGATTGGGTGAGGGGGAAAAAAAAGCTAAATGTGCTGTGTTCATGTCTCCATCCAGGTTCATCCACATGGCGCCGCACTATTTTTTCTACAATTTACCACCGAGCGAGAGCAAAGAGATCCTTCAAAACATTTTGAACCACGAAGCTTCACAGTATCAAGAGGAAAAGGCTCAAACATCACAAGAGGAACCAGAGGAGGACCAAGCACCCGATCGCTGTGCTATACAATGACCAGCAGGACCAGCAGCATTGTGTTTTGTATGGTAAATGTTTTATTAAGAAGACTTTTTTCTGTTTAATCACCACTAAATTTCATTCACTTTACAATCATTTCTTCCGTCCACTGGTGTCCGTATCCCCCAATGTCATGTTGTGTATTTATATTTGAATAGCTACACAAAGTGCATTAATATATTAAATAAAAGCAAAGTTTTTAAGCTGGTTTGAAGCTTTTTATTTCTTTAATCTGTACTTACGGTCACATCTGAAAGCATCAATGAAGTGTTGATAGTTTGACTACTTCTCTCTCAACCTATACATAAGATTTTGACAAATTATTATCAACTCTCATTGATATTGATGCAAAAATAAAGAAATGAAACATCTGA